>NC_138822.1:41530884-42010884 GCF_965178545.1 Coloeus monedula | reverse complement strand
CTCTCTTGAGGTATGTCATGTTGATTTTGCTGGAACTGTGCAAACCCATGCTTTTGGACTGGGATAGTGTAGTAAAATCCCTGGCTCAAAAAAACTCTCACAAGTGAGTGTCCCAGTTATTAAAAAGTATTAAAACTGAAAGTGAATGCAAGACTGATAATTCTTGGAACGTTCCTGTGGTTACTCACCAAAAAGGAAACTTTCTGTTGGGCTTTGTCTTCCCGTGTACATGCAAACTGCAGGTTTACATGAAGGTAAACTGCTGCAAAGTTTTGGAATGTTTTATGCTGTAAAGTAAAAACTTGCTCCTGGGCTCTGTCTTAAATCATTTAGTTTCATGAAATATCTCCTAGATAGGAGAAACATACATCACATGGTTAGTCAGAAATTATTCCAGAAGTTCATTAAATCTCATCTGGGGAATTTAAATGAACTCAAGTAAGTAAATTAAGTGCTGAGTTAATTAAGTTGTTAATTAGTTAATTAACTGTTATGGTTTTAAGTGATGCCATTATCAAAGTGACATAAATTTCAGTTTAATTTCCTATCTGTAGAATGTCTTTATGAAACTGTAAAAGCTTGGGGGCTTAATTCTTTCCACAGAGTTTGGCACCAAACTAAGTACTAACATATTCATAATAGGGATTTTATTATTTAGTAGCAAGGGCAGTTTTTAAAATAATTCAACTAATTACTTTTTAAAACAAATTACTCTTCTCATTGTGTTAGTTTATCCCAGAATAAAACTTCAGACGTGTGAAAATGAAACAAGAAGGTGAAAATTTTGTAAAATTTTCTGTTTGGAAAAATTGCCCTCTTTTAGGATGGGATCTTTGCTAATCACTAGAAAATATTAAACTTGTTCATGTTGATACTGTGGGGTGCTTTTTGTGTTAAGCACTACATTGTATGGCAATGTTGCTGCAGAAGACTGAAAAATTCTGCATGCATCTCTTTGGCTCTATTTAATACCTTACTAAATGATATTTACTCAGGAATATGTACCTACATTTGTCTGGTTAACATGCATTTGATTTTTTCAAAAATAACTGATGAGGAAGAGAGGATCAGAAAGGAAAGACACCTTGGCCTGCCTTAAGTCACTCATTTAGGTCACTCAGTTGTTGCCAGGTTACTATAGCTGTGTGTCCTGTTTTTATTAATAAAGGCAAAAGGAGAGCTAAGAAACACAAAATTAGAGATATCTGACTTCCTCTTCTTATTTTAGAAGACATACTGAAATAAGAAGTAGTCCCCATAGTGTCATAGCTGAGTCTGTGGAGATGCCATGGAGAACTAGAAGGCTTATTTTGGTTAAAAACACAGCACAGTCAGTATTTTAATGCAAAGAACATGGATGCAAACTCTGTGTAGGAAGCCTCACTTGACTTTTTCTAGCATGCCTCCATAGAGCTCCTTACAGATCGTTCAAAGGCTAGTTCTGACAATGATGGAAATATGAAGAAGGTTTGGGTATGATTAATATGTGAAGAAGGTTTTGAAGGTTTTGAAGAATCCTTGATGCTGCCAGTGTATTTTATCTAAATTTATTTTATAACTAATTATTCTATATGTTGAGGTGGTGTTTTTTGGCCAAAATATTGACAGGAACACATGCATCTCCGTAACTTAACATTAACTTTACATCAGTTCATCAACTTGCCTGTATTGCACCATATGGTACTCAGCTCAATCAAAAACAATAGTTACATGAACTCTTGACTTGTGTTCCCATGTGTTTTATATCCAAACCCAAGAAATCATACAAATTATAGTTGAAAGACATGCTAGGTTTATTGCCAAACCAGTGCAGAGCATTCCCTATAGGGCATTTTCATGTGTGCTCTGCATTCTAACTCAGATTACTCGAGCAACAGATCTCCCTGTTAAGAAAGCTGTTTCAGTTTTGTACAAATTTCATGGTCAAGAAGCTTTTCCCACTTTGTCTACAACTATCTAACTATTTTTAATTATTCTCTCTGTGTAATACTAAGTAATTATTTGAATTTTGGAGTTTATGGCCTTCAGATATGTGAAGATGTTTGTTATCTCCCATTCTCTAAGCCAGGATAGCAAAATGTACAAGCATGCAGTATGTTTTTATGTGACTTTAATAATGCTGCTGATTAATTTTACTGCCAGTCTTGTCCTATTTTTTTTTAAATTGTAGTTCTGCTAGTAAAGAATTCAATAAACAACCTTTCATATCTGAATGATTTCAGAAAAATAATTCCTCTCTTTTTATGTTAGGGGTCTTCCACTTTTATGGATCATATTAGTTTAGATTTAATTACTCTAAATCACTCATTACTTTTTGATGTTTGGTTAAGGACAGCTTTAAGAGAAACTAGCTTATCATTACTGCTGATACAGTTTTTTGGAAATGCAGCAATTCATTTGTACTGGAGGATGTGCTTAAAAAGAAAATTTAAATTAAAAACAAAATAATAAAAATATTCTGAAATAAAAATATTTTTTCTAATTCCAAATAAAATGTTTTCAATGATCCATTATTTTGTATGAAGACAGAAGAATCTTGCTTCTTAAACATGCCTGATCCTTTTGAGTTAGAGTCCTTTCTGGAACAGCTGATATTCTTGACACATCCAGCAGAGGAGGAAACAGAGGTTGGAGAGCAATCATTTTTCCTTGCAGTTTAGTCCTGGCAGCAATGAAAAATAGTACTGTTGTCATTGGAATCTTGTTTTACATTTCAGTGCTACATCAGCATACTGCTAAATCCTTGATTCTTAATATGGAAAAATCATTCATCCATCTATACATAAATACATAGGTATGTATATATACACATCTGCATATATTTGCATGAGATGGATAGTATTTGTGGGGAAATGAACATGGAGCTTGTATATATTCTTAGAAAGCAAAAGGTATTTGATACTGTTTTCTATTTGGGAGATGCTGCATTTTATCTTGGACAGTATACTAATGAGATTTTTGTTTATAACTGCTGAAAATTGAACACTCAGTTTATCCTCATAGAAAGGTAAAAATTCTTGGATTTGTAAAATTTTGAGTGAGTTTGTTGATCTGAAAATTTGCAAATTTTGGCACATACACTATTATTACTAGGAAAGCTATCTCAAACATCTATCCATCCAAGTTATGCATGCGTGGGTGTAATGGGAAAAGCCGAAGAACAATAAAAAACTTTTGTACACACTTGCTGTAGTCATTCTTACTGTGGTTGTTACTGTTACACAGTCTTAGGGAAGTGTGTCCTTGAAACTCAGGTCAGTTCATAGCTAGACTATAAGAATTGCAGAAAATACATATGAGCATCCATGAAGAGCCATGATGGTAGCTACATCTGCCATTGCTTGTTGAAAATTACGTATAATGATGAATTGGTCTGGAATTGAGGGTTGGTCCTTTTATATACACACTGTAACAACTTTGGTCAACACACTGATGCAAGGTTTGTGTAGTTAGCAATTAGTTCCTTCTCAAAATAAAGTAATTTTCTAACAGGGAGGCTGGGGAATTCCTGAGATGTCTCTAAATAAGTTGTTGCTTCTTGATGTTCTCGGAGTGTTCAGCACAAAAGTGTGGACTTTCCTGTTTTTTAGATGAAACTGAATGAAGTTGTGTGTATGAGATTATACATGCCTGTCATTCTTTCTTTAAGTCAAAAAATAGTTTGTTTTACTTTTGAACAGTGGAAACATATAATTTATTTTCCTAGAAATTGTGGCCTCATTGTTTAAGACCTGAAAGTGTTTGGAGACTACTGGCCCATGTAATATCTCATCTGAAATTATTTTTCTCATGTTTTGTCTTACAGTATATGTTGTAAGCTTCTCTCAGTTAATGTAGAACTACCTGACTTAATAGTCTGGTCTTAAAACTTTATGTTTCTCCATATGAGAAAATAGTATCTTTCCTCCAGACCATGTGTTTTTCCAGATACTGCAAGTGTGACACTGGGAAAGAAGGAAAATTCAAATTCATATCTGTCAGGAAAAAAAAAATATTTCAAGGTCACAAATTTGCAAATTTGTTTTTCCACATCTTGGGTCGGTTGAGACAAAGCTATAGTTCCAGATGTGTTTGCTGGGGGTACAATCCCTTGGTTCATTAGCATTAACTTTTTGAATTCCCTCAGTGCCTAAGAGCTCATGCTATGAGAATGAGCAATGTTAAGTACTGTCAAGAATAAAACAGAAAGGATTGTGCATTCCAGAAGTTCATAATTTGTATGTTTTTAAACAGCTGTGAACTAAACCGTCTTTGAGTTTGTCATTTTAGGTGTCATACAATCAAAAGAACTCTTACTAGAGAAACAAAAATGATCCTGCTTTGAACATCCCTAGACTTCCTCTTTACTTACTTGGACAGCCAATTAAATAAGTGGAAAAATGGCAGGAAAAGATGAATAGATGCTGCTGGAGGTCCTAGCTGGTGACTGTTTAAGACCCAGTTCAGAAAATTTTTTATTGCATTAAGAAAATACAGGGTTTCCTTAGGAATAACTTTGATATAAAACAGAATCAGATCTGAGGTAAGTTTCTGGAATAGCTTCCATCAGCCTCTCCTCTGCAGATGTAAAACAAATCAGCATGCATGTCTCTGCTGTTTCTTGATGATGCTTTAGAGTACTTCTGTGTGGTAGGATGCTGCAAAATTGCATGCTGTGACTGTTTTAGAGATGTAAGAATTTCATCTGCTTGGTTTTTAAAGGCAAACCACTTGGAAAACAATATACATGTGTCGTTGAAGGAGACTCTATCCATTAATAAGGTGGGGTGTATTAAGTTTGAGGACAGACAGAAAATATATAAAGTTTAAGGAAAATGCATGCCAAAACAATTACTGAAAGTAAAGACATTGGCCATTTTAAAATTTATGCACTTGAGTATTATGGAGAAAATACTCAACATGACTTTATATATTTGTTTAGGGTAAGACATTTGGGCTATGGTCTGCAGGTATATAATGAAAAACGGACAGTAGAGCAGACAGAAACGCTATTAAAGAACACTTGATTTTATACAAGCATATCACATCTCCTAATATTTCAGAGATATAATTTATTATTATTATTGTTAACAACAGCACCAACAACAGTAATAATAATAGATTTATAATAATATAAATATATATATTTCAAAGTTTTCAGTCCATATGAAACACAGTTTTGAGTTCCTTCGCTACGGAGCAGCTCTCTAACCAAGCAGTAGAGGGCATTCTTTCTTTAGGAGACAGCACAAGTTCCTTCAAAAGACTAGTATTTTATTCAGTAGGTTGGTGTCCTTGAGTCCTTTTTGTCTTTAAATACAGGCCATTCACATGTCGGTACTGGACACAGGATAAAAGGGTAAATTCTTACATCAAATGTGCAATGTATTGCTTAGGGTTGAGTACTGAGTTACTAAAATTGTGTATGTTTTTCATTATTTCATAAGAGTATTTTTGGATAAATGAACGTTTATATACCTGTCATTCTAATTCACACTGCAGCATTTTTCACAAATTCAGTTCTCTCTAAACCTGAGCTAATTCATGTGGCATGATCATTCAATTCTCCTAATAAAAGCACTTTCAATAGTACTTACAGCAAACTACTCATAATGTACCTAGGTATATATATACCAACCTGGGTAGATATTTTGAGAGCATATTCAAATAGAGTTGTTGGGGACCTTATTAAAATTCCAACTATCATATTGCTTTTAATGTGTTTTGACATACCTAAGCTAGCCTTGTTTGAAATTAAATTTAGCATGGTGTCTTCCTCTTCTACTTGGAAAACGCTACCTCTTCTGGGGAAAATGAGCATTGAGGGCTAGACCCCTCCCATTCAACATTTGGAACTTCTCCACTGAGTTGTCTGGAAACTGTCCAATCAGAGCCCCACACCAGACAGGAGTATGGGCGTTGTGCCTACAGAGCAAGTGTGTGAGGTGCCCATGGATGAGCCTCCTAGTGCTGTTGAATGCTGCTTCCCCCTTACCCAAGAACTGACTACACATGGGATACTTTGAGAGTAGGTTTTTAAGTGTTCCTCTGTTGTGAGGTTGAGGTTCTTTTCTTCTTTTTAAAATGCAGTGAAACCAAGGTGACTAAATTATTTTTAAATGTGAATACTAGGCAAAGACAGATCCATTATATTCCAGATTTCATTTCAGATGGTGGCTGGCTGCCATAGTGAGCCTAGCATCTTCTGTGTCACTGGGCTGTGCAGAACCACAAGTAAGGTATGAAACAGCAACAAAATGTTTCTGTCTATATGCACTTTAATAACATGAGAAAAACAAAAATATCTGATGCCAGATATTAAAATTACATATTAAATTTGAGGTTGTCTATTGCAGTTAGATTCATGATGTTGCAGCTGAACATGTTAAAATAAAACTCCTTCCCAGGGCATTTGCCTACTGATTCACATCTGCTATTTTATAATTTTTCTCTAATGTTGCTTGGTCATCAACAGTGTATAACATTGTGTGTTAAAAAGAAACACCATGGGAGAAACAATAATTGACAAATATAAGAAGAAGCCTGAAGAGACAAACAACAGAATGTGATCTGATATATCACTACTCTGCTTACGACATATGATTTCATTTCAAGTCTGGTGAGTTATTGTTTTAATTTTGCACAAATTTTGCTTCAGAATCATCCAACCGCTTTGTTTCTGTACAGCATTCCTGCCAGACCCTTCTTAGAACAAAATTTTTGATCTCTATTTTTCTCTACCTTTATAATAGAAGTTTTACAGATGACATTTTTTTGCTTTAAAAAAACCCAAAACCAACTAAAACAAACACAACACATTAGTGTTTATTGGTAAAAAATATGAATGAGAAAAGAAGTTATGAAGGAGAAAAAAAGCTTTTGTTCTCTGGAAAGGGAAGAGTCCAGAATGTAGTCCCTCTTCAGTTGCCTAATAGTTCTTCCGGTACTACAAACCTTCAAATAATTACTTAAGATAACGTCTGCAAATAAAATATCTTTCCAAGTCACTGGACTACTGATTCACATTTTGATTTTAAATAAACAACTTTTGCTTGCATAACCATATCAGATTCAGGAATCTAACTCTGCTAAGCAATCCTTATTTCCAAGGATGACTGTGAGCAGGAAACGAGCTAATTTGGGCACACTAAGACTCTAATTAAGTGTAAAAGTATAAAATAATCTTGAAAAGAAAGTATCACTTACTTTTCTTCACCAATGGAATTCTGAAGATTGTTCTGAGGGTGGAACTTTTACAGTTTAGCTGAAATATCTGCCCAATGATTTTCTTTCATATTAATGGGTTTGCAAAGAGAATATAAGAGAAGGGACATTTAATGTCACAAAAGAGTAATGGCAACAGAAGTTACTCCCAGTTCAAAACTGGCATTTTTGGAGAAGGTTCACAGATTTGAAATGAAAAAAGGGCTTTCTGTGAAGAAATAGCCAGAGTAAAGCCCAAAATCAAACCTTTTTTATCCTTTACCCTTTTTTTTTTTTTTTTTTAAACCATGGAGAATGGAAATTATGCTTTCATGTGGTTCAATGAAAAGTCTCAATAAGAACTTCCGGTGCTAAGAAAGGTGATGGGAGTGCAAAGCAAGATTGGTGAGCCAAGAGAAAGGAGGACCTCATTGACAAGTAAAGAGATTTGAGTTGGGTCATCTGACTCATCCTCTGGAATAATAAAGAATCACAGAATGAATTAGATTGGAAAAGACATTTGAGACCATCAAATCAAACCTATGACCAAACACCACCTTTTTAACTAGACCATGGCGCTGAGTGCCACATCCAGACTTTTCTTAAACTTCTCCAGGGACAATGACTCCATCACCTCCCTGGGCAGCCCATTGCAACGCCCAATTACCCTTTCTGTGAAGAATAGAATATGGGTTGGTAAGCTTCATCCCAAGTAAGTGGAAAAAGGCTAAGGCTAAAGGCTAAGGAAAGTTCTTTAGACCACTTGCTGGACTGGGTGAGACACAGGTGAATTAGACAAAAAGAATTCAACATTTATGGGTCTTGGTCTGTTCTAATACCTCATTGCTCTGTCTTGGTGGTTCCATATTTGAATGAAACAGTTTTGTAGGCACTTATCTCAGTCCTTCTATAGGTCCCTAGGAAGGTGAGCAGTAATGTAACATGATTTTTTTGTACTTGCATTTTTTGGTCTGTGCACAGATAGGAGAACATAGTCTTAAATTGGTCTATGAAAGTCAGTGGGCTGCAGCTGATTTGCTTAAAAACAGAGAAGTAGCCTGGGTTGAGAAGAATATTTAATGCAAGTGTCCCAGGTTCTTCATGTTCTGCTTTACACACTGGTCTCTCTCAGTTTAAATTGTCACATGCAGGAAGACTGAAATCTTGATTTCGTATTTAGCTTCCTCACCAGGAATTTAGTGCTTTGTAGACTCAAAGCTTTGGGTGGAAAGTATTTAACAGATTAACTAGGAAGTGGAAAGTTCCCTGAATAAAATCATTTCGAGTCTAATGTTAATGGTGTATATCATAGAATCAAAGAATGGCTTGAGTTGGAAGGGACCTTAAAGATCATCTAGTTCCAACCCAACTGCCATGAGCAGGAACAACTTTCTCTAGACAGGTTGCTCAGAGCTCCATCCAACCTGGCCTTGAACACTTTCAGGGATGGGGCATCCACAACTTCTCTGGGCAACCTGTGCCAGTGCCTGACCACACTCACAGTAAATAAGCTTTTCTTAATATCTAATCTAATCTTCTGTGTTTCCTTTTGAAGCTATTGCCCCTTGTCCAATCACTGCATGCGCTTGTAAAGAGTCCCTCT
The DNA here is from genome assembly GCF_965178545.1 of Coloeus monedula. Taxonomy (NCBI): domain Eukaryota; kingdom Metazoa; phylum Chordata; class Aves; order Passeriformes; family Corvidae; genus Coloeus; species Coloeus monedula. Next base: position 42,002,099 of record NC_138822.1, on the reverse strand, counting down.
CCAGCTTTCTTGTAGGCTCCCTTCAGGTAATATAGGGTCCCTTCAGGTATTTGATTGGTAATCCTCTACCAATATGTCAGCAGCAGACCTCAGAAGAAATGAAAAAGTAAAAAAACCAGATTGATTTACAGAACTGTAGTGTATCAAGGCTAGCTGTCTTGGGAATCAAAATGTAGTGTGATCTTAAACTTTTAAAAAATGTTTACTGATGTTGGAGTAATGATGTTCTCTATCCTGAATGCTAACTCAAAATAAGGTCTCTAATTGTCTGGAAAAGGACAGCGTTCCCTATGACATTTGTTTCTTTTTTTCAGGAAAAAAATGGCAATAGAAAACATAAAACACTGTGTTTAAATATTAAACATCCTAGTGCACCATAAATTTTTAATATGCCAATTAACAAAGAAATATCTCTATTTGTTTCTGTGCAAATGTAAGAGGAGTGCAAAGAGTTCAGCAGACAGAATACTGGTTGCAGTGAGAGGAAAGGACAGCATTATCAAGCAAAGCTGCAGCTCCCAGAAGGGACATTATTAAATCCAAACAATGCTTTGAAGAAACAGAAGCTTGGGATTTTTAAAAACATCTTAATTTTGGGAAATGCTTGAAGGATATAATAGATTTTTAAAACTTTGTTGGAAGAAATTAGTGTTCTAGCCTGTAAATGATACAACTTACCTCTAACATTAAGGAAATGAATGTTACAAAAAAACAGAGCAGCAAACTGTGCAGCTGTAGCTATGCACAAATGCAAATGTATTTTCATAGGTACATACTTCATCAAGATGTTATTGCAGATTCCTGTTGCTGATTCCAGCAGGCCCATTTGTATGATAGCTTTTTATTGTAAGAATGTTTTCAAGATACAGACCCTTCTCCACCTGGCAAACTACTATAAGGTTCTACCTCTAGAAAGCTATGAATGTTAAATGGAAGCATGTTTGAAAGTAGGAATTTCTTAAATTTGACACAATTCACATGGAAAAGCCCTGCCTCTAGCTATCATTGAGGCTGAGTACTTGTGGGAGAGTTAGATGTTTAATAAGCAGAACATTTAGCTTATGACAAAACTGGATACGGTAATTTCTGGGCAAAGGACACCTGTTTGGGCTGTGTGACAATGCATGCACATGGCATCATTACAGGACTTCGTGTTTTCAGAGTTGGAGTACTGTAGATGGTGGAGGTTAACAGGAAGACTTGTGTAAGAACAGGTCTCTTTCCCACATAAACCCATAGCTCATAGGACACATTAAGGAAAGAAGGAATTCCTGGTATAAATTGGTTTATATATATATCTTTTTTACTGCTGAGTTGGAAAAGATCTGTGCCATCACTGAATTCCAGTTTAAAAAGCAACTGTTACATTCACTTCTTTTTAGCTCACTAGGAGCATAAGACTACATTTTTTCATGTGAAAACATAGTGGCTGTAGTTTATAATAATTTTTAATTCCGGCACCTTTTGGACTTCTAAAACTCTCCTGGGCTAGGCTTCATCTAGTCTTAGCTTTGAACTTTTCTCCCCTTGTCTCAAGCACACACACATACTATCCTCCTTTCCCAACATCACTTCAAATCACCCCTCAAAATAAATAATAAAAAAAGCGCCTTTCTGGCTGTTAACATTTTAAAGACAATGGGACATTAAGAACATCATTCAGGTTAGTAGAATGATGCTAGAGTGTCTCCATCCATGAACATCCTGCATGAAATAGCCCTGAGAACAAACTGTTCTTTGTTTCCTATTACAGCACAACTTTTTCTGCACTTAATACCTCACTGAACTACACTGATGCTTTGCAAGACCTTCAGAAATTCCTATTGTATCTGCTACATATCTGCCTATGTATCTGCTATATTAAAGCTATAGACTTGAGAGCAGAGCTTTCTACTGTTCTTTTCTGCTCAAAGCAATCAGTATCTGCACTTCTCCAAACTGATATTCATAATGTATGAACAGCACTTGCATATATAGTGGAAATACACAATACTTATGATGGGATATCAACAGATTCATGTTTTCATGTTATAATTTGGTTAGCTTTAAACACACAAGAATTGATAGCATAGGCTCCTGTTGGAAAAATTTTGTAAAGTTTGGAAGACGTAAGCAGGTTTATTCTTCCCTTTTCTTTTTGTGTGTGTCTGTGAGATAAGTAGAAAGAACTTTTAATTTATTTCCTCCTCTCAGATTGTGCTATTGAAATACAGATGGAATTAAGTACATAAGAAGAAACATATTTTGACTGTAGACTCGTCAATGTGATTTAAATAGTTTGGGCTGGTAATTTCTTATTATGCTGATGCTTATAGCTGCACAGTGGGTTGACCCTGCCTGGATACCAGGTGCTAACCAGAGCTGCTCTATCCTTCCCCTCCTCAGCTGGGCAGGGGGAGACAAAATACAATTAAAGGACTGTGGGTAAAGATAAGGACAAGAAAAGATCATTCACCAAAACTGACTCTATTAAGAGGAACTAACTTAACTCATTGCCAATCAAATCAGAGTACAGCAATGAGAAATAAACCCAAGGGAATGGGGGTTGTGGTCAGTTCATCACACTCTATTTTTGCTGCTCCTTCCTCCTCATGCTCTTCCCCTGCTCTAGCAGGGGGTCCTCCCACTGGAGACTGCTCCAATGTGGGTCCCTTCCACAGGATGCAGTCCTTTAGGAACAGACTGCTCCAGCATGGATCCATAGTGTGAGTCAGCAGTCACAGCCTCCTTCAGGCATTCACCTGCTCCACTGTGGTGTCTTCCAAGGCCTGCAGGAGGATTTCTGTTCTCCCATGGACCTCCATCGGCTGCAGGGGCACAGCTGCCTCACCATGGGCTGCACCACAGGCTGCAGGGGAATCTCCACTTCCAAGCACAGAGCACAGGTGCCTGGATGACTTCCTAGCCCCACTTCTCCACTCACCTCCGTGTCTGAAGGGCTGTTTCTTTCACATATTCTCAGTCTTTTCTTTTGGCTACTGTTTGGGGTTTTTTTCCATCACATTTTTTCCTTCCTTCTTAAAAGGGTTATCCCAGAGGCACAACTACCATCACTTATAGGCTTGGCTCTTTGAGCCAGCTGGAACTGGCTCTGTCAGACATGGAGGAAGCTTCTGGAATCTTTCACAGAAGACACACAGTCCCCTTGCTACCAAAATCCAGCATAGGCTGGAAGACGTTCTAGCAGAAATCAGTGGTAAAGTTCCCATTACTATCCAATTGTAAACCATAAATGCAGCTCCAACATGCTATTAGTGTGATCACAGACACACGGAACTTGAATATAAAGAAGGGCATTCAGATAAATATTCTTACTGTAATTTTTTTATCTGTCTATAAATACACGTGAGCTGACTGGTTTTCTCAGATTGTCTCAGTTCAATTTACTTAAATACCTTAGAGTTTCCATTTTATCTAGTTTTAGGTTACTAGATGAGACTTCCAACAGAGAAGTCAATGCTAACTCATTTTGAAAGTTAAAATTAATATGAAGGACACTTATTTTAATCTTTCAATCAAAATCTCAGCCCTCCTTTTAAGCCTTGAAGCAGAAATTAACTTCCATCACTTTTGTTAATTAATCCACTGGTGGCCACAGCAGAATCCCATGAAACTGCCTGTATATCTCTAAGGTCTATAATGCTGTGTGCCACTAGAGTGGGAGGATACAGACAAGTAGCATGTCCTTCAGCTGAAGAGACAATAAGTCCTTCAGTCTACTACCCCGAATTCATCCACAGAAACATTATTTCATTGCTATCACTTGACGTATTTCTGAGACAAATATGCTTCTCATGTATTTACATGAACTTCCATCATGTATGGCATTGTTACTCCTACTTTAGGAAACCTTGAGACAAAAACACGAATATAGCATGGATCATTCAAAAATACCAACTGATGTTTTTCTTGTATTTCAAAGGAAGGAGAATTACAGTCAAATGACATGACAAACTTAGATAAGTATGGTACAATTTTTATATGGTGGAAGTGATAATTATCACTGCTACTACCGTTATTATTTTATTATATCAAAAGGAAGAGAAAAACACATTAGCTGGATGTTTTGATATAATATCACAGATTTTATTAATATTTTTAAATAAAAAGGGAAAGGTAACTTTCTGGGAATTGAGGCCCTTGTTCAAGTAACTTAAAGAGATGTGCTTGACCTAACATATGTATTCAATGGACTGAGATAAATGTTAGTGTTTGTATGCTTGTGAGAGCTGAGCCTTACAAAGGGTTTGAGACAGTGTTGGTACTCATGTATTAAAGCCAGCAAAAGGAAATGAGATAACCTTTTGTCAGAGCTCAGTGCATGTAAGGGAAAAAAGGGTAACATCTGCCAGATAATTTTTTTTTTTGGTGACTACTGTTATTATGATACTAGCAAGAGGCACAAATCACCAAGTGTTAAAATTGGTTATTGTCAGTTAAATCAGAATAATTTCTAAACAGCTACCATTTACAGAAATAACACCTGTTCTATGTAAACAAATATATTCTTGTTGGGTATTAAAGAAATAAATTAAGATATAAAATGAGACATTAGCTTTGGCATTCTGAAGATGCTTAAAAGCCCAAGGCAGTTTATGTTTAATTGGTTCTCCAAGGTAGAAACCAATTCTATATAGACAGATTCCCTAGGTTGTTATCCTTCATCCCTACCTTGGACTTACCCATCTGAAGGAGACCTAGAGGAGAAGTAGAAGTACAGTCTAGCCAAAAAAGCAGATAGGTCAGTTTCCCACCAAGCAAATAATGCCTGGTTATCTTGAGAATTTGCTATATAAACCAACAGTGTATTCTTTCTTCTATACTCTGTTCTATTTGAAGCAAATAATACTAATTCAGTAAATGGTCCTCAGAAAACAGTTGCTGAGCTAATGCAAAGTTGAGCAGCTTCAAAGAAGTTTTGCCCTTGTAAAATGATCAGTTTGACTTAGTTTACTTTTACTCAGATTACAGTTACTTTCCTACAGGAAGCTTTTGGACTGTAAGCAATGAGAGGCACGAGGGTGCCTGCATGCTGTCTTCCAAGAATTACCTTTCTCTGATTCTGCTTACAGAAGCTTTGGGCTGTAAAACAAAATCCCATTTTTCTGTCTGTAATAACACAGTTCAAATATCTCTTCTCCTCAACAATTCCACATGTTCTGGATAAATATGAGCTCTTTAAGAAGTTAAGTGACTACTGAAATGTACAATTAGATTAGCTATGTACTGACCAAGGAAAGGATCTCAAAGGAATTACTTATCAAGAGCTGTAATCACTATAAATACAAAGGAGCAATTTCTAGCACTCTTTTAATAGTGTCATGCAAATATAAACCCATAAACATGAGCTGGAATTATGCTAACAAAGGAAATCAGCATATATAACTAAATTTTGACTATGAGGAAGATACAATACCCAATATCAAGTTCTAGTTTAATTCCAAAACCAGGAATTGTGGCTGTCATGAAGCACTACAATATCTTTGAACTCAGTTGAAAATGAGCATTTGGTTAGTCCTGCATTCTTTTCCTTGTTGCTCTATAGAAATGAAGTACTTGTGGATTAGACAATTTTCAGGGTTGAAGAGAAAATGAAGATAGGTAAGGAGGAAATCCTGCCCATGGTAATTTGGGTGGAGAACCTTTTCATGACTGTAGGAGATGCAGTCATTCACCTTCTATTAAAAAAAAAAAAAAAAAAAAAGGTAAATCATTGTTGAGGAAGCACTGCCATTTTGTCATGGTGAGTCATTTCACCTTCAGGTGATAGAACACAATTCTCCCCCATTCAGGGGGGAAAAGAAAAGTAATATAAAATGTAATTTTCCCTTCTTAGAGTAGACGGGATATCTATGCAGAAGCATAAATACTATCATATTCAGGGCTCATGATAAAAGTATAAGTGTTTATTCTGCTTATGCTTCTTAATTCAAAGATTAATTAGGTCTGAAATCCTCATGCACTGATTAGTCTATTCCTCCCATACATGTCACTCTTAGTGGTTATTTATTCTACAACAGTGCAATTTGCCACCAAGATTCTTTTTAGGCTCAGTGTTGGCTCCACACGCTACTGTAATTACTGCCATTTTAAAAAATTTGATTTACATGCATTTTACAGTTTTCTCCAGGCTGTAAATACTTCTTACAAAAAATGTTCCTACTAAAGTGAATGGAATTGCTCACTGAGTAGGTAAATAGATTGAACACAGCACTCAGAAAAGCCTATTGAGGTATATATTTAACTGTCTTGCATGTTAACCTTATGATTGCAACTATCTTGTGACTATGAAGGCACTGTTTATATACAGTTAGCAGATGGGAAGGGGGCAACTTCTAATCTGAACTTTCACTCTGTTTTTATTATACACACTAGGAGTGAGGGTACGGAGGATCCTGTTTTACTCCCTCCTTCATAATCCCCTTAATTACTTAACCTCTCTTTTCACACTTCCACAAAAAATGAGGGCAATCTTATCCCACCACAGATTTGTATTGATTCACTAATCAAATTTTGCTTCCTTATCCTCTATTTCTGAATAGAGGATAGAAATATCATTCTCTATTTCCAACAACCAACGTATTTCGTTGTATCTGAGTTTATGGCTTAGAGTGGAAGATGGTATGTCATAAGAGCATCCTGAATTGTCTCCCTCTTTCCCGAAGCAAATAAACATCCATACAGAGAGATAATCCAGAGGAGAATGAACATAAAAGCACAGACCAACATTGCCAGCAAAATGTATTCTATCCATCAGAAAATATCACTAATGGTATGTCAATTCACAGCTACATATTCCCCTCAGGAAAGTGGCCTAAACAATGTTTTATATTTTTAAAGGGTTTTGGGATAGTTACATCATTAATCTTTTAAAACAACAATAAGATTGTTTACCAAGACCTTAATGGTGTCTTTTAACTGTGTTTTTTCTGGAATTGGTTTTGAAAAAGCATATTCAAATTTTATTTCCTAAAAACAAAAGGAGCAGATAACACTGATAATCTGTACTGTAGTTGCTGAAAAAGATCATTCTTGGTTTTGGAAAGGTGGACTTCATATGAAGAGAGCAGTATACTATCTTTTTATCTGTGTTAGTGGTCTCTGCTTAACAGTGGTTGAAAGCAGTAATATTGACTTAATAAACACACTGCTCATATTTCAGCAAAAAGCACTCAGTCAATAGGCACTGAATTAATGTAAAGATTTTTTAAAATATTCTAAATAGATGCTCTTAATATAATTTTCATATATTCATATTTGTTTTTTGATATTTTTTGTGATAAACTTCGTGACAGCACCAGTTCTACAGTTTGTGTACTGTGCTGCATAACAGTGAAGCAAGCCTTTTATTTCAGCTCTCAGGGGATGTCTTTTTGCTATCAAATCTGTTTGTAGATTCTTATACTAGTATTCTTTATCTTCTAAAAGGAAAGAAATAAAGAAAATACTCTTTTCTATTTTAAAATCTCCTTTTTTTTTTCCTTGTAGGCAATTTACATTAAAAGTGACAAAGTTTTGTTTGCTTGACTGTTTTTAACCTTTTATTTTTGTAATTATACAGTTGTCCAGAAGGAGAAGTTTGAACAGAACATTTTATGATCTACCACAGTTGTTAGACACTTCTCTGCTTCAGCAGCTCTTATCCTTAACACAACTTCACGCATCCAACACCAGTGTTTGCCTCAGTGCAAAGATCCACATTTATTCTACTCTTTCTCTATGAGAATAGGAGTGTCCTTAGTTGAAAGAAAAACTGATTTCCAGAGCTGCATAGGGAAGCTCTACAACAGCTGTCTGCGCTGTATTCGTACTGTGGGTAAGTAGGGGAGTTTGAATAAATATCGTAATTAGGAACATAACAGCACATTTTGATTGCCTTAATAAATAAGACCAACATGAATCTTTTCTTAGTGGTGACACTAATGATCATAAATGGCCAAGCCTGTTGTCTTTAAAATATGAATTCTCAGTTGAAAAGCCAAAGTCTTGAGTACAAGACATACATTATTGAAACAGAAAATAAATGCAAATCCTTGGCATTTATCCCATTGGTTTAAGATAATCCACAAAAATATAAACCACGAATAACAGAAAATACTCCAAAACTTATGTTTTCATCCATTTCCACACAAAAGTAATACATTCTGGTATTAATATTGTTGATGTTTCTTACCTCATTGCTGTTTCCAGTACACTGTTCTTATCTCAAGGCATGATCTTCACTATTTGTGCAATTCTCAACTCCATCCTGCCTTAGTGGAAAGGGGGAAGGAAAGGGGGAGCAAGAGAATGGCATTTGGTTTTGGACAGTCTTGGTGCAGACACTGAATTAAGGAATACCGTTCCTAAACCATGACATTGCTGCTCAGTGTGGGGCTCCAAGCCACAGTCCTGGGATTAAGAGTCTCAGCTCTCCCAGCTGAGCAAGCAAAGGCATGGGGTGGTATAGAACAACCTCTGGGTCCTGGCCAAAACTAGGACAGGTACACAGAATCAGCAACCATCATTCAGACTTAAAGGAAAGACTGTGTGTTGCAAGTTCTATGGTCTTCTGCCATAACCTATTTTTTTTGTCCTAACTAAGATTACCTATACATGAATTCCCCTCACTTGCACCTTCGGATCACTATCAGTTTTGTAATTCTACTGTTCCATTTACAGGCAATTAAAATAACTCTACTTCTTTTAAAGAAAAAAATAAAAGTAAATTAGAGGTAATTCTACCTCCTCCTTCCCCCCCCCGCCCCCCGCTTAAAATATCCTCCTCCATTTAAAGCACGGGGATGTCGATGATGGAATGTTCTTTATTGTTCTTTATTAATCTCATAGAATACTCTTACTTGTATTTGGGACCTTCATAGTATTGTAGAATCAAAGAATAGCCTGTGTTGGAAGGAGCCTTAAAGATTATCATGTTCCAATCCCCCTGTTGTGGGCAGGATAAAGAACCTGACCATTCACAAGCCTTAATTTTATTATCAGCGTATCTACTAAATATTCAGTATTGTCTGCAAAGCAAAGGTCCTATGAATTTGTTGAGTATGTATGAATTTCAAAGGTCAAGGTAAGAACTGTATTCAATGTAATATGGTATTTTTTAAGGATTGTAACTGTAGTTAGTTATGTTACTTGTTTGTGGAATGAGAAGAACTATCTAAAAATCATAGTATGGTATTCTATTAATTAAGTAATTTCTACCTTACAAATTACTTTTAGCTGGTCTATGATGAACAGTTGCATATTCTGGTCAACTTGCAAAATGAGAAGTTCTTCTGTTACTTTTTGGTTATTATTCAGTGTAATATATTTCACAATTATTACCGCAGAGCCAATATGCTCTTCATATTATTTGCTACAATTTGGAATCTGGTGTTCACTCTTATTTCCTTTTTATCTGTATTCAAACCAATATCTGTAAGAATGTTCCCTTGTGAACTTCTTATAAACATCTCCAAATGCAAAAATAATAAATGTACTATATGCAGTTGATCAATGGTAGTCTATAAAGCAGACGTTTTATGTACTGTTTACTCTAATTTTCTTATAGTTAACTTGGAAATGCCTTGTGCTCACTCCAGCCTAAAACCCTTGAGGACTTTGACCCATGCACATGGGAACCAAACCATGTTCATGATTTAAGTCAAATATCTTAAGCTCTTACCCACTACTTTACAGAGATTACCGTCCCTTGAAAATATACTTTCTGCCTAGTTTAAATACTAATAGTATATGGCAGTATAATGGGAATAAATTTCCTTCAATTAATTCCAAGTGAGGAGGAGACAGGAGATTTGGTAATAGCTTAAACTGAGCCATCTACCAGAATTACTTCTTTGACCTGAGACCAGCTTCACACAAGTACCCTGTACTGAGGCTGTGCTAGTGAAATAACAAACTCTCTCACCTAGTAAACTGATCATTTGTACAGCTGGGGATGTATTCACATGGCACATGCAATTTGCCTAAATTATCGGCATACATGGTGTAAGAAAGAGGCAGCAGCACAGAAGGTTAACTTCTATAATAAATAACCTGTACAGCTGTGCAGACTACAGCTGTGTTGAAATTTGATGAACAACCTGGGAAGTTGGTGTCCATGGACATAGTACTGATGGGAAATGAATCTGGATTCTGGCTTCTAAACTTAATTTCATGCTTATTTGGTACAAGTTGTAGTCTGGGAGGGGACTAAACCTGCAGTTCTATTGTTCACCTTCAGCCTGTACTTTCCCACACAGAAAGCTATTCAATCATCCATTGTTTGCAATACCTCCAAGTACATTTGGTATTGATTCAATATGGCCTTTTGGCTTTGAATTATTAGCTAGCCTTGGCTCAAAAATGCACAGTCTGGGATCTTATTCAGTTTTGCATGGAGGAACAGAACAGACAATTATTGTAACACAGGAATTATGTGCTATTCACAACTAAAATACGATTAATGCATTTGGTCTTTGAAAACCTCAACAAAATATGTATCAGACCTTTAGGAGTCATCTCCTAACCAAGCATGGCTTCTTTCTCTTCCTTTACCCCTCAGAAAAAGCAGTGGCATTTTCATTTTTCTATACCTAATATTCCTCAAAAGCAATTGGGCTGGTTATAAAGTTTCATATTTAATTACAAATGAAAGTAATCCCTTGGAGAACACAATTTATTAATAGGACTTGGTTTACATTGGGAAAACCAAAGTCCAAAAGTGAGTTCATTGCCTCCACTTTCATGCTCATTTTCACTAAAGAAAGACAGGAGGCATTTACAGCATAGAGGTCTTATGCGTTGTTGATGGACAGTCTTCATGTTTGGAGAAGAGTCTTCTGATATTTGAAATGGTTTCTTTTTGTCTGTCTTTATAGGGTGACTGGCAACCAGTCACAAGTAGTGTTCCCCAGGGCTCAGTAGCGGGGCCAGTTCTATTTAATATATTTATCAATGATTTGGGTGAGGGGTCGACTGAGCGCTCCCTCAGTCAGTTGGCAGATGACTCCAAGCTGGGTGGGAATGTTGATCTGCTGGAGGGCAGGGAGACTCAACAGAGGGATCTAGACAGGCTGGATTGATGGTTTAAGGCCAGTGGTATGAGGCTCAATAAGGCAAAGTCCCAGGTCCTGTCCTTGGGTCACAAAAAGCCCGTGCAACAATGCTACAGACGGGAGGCAGAGTGGCTGGAAAGATGCTCAGCAGAAAAGGACCTGAGGCTATCGGTTGACAGCAGCTAAACATGAGCCAGCTGTGCCTAGGTAGCTAAGAACGCCAAGGGCATCCTGGCCTGTATCAGCAACAGTGTGGCCAGCAGGACTAGCAAAGGGGTCACGCCCCTGTACTATGGTGAGGCCTCACTTCAAATTCTGTATCCAGTGTTGGGCCCCTCACTCACTACAGGAAAGACATTAAGGTGCTGGAGCATATCCAGAGAAGGGCAACGGAGCCGGAGAAGGGTCTGAAGCATGATCCCTATGAGGAGTGGCTGAGGGAGTTGGGGCTGTTTAATCTGGAGAAAAGACTTGTTAGACATGGCATTTAGAGATACGGTTTAGTGGTGAACACTGGTGCTGGATTAACAGATGGACCTGATGATCTCAGGGGTCTTTTCCAACCTAAACAATTCTATGATTCTGGGAAGAGTGTAACTGAAACATGAAAAACTGGAAATACTAACCATAGGAAGTGAAGATGCTTGATACAGAAAACTGGATAACTGGTGCTCCTAAGGACATGTCCTGTTGGTAAAACTCTGTAAGAAAAAAGCTGTAGCTTTCATAGATGTACATGGAAAACACAGAGACTCTGAAAGTAAAATGGTTTGAGTGCCAAAACCAATGACTCTCAGCCTACTGCTGCTACACACAGCTTTGTTCTTTTTTCTTTCTTTGGGTGGCTGTCTGGAGAATTATTCTTTCAGTAACTTGTGAAATTACCTTTTTCCTTTCAAATTTTTAAATAATATCCTCTTACAAGAGCTGAGAGCTGTGAACTTTTCCTGTTCTTTTATTGAAATGATTATGTTACATTCTCATTCCATGAGCAGAAACTATTTATTCTTACTGTGGTAGTATAAAAAGTCTTGCAATAGGAACGTCAGCCTTATTTAACACGAAAATGATTGTTAATACATTATTGAAGTGTTTATCATAAAAACAATTTTGATAGAAATGCTGTACTACTGGATAGCTGTATCATGACAGCTCTTTTATTTCCTTGCTAAACTGTAAAGATGAGTTACAGAGTTCAGTTCTGAGTTGTTCTCAGAATTGAACATGTAATCACTGGGTTTGCTTCTCCATTATATAGAATAGAATGATCTGAACTGTATGCCTGAAGAATAAATAAAATGGATATGAACCACAGAAACTATGGAATATCACGAAAGTCTGTATTATTTGGTAGCACACAGTATATATGAGGAGATAAGGTTTCACTAGGATAGTTTCTATATCATGCAAATTACTTTTCTCTGGGTGGCCACAGTGAAAATGAGAGGAGTTGTAGAAGAACCTGAAGTGTAAGGCATTGATCATCATTACTAGAGTTACAGGGGTTTTTAGGACACAGTAAAAAGACAGCAAAGTAATCCTATTTTCACACATGCTTGAATAATGGCTGAAACTAAAAAATGAACTTTTCCTTTGCCATATGAATAGTGAAGCATTCATTCCCAAACCATCCTCTGACTAAGTATGACATTATTTGTGTTTACATTTTCAAAATAACAAAGACATACAAAGCAGAACTTTCAGTTCACACGCTAAATCTCTTCAATGTGACAAGAGGTATTGCAAAAGTGCTTATAAACAAGTACTGCTCAACAAGCCTATTTTTCAGTAATTTGATTCTATGAATGAGATAATTGAGCAAATTTTCACTTTGGGACACATACATGATTCCCACTGACTTCATAAGGAGGTAAGTTACATACATCAAATAAAGAACACACCTTAGGAAGAGCTTCTGGATGACTGTGAACTGGTTTTAGCTACTTTAGGAAAAAGGATAAAAAATAATCTGTGTCCAGATTCATCTCTAATTTAAGCTTCAGTAAAGTGGAAGCAAATTAGTGGCTACAAGTGGGGTATAAAAGAGGAGAATAAGGCTTAGGAATTTCTATTAAATATTAAACAGATACAAAGATACAAAGATTGGTACTCTGTCCATGCTTTTGCACAATAGGATATAAATAATTAATTATCAATATCTAACTCATACAATAATTATGGAGGTAAACAAGTTACTTAAAAAGCAGTTTCAAAAGCTATCTAGTGCTAATGTTTTCAGGGAGCTCAGGTGCACTCTATTTTGTTTTCAATGCAGCTGTACTGAGGCCATCTCTGGAAATTCAATATGGAGGCCCCTGGTTCTTCTAGATTCAGTGAAGGACAACTCGGATACTACAATGTAGAGGTATATTTACATGCACAGATCTATTCAGCGGATGTACAAAGAAGTAATTAGTCAACACATTTTATTTACAGTGTATGAGAGTAAGTGTGCTTTTTGGTATGAGGCATAAGAACTTTGCTGCCTGTTTAGCAAATTCAGCTTTTTTATTCTTCAACTATTTGCTGTTCTGTCTTTTTTCTTTTTTAATACGTACGCATCAAAAATGACCCTTTTAAGCACCAATTTTCAAAACTTCAGTTTAGCTCATGTAGCTAGCTGGATCTTTTAATTTTAGTTGTTTTGCAGACTTTACTGAAGTGAAATATATACTTTACTCCCTTTTTTGGTGCAGGGCATATTGTTTTCTTACTTGGCAATATATTTGTAGTAGACCTCAACTCTGCATACCAAGTTACACAGCATTTCTGTATTGTAATACTTCAATTTCAAGTTACAAGTATGAGAGTATGTTGTGCAAAACCTGTAATCTTTCAGGAGACGTACTTTTCTATAGAACAGCAACCAGAAAATCCAAAATCAGACAGAGTCCTGAAACACATTAATGTACAAACACACTAATGCATTTCAGAAGAAGAAATGTTCCAGTAAATGTAACAGGATTATCTTTTTCCTGTAGAACACTGTCATTTAGAGTAGTTTGCTTCATGTAATTTGTCTACGCAAATATTTTAATGAAGATTTACCCTTCAGTTTTAGATGGCTATGATACAGATTAAGGCTTATTTTTTTGTTCCCCAGAACAATTTCCAACTGGAACATATGACTAGGCAGAGCAGATTGATTATGGCAGGAAACACAGTACCAGGACTGCAAGATATCATGAAGAATTAACAAATCAAATGAGAGTAAATTACAATTGTCAGAAAAAGTTTGTTAATAAGGGAGCAAGAGCTTTTAGCTCTTACAGTAATATCTTCAATGAGCTGCAAAAAAATACACGAGAGAAAAATCCCAGATCACATAGCACTGAATTTATTAACAATTAGTTATCACTGACTCCTCAGTGAGGTACAACTTCATTGGAATAATAAATCTGCACTATCCAGGTTAGTTATTTAGAGTGGGAAAAAACCTCTCACTGGTGAATATCAGTGGTGTGAGAGCACTGGAGATGCTGCAAACCTTACAGTTCATTTTCTGGTTTACTCTACACTCATTGCATGACCTCCCATTGACTTCTATAGTCCTGGACTCAAATTCTTCAACACTTCTGTTTTTCTACAAAGTGGACTCTAGCCTCGGAGGCTCCACTGGGAGCTGTTCAATTGAATATATACATAATATGTGACTATGGGCAATATATTTAGAAAGAATCCTAGGTCTGAGGTACACAGCAGGGCTTATTGAGGCTTGACTGTGAAACACAGAATCGTAGAATCATAGAACAGTTTGAGGGAAGGGACCTTAAAGAACATCTAGTTCCAACCCCCCAGCCATGGGCAGGGACACCTTCCACTAAACCAGGTTGCTCAGAGCCCCATCCAAACTGGTCTTGAACCCCTCCAACGAAGGGGCATCTGCAGCTTTCCTGGGTAACCTGTTCCAGTGCCTCCCCACTCTCAGAAGAGTTTTTTTCCTAACATCTAATCTAACCTGCCCTTTTGCAATTTGAACCCACCGCTTGGTTCCCTCCAGACCTTTTGCCAACATGGGAAGGGAACCCCGAAACGGTCACTGCCTCAGACCCCAATGCCCTCGAGCTTTCCATGGATGAGTCTTACCAAACTTGAAATGGGAAACTGAGACATCGCCGCCCAAAGGCTCGCAGCAGCCACCAACCAGTGCCTGTTGCTTTGAGCCCCTGCGTCGGGCGGGTCTGGGCGCGCCCTGTACTTGGTTCAGGAATTCTTGTCACAAGCGACCGGCCTCTCGCCAGGGCCCGGCGCCCCGCGCGGTGCAGGAGGCGCGTCCCGCGCCCTTCCGCGGTGCGGCCGCTCCGCGGGGCTCCGCGCCGGCCCTTGCGGCACGGGCTGACGTCAGCGCCCGCGGCGGGCAGGGCGGGGCGGGGCGGGCGCTCCGCAGCACGGCGGGGAGCGGGGAGCCGGGGCGCCGAGCGGGCAGCGCCGTGCGGGGCAGCGCCGTGCGGGCAGCCCAGCCGCGCTCCTGCCCTGCGCCCGCCCGGCCCGCCGGCGCCATGGAGGAGTTCCTGCAGCGCGCCCAGTCCAGGCTGGTGAGTCACGGCGGGGGGCAGCGGGCGCGGGACTTCGGCCGACTTGCCGGGGACTGCAGCCATCGGCCTCGCCCCCGCAGCCCCGGGTGCGGCGGCCGCGGGTGCTCTCCGAAACTTCTCGGGGTAGCGCTGTCGTCCTCCCGGGCGGGCGGCGGGGAGAGGATGGGGCTGGTGACCTTCGCAGCGGCTGGGGCTGCGGCGTGTTTTAGGGGTGCGTTTTCTTCTCACATCTTGCTGCTCTCTAGTAACTGCTGAGTAACCCTCTGCTTTAGGAACCCACGAGCCCGTATCTGACAGGCATTGTGGGGGGTGTCAGCATGCCGTTTTGGGATTATTGGCACATTTCTTGAGACTTTAAGATGCATCAAGTTGCATAGTTGAAGGGAGGGGGGGGAATGGTATGAGAAGTGGCTGAAGAAGTACTTCTTCTGTGGTCTGAATGACACTAGCAGTTGGGAATAAGTCTGGATTGGCAAGACATTAAATTACTGAGCAATATGCAAAGATTATCAAGGTTCAGCATCACAATTGTGTCTCGGTTGTCATAGGTAATTAATACTGTCTTAGGAATCACAGAGGTATATAGATCCTGTTCTCAGACGACTTGTTGGTAGGGCTGTGCTGAAACCGCAGTGTATTTATTTTGTTTATAGTGACTGTCACTCTACCCCAGACAGTGTGTGCTGTTTTCCCTGTTATGTGCAGTGCAAAAGTAGGATGTTTTTAAGACTGGGATGGTCTTAGGCCAACATGGCTAAGTTGTTTTTCATTTTTATTTTCTCTGCAAAACTCGGTTTTACTGACTTCTTACCTTTCATGTGTAGCCTACATGCCCACTAGCTATCCCAGCTCTAAGAAATGCATTCAGTTGTAGGAGTACTACAGGGTTTATCCCACGTCTGCTTGTTTTATTCTGTGTTTTTGGGTACTTGCTACTTGTAGGACTTTACCAGTTTCATAGACCTGTTAAGACTGTCTGGAGAGGGAGCAATCATGAACCCAAGATGGTCTTTCTCTGATAGACATGGTTCTGTATCTAAAATGATTTGTAAAAGATGATTTATTATACTATCCCTTCTTGTCATGCATTATTGGAAACCAGAGAACTAAGTAATGTTTTAGAGGACTGGAGAAAGAGATGAGAGAATTAATCCCTTGGTGGCTTCCTTAATATTTAACTGTGTTGGCAGATATTAAGGGTAAATAAACATGAAGTATGTCATTCTCGTCACATGCCAACTAAGTTGTTTCACAATGCATTTTTAGGAGATTTTAAAGTATTTCCCTTGTGTTTTCACATAAGCACTCTTTTAGCCCTCTTAAAAGATACTGCACTGTGCAGTTACAAATCCTTAATACATTTTTCACATTAGCATTTCATATATTGCAAAATTTGAGATGGAGATGCTGGTGGTTTTGACAAACTTTTTGCTCAAGTACATCATAGGTAGTCTTACTTAATAGACATTAATTATGCAATGATAGTGCTTCCCATTAGTAAATGGCGAGCAGTAAAAACAATTTGTTTATCTGTAAAAGCAAATATTGCACTAATCTTTCTGAATAGCTGTTGATGATCAGAAAGGAGTTGTCTAGAAAACCAGAATCTGAAGAGGCCCATTAGAAATGGAGAACAGATAATATTTTTTGTTTCAATTAGATGAAGCGGGGAGCAACTGAACAGCAACTGAACACACCACAAGAGCACAGCCCTTTATACTCCTATAATGTGGGTTTTCAAAAGAAATGCAGAATTCTCTTTGTACTTTCAGAATCATGGGAGGAAAAGGCATGTTTTGGAGGAGGCCTCCTCTCCAGGAGTGGTATAGTGGGGAGAGAGTGTCTTTCTGACTGATGTGTCCTTGTATGGGCATGTCAGCTGAGCATGGCTGGGGAAGAAGAGGCATCTGAGCACTGGAGTGTTCAGGTCAGAACAGATCTATGCATCTTATAGGTTGACTGCAATTTGCCAGTTTACTTTGTACTACAGTGGCCTGAAAAGGATAACTCAGAGAAATTCAAGATTTGCATTCTGCAACATGAAAGGCTGATGATGTGTTTTCCTTTCGGCTTCGTCAGGCTTTTTGTGGGGAATCTTTCTCAGCTGGTAGCCATAGGCTGAGTTGAGGCCAAACAGTGAGCAGTCTTTGTTTTGACACTGATGTAAGGTAAAGCTGTGCAGGGAAATGGGTGAATGACTAAGGGCAAAGGAGCTGCTGTGTGTTGTGCTGCTGCAGCCATATCTGTGGAAGATGGTAAAAGGCCTACAGTTGTATCTGAGAGGCCTGGTGATGCCAATCTCACAGTGCTGGTATTTCACACCCCAGATATTCTTGTTAGGTTAAACAGATTACCGTGCACTGACTACATGATTGCTACTCAGAATGAATAAAGGAAAATTTTCTCCAGAGGAACAATTGCTCCAGACTGCGCAGGGGAACCTGTTACTGGAAGTGCTTCGTCATTCATTTGGGTCTGGATCCAGCCACAACATTAATCAAGGCGGTTTATCCTCACGGAGCGAATTGTAGCCTCGGAGTATGCTGCACAAAGGACATGGCTGTTTTTTGTTTTCTAAGACTTTGTATTGTGTACCTTCATTGATTGTTATAGAGGAAAATTCTCTGTGTATTATCTATTAATACTAAAGTCTCAACTAGACTATTCTTCCAAAGAACGATGAATTTTGCTTTTGTGGCTTGTCAACTGTAAAACATCCTCAGTAATTTTCAGAATGAATCTTTAAAGTTGTTACGTATAATCTGTGTAAAACCAAGGAGGAAAAATTTTAGAAGGCAATGTATGACAGGATACAAGAAATCCTGTACTCATGTTTTGTCACATTTATGGTTCAGTTCTGCAGGTGTTTCTCCATGTTTTGTAAGTCTAGTACTAATGCGAGAATAGGTGAGACTAGATGAGACCAAAGGTCCTTCTAAACTGTTCTGTCTTGTCTCGTGGGGGATTATAAACAGTAGAATACACAGGCTGATGAGGTGCTGAAAACTTAGATCAAAATGTATAGCTGAACTAACATGTTAGCCACAGCTAGAACCATCTTCCATACATTTGGCTACGTCATGTGCTTGGGTTTTTTTATGCTTTGGCTTCAACAAAATCCCTGAGACAGTGAGTTTTACAGTTTTATCATGTGCTTTGTGTGAGGGGGACAATATCCCTCTTTGTTTGCTTTAAATTGCCTGACTATTTTAATGTGTGTTCCATGATTCTTCTACCTGAGTGAATATTTTTATTTCACTTTCTCTCTGGTCTTTAGTTAAGTGTTACCATATCCTCCTTGTCTTCTTTCAGACATTTCCAAGCTAAGGTTTTCTATTGCCCCTTCATGCAGGAGCATAATTCTATCACTCTGCTCATCCTTGTGCCCTTACTCTGAAGATTTTATTTAACAGTTTGAAAGCTGTGGAGCCCAGAACCACCTGTCAGGTTTAAGTCATGACAGCATAAAATACTGACAGTAGTATAATGACTTCCCTTTTTTTTTCCATTTTCGTAAGGGTTCTGCTATCCTACTTACTCTGTTTTACTGTCAGAAAGCATTTTTCTGATGCTTTCAGAGTATCATGTAAAATGCATGCACGATGTTTTTGCTGCTTAGTAATACCTATTTTAAAGTTCATCTGACAGTGTACAGCACCTCAATACAGTTAAAAATGAAGATCGGTTGTTTTCTCACATTTTCCCTAGCCTGCACTTCTTGGCTCTCATTTCCAGTTACTGTTTTATTCCCTAGTCCCTCAGTGTCATGAGTCCGTTCTGCAGTTCCTGTAGCCAGTTAAAGATTTGACCCTCCTAAGTAATCTGGTATTGTCTGAAGCTTTTTCCACTTCATTATTTGCCTGCCTGTCCTACTGGAAGTAATATTATTTATTATTTATGGATATGAGAAACAGTACATATCCCAGCACATATCTTTGTGGAGAATCCTTCATGGTTATTTTTTCTTCACTGAAAAGCTGACCATTTGTTCCTGTCCTTTTTTCCTTAACTTTTAATTCTGTAGTATGTCATAAAAGGGTGACACCCCTTTTTTTTTTTGGTGATTTTGTTTACCTCTTGGCCTCTAGGAAACTTTTCAGTAGTATTTTGGAAGATCCAGATACAAGCATTTACTTGCTTGTCCTCTGCATGCTTACTGAGTTATTCAGGAACTTTAATGAACTTTAAACAATTTTGTACAGAAATGTCATACTTCATAAACACTATCTTTTCCCCAGTATAGTATGTTATTAATCTCTCTGGATTAGACTCTTTCAGGTACAGGCAAGCTCCATCCAGTTGGAGAAGATTATGATGAGTGAATACATAATTTTGTATAATTTATTCAGGAAAACAAATCAAAAGTTTAAGGTTTCAGTGATGTAACTTCAAAATTATTATCAAAGTAATTATCAAGATGTTAAAGTCAATTAAATAGAGAACTAAACATTCAGAACTATTTCTTCAGTAATTCTCAGATGCGGAATACTGTGTACTGAAGAAGGTACTTAAATTAGGTATTTTTCAAGTAATCTTACGTGCTTCAGACTGTTGCAGTGATGTGGAAGGTGTGTGAGAAGTTAAATCAAGGGCATCTGTCAAGAAAGAAGCTGTAAGAATTAAAAAAAAAAAAAAATAGAATTGCCTCAGGGAGATGCTGAGACAAGGACTGGCAGAGAATGCTTTTTCCCTGGCTTTAGGTCTGTGCCTAATGGAGAACCTAATGCTTTGTATGCTGGCTTCAGGGAAGTCAGGGAACAGAATGAGCCCCAGAAAGGCTTAATGTGCTGATGGTACTGAGATAACCACATACTGCAGCAAACTGCTTTAAACTAGTAATTGAAAGATGGTCCTCCTCCTGCAGAGAATAGCAGATTAGCTGGGGAAATCTAAATGCTATGTCATCTTCAGCAATTAACAGTATTTGGGAAAAAAACCCCCAAACCCTCTAAAAATTGAAGTTCTTTTAATCCCTTGCTGATAAAAGAAAAGAGATCATGATGCTACATCAGTGTTACACCTGGCAGGGTAACACACTGGACAAACGGGGAATTACGACCCCAGGCAAGCGTGCCCAAAGAAATATTGGACTGTGTGACTGGACATTTTCCAGACTGAGGGCCAGACCCTTGACCAGGGAGATGCCCTTGAGAACAGTAAAAAAGGCTTTTAAGGCACTGCTTTGATAGATATGAAAAGTGAATGTTGTGCTTGTTTCTGAGGCAAAGAAGCTCAAAGAACAGTTAGTGATGATGGCATGACTTGAGTAGATTTATGTGACCGCAGTTTAAAAACAAGCTGAGTCACTTACATGTTTATTCATATTGCCTCTTACTTTCCTATCTGGAGTTTTCTTATCAATGATAGGCAGTGGTTACTTTGAAAATAATATTTTATTGAGCTGGAATAAAGTTTTGGCTTTATGGGAAGTGAGAGACATTACAGCAGTGAAGCAGAAGTTCTTTTCCCAGAAACTGAACTTCTGCAAGCAGAGGAGTAAAAAAAGCTTTCAAGCATTAATACAAAGAATCAAGTCTTACCCTCGCGTGTATCTTCTTTGCATTCATCCAGCAGCACACGAGGGACTTGACTCCACTTAGCAAGGCACTTACACTATGTAAGAATTAAAGAGTATGAGTAATGATATTGACTGCAGTTGGAAAACTCAGATTTAGAAGTTGTATATACACCTAAGAAGGTTGCAGAATGGGAGTATTACAGCTGGTTAACCTTTTATTACTTAAATCTGTACAAGAAACATGACCAGACTCAGTGTTTATTAGTAATAAGGAAAAAAAGTATAAGCATTGCACCAACGTAATTCTCAGATAAATTTTTAAGCAAAGTATAGTTATGAGCAGTTACAATAATATCAAAGGGCTGGTTTTTGTCATCATGGTATTGTTTCAAGTAGAATACTTCCTTATCTTATGGGTACCACATAACCAGAAATATTTCTTAACTGGGAAAAGAACTCAGGGAATCATAAAAAAATTATTTAAAGAATTGATTTCCAAGGAGAAAAAATGAACTAAACATAAAATTTGATTAAATTACTGCTACACTGAGACAGAGAGCAGTCTGGATCTATGAGGTTGCTAGAAGCAATGCAAAGAAAGGAAGGAATCATTCATTCATGTACATAGGTATAAATATGAAATTGCAAAAGTCAGCAGAGGCTTAGTAAAGAAAGTGTTTCCAGAAAATGAGGTCTCTTAGCAAGGAAAACAGATTCCCAGAGGAGGGAGAGAAAGCTTCTGCATATAAGCAAACCAAAATAAAATCTGAATTGGCTGAACATATGTAGAACTACTTTAAAAAGCAACCTGTAGTGGTAAGGAAAATATAATGGGTAATTTAATAGCCTTTAACAGTTCCCCTAAAGTCAGACAGACTACAAACATGGCAGAAAATGAGAATTAAAAAGGCTTTTCCCCCATGGATTTTCATTGTTTAGGATGATAGAAATAGCATTTTAAAACAATAACCTACATACCTTGCTCTTCATCAGTCTCTGGTGCAGTGATAAGTGAAGCACATCATACGTGATTAGGCCAAATTCTATTCTGGTTAACTTTCGGGGTGTTGAATCAACTGCAGTTGTAGCTGACATACTTTATGCTTTGTTCTACACACAAATTCTATAGGCATTTCAGTGCAGTGCTGTAGGATATTTACTAGGGTATCACATAACTATTAAAGTGTGGTCATGATTCTGTTGTGCTAGATTGTATGCAAATACTTAATTAAAAAATGGGTTCAGTTCCTATCCTAAGGGTCTGTTGGATGTATTGGAGGAAGTAGATAAATCCAAAGAAGTAGTATGGTGGTAATAGTTGCTGTTATGTTTCCTAGCCTATTAGTTAGCATTTTAGCAAAGGGCAGTTTTGGGTAGGAGTTAAACCAGAAAGTTGATGAGGTTTGGAAACATGTCTTTAAGCATAGGCCAACATCAGAGAAAATGAAATGACCTGATTACTCTTTCCATTCCTCTGTTATAGACTGTCTGAAGATAAAACATAATTATTGAATAGGATATGACAGATGAAGAAGAGAAGGATTTAAAAAGGTTACAAGATGTAGTTGAGGCATTTTCTTGAATGTAGTGGAGCAAGGAGGGCAGGAAGAGAGAGATCTTTATGGGCAGAGCCAATATGGCAGAGTCAGAGCCCACAGGCTGGGAGGGGAAGACTTTCCACAGCGTGGTTGTGGAAGCTGCCAGCTTAAATCTGCTGAAGCCAAATAATGTTTATGTGATTAAACCATCAGGTAATGATAGCCAGAGTGTTAACTCTGAGTTAGGTAGGAAAGATTAATGAGCTCAACAGGCCTGCAGAACTTTGCAGTAGGTAAGGTGTGTGTGTCTAAACTGAATATGATGCTAGGATTACAGGCTGGAGTTGTAGGTCGGATACTTTCTTTAGTCCCTTATATATCTGTGATGTATGTTACTCCCAGAGAGAGGCATAGTAAAAGGAGAGGGAGTAAAACCTCAGCTTTAACCATGCTCAGATGGACTGCATGATTGTGTTTATGCTGGGAAGATGTGGAATAGGTGTGGGATTTTAGTTTGAAAAGGGCAGGACTGGAGCAGCACAGAAGTCCTCTTTGCCAGCCTGGAGTCCTGATGGAGATCAGGCTTAGGATTTAAATGACTTGGTAACACTCCTGTTATATTCTTTTTCTGTGAAGAAGGGAGTCTGCTCCCAATATCAGATAAACAGGAGTCTGCTCCCAATATCAGATAAACAGGTCCTTAACAACATGTATTGTATCATTTGTTCTAATGAAATCCAAATAGATTGTGGCACAGTAAGGACAGAGGATGGACAGTGAAAAGATTAGGAACATTTCAGAAAATGATGACGTCTGGAGGACGTCAGATGGTTTTCCTTCCTTGTTTACTTAATCATTTGACAGTAACTGAATAATGTGTAATAGACCTAATAGACCTAATGCACTGGCCCAGTTCCATCTTGCACAGTCATAACCTGCTTCTGTACATTTCCTTCTAGCCGCAATTTATTAATTTTAAGCCTCCTTATAACAAATTCTGTCTAAAGCACAGTGAGATTTTGCAGTGTACCTGAAATTATTTACTTGTTTTGTACTACTTAGGAAATTTTGATCTTGCTGTATTTTGATAGCAATAATTGTGTTCATGTCTGCTTTTAATCAGCACAGTTTTGGTTTTTGATTTAGTCTTTTGTGTGGAAGTGGCCCTGTATGCAGTCCCTGATGCTAACTAACCATGCTAACTAACATCATGCTGTAGTGACCTCTTCCCTAATGGTTAATCTCATTGTGCTGCATTGTGATACACAGCATAAATATTATAATTCTCCATAAATAATTCCATGCACTTTTATTGTACTGATTAAAAAATCCTGATCAAGGAGGAGCTGGTAGGGAAGAAGAAAACTCTAGATTGTTTTTTAGCTACTATCCTGCTCTTATGAATCCTGGAAATACGTGGAGACTTAGAATCTGGAGTGCTACAGAGACAGGCATATTCTACTTGGTGAACATTGTATGCTGTTCTGGAGGCAGTGGGATAGGTGGAAAGAGGAGAACTTCCCTTTGATGAGAAGCGAAATTGCTCTGTTTGGAATATATTTGACTTTTTTTGAAGCAGTGATAAATGGTAAACTTTTAAACACTTGCAGGGACAGTCCTAAATATAGACAGTTGGCAAATAATCAGTTGACTCATTCAGCAGCCTTTCTTTGACTTAGAAAAGGTTTTAACATTCAGTCAAAGTCATTTGCAGGCCTGGCAGTGTTACAGCTGAGTCAGATGGAGTACAGTGGTGATTTAACCTGCTGGAAGAATAAACTGCTATTTTTTGACAATGCCTGGATGCAGTCTGCATAAGTTTCATATATGTTTACTTAGTTTTCTTACAGATAAATCTTTTTGATTTACCCTTAGCAGTCACATTACTTAGAAGAACAAGTGGCTTTTTGTGATGTACCTGAGTATTGTATCTGCAAGAGGGTGTTTAGGTCTATATGAAATCTTGGAAAGATTAGTCTGCTGGGTTCCTGCATGTCTTTTATACGTGTTTGAAGTGAATAGCCTTATAATGTTGAAAGACCAGATATGATTTAAACCTCCTGTTTCATTTCCAGTCTCTTTATGGTTTTTTATTTGATTCTGTGCTTCTTTGATTTTTAAAATTTTTTAAAATTTAACTAACATAAAAATGACAATTACCCATTCAATTGAAATAACTGTAGTGCAGAAAACAAATGAAATTTCCCCTTTTTGCAAAGATGGACTTGGTCTTTTTCGATTTAGTTGAAATAGTAGGTGTGGTAATTTTTTGACTAGCGAAAATATTGTAATTCAAGTTCACCTGAATTACAGACTTTTTTTTAAAATTCAAGATTAATTACTCATTGAATCTGTGAGGGGTTTGTAGACTGAATGGTATCACTAGGGCATGGTCTGTGGTAAAGGATTATGTATTTCTTCTCTACCACCCTAGAGGAAATCTCTGCATTTGTCTCTTTGTGACAGGATGGGGCTGTAGAGGCTAATGATAGATAAGCTGCGCAGTTGCTGCAACCAGCTTTAAAATTTTGCAACTTGGCTACTTTTTTACGCAAAATTTGTATATCAAAGGAAGAGGTATGGGATGGTTTTGTACAATTCTTTGCTTTCTGCATGTCCTAAAAGGCAAATTGCATAAACTTTCATAAAGGCAGTTCCATGCTACAGTGTGGGATGCCTTCCCTTCCTTGAAAATTTGATGTACACTAGAACTTCAGCACTGATGGTCCTAGAACAAGAATAAAAAAGGTTTCATAGATTGAAATGGTATAACTACGCATTAAAGCCTTCATTCCAGGGATAAGAGAGTGGTGTAGACTGAAATTCTGGTCTTTGATTTCCAGAGACACTGGCTCATACTTTGTTTTAGATCACATGTGAAAATGAATTAAATAATGTAATGTTAGCTATTTGTTCACATTTTAAAGATCATTGCACAGTTTTTAACTGTCACCTTTTGTGCAGTGGAAGAGGGATTTCTGAGGCTGGGTCAGAGATATTTTGCGTGATCTGTTTTGCAAAGTTTGTGCAATAGTTGTGGTATGGTATGAGCCTGTCTCAATATCAAGGTGTTGAGCCTTCATTTAAAAAAAGAATGAAAGTAGTCATCAACTTTCCCCCCCTCAACCCCCCCCCCCCCATGATAATTGAACCAGTTATAATCTCGTGGTCTGAAAAGTTCATCTATTTACATATTCTAAGTAAAACAAAAGTTCCAGTTGATAAAGAAAAATACTGATCTAAAGAAATATATTTATTTAAATTTAGGTAAGTATGAAGACTATGAACCTGCTTGACTGAAAATGCTGAGATCTTGTTTATATCTATGCTGGGTAAAACAGAAGAGAGTGGCCCCAGTATGCAAAAATGGAACACTAAATATAAAAATGCTCTCTTTTGATGCAGACAGCATTAAGCAGGCAGACTTACCTTCTTGTGTCCTTTTCACCTCAACTTTGTAGTTTCCAAAGAGGGTGAAGTAATGAGATACTTTTATTTTATTTTTTCTTTCTGCTCTGTTTTTTTCTCTGCTCGTTCTTCTTTCCAGCAAGTACAATACTCAGCAGGCAGACTGTGATACTGCCATGTGGCATTTAAGAGTAGAGGGGTGTACCATGTGTGTGAAACTAGTATAGACTCAGTAACATTCAACAGTTCCAGAACATTGCAGCGTAAGTTTTCTCTGGTTCTTCATTAGTGCTGGTGATACTGTAGTTTGTCTTTTCCTTCTGTGCCAACGAATGAGGTACAGGTATGTTCTTTCATACATCTTGTGTTTTAGGATAAATTCGCCTTTTGGGAAGTGATTGTTTCTGAACTGCCACTTTCACTTCCACCATACAACATGCTGTCTTTTCTAAAGAAAACAGATTATCTTGTCTGCTTCTGCATTTTGCTGCACTGGAAAATAAGTAAAGATGCTAAACAAGATGTGAAATGACATTCTACATCTTTCTGGTTCTGCTTGTTTGCATGTGTCCTCCATTGTTAACTGAGTGCTTAATTATTTACCTTTTAAACTAGTTAGAATTTGTTTGTTGTCGCATATTTCAGATTTTCAGACCCCAAATCAGTGCCACGTTATGTTGTGGCAAAAGCAACTTAGTTAGTTGCCCTATTAATAGTGATTAGAATTTAGCTGCTTTTCTTCCAACCAGATAATAATTACTGATACTGAATTAACAGCAGTTTGTAGGAGCAGAATTTACTCTCGGCTTCCATAAATCAGAAGGGGTTATCCATCTGTATTTCATATAATTGTTGGAACCACAGTACAATATCAGAAACTGCAGCTGGTATAGTAGTCTGACATGTTCTGTCCAATTTGAAAACTCAGAGGATGATTGAATTCCAGGCATTGTAAGGTGTGAGCATCTGTTTCAGATGCATGAACATCTCCATTACAGATCTCTTGCATTGTGAGACTGTGGGACTCACTTAAGTACAGGTTTGGATTTTAAGGTTTCCCAAGTGACTATGTAGATTCTTTAGGAAGAGATTGTATGTGTTAGCAAAAGGAAAATGGAAAGGAACTGCAAACACTGAGTGTAGCTGTCTGACCTGGCATCTCAGCCTCAGCACTTTTCACTTAATCCATGCTACTAAATTACCACTTCTGTGTAGTTGATTTGTTTATACACTCACATTCTCTGTCACTTGCACACACAGAGAGAAACACAAACCCTAGGAAGTCTGTTTCTCGAAATTATTGAGATAGGCAAGAAAATTCCTGACGTGATGGGAGTAGAGACCTTATTGAGTAAGACTGGTCCAGTTGGAATCTTTTGTAAGTATTAGAAACACTGACCTCTTAGGTAAATTTCCACCTCTAAAGGAGGAAACTAGGCTGTCCTTATGCCCATATCGCAAGCTATAGCTTTTGCCTTTCTGAGAAACGCTGTTAAAGAAATAAAGTACTGTTAATGCTCTATTTTCACTTTGATGTGAAGGAAAAATTTGAGGGCAAGACTTCCAAGGAATATCTGAGGTCACTTGGTTTGCTCAGCTTGAGGGAAGAGAAGGCTGAGGTGAGACCCCGACAGGGCGGTAGCGGGGAAGCTGCTGATCTCTCCTTGTGAGCAGTGATAGATCATAAGAAAATGGAAAGACCCTGTGTCAGGGGAAGTTCAGGCAGGACATTAGAAAAGATTCTTTGCTGAGTGAAAGGGTGGTCAGTCACTTGAACAGGCTTCTCAGGGAAGTGTTCACAGTGTCAAAGCCTCTCAGAATTCAGGGAGAGTCTGGGTGATGATCTTAGTCATCTGGTTTGGTGTTGAGTAGTCCTGCAAGAATCAGGGAGTTTGACTTGATGGTCCCATGAATACCTTCCAGCTTGGAATATTCAAGGATTTTATGATCCTGTGAAATATGAAGAGCTTTTAATTCTTCCTTTGAAACAAAAAGAAGTATGGTAAACAAATTTTTTTCAAGCTTTTCTACAAAATCTAAAATAGGTCTGTTTTCTTTGTGGCCATAATTTCATGTACTCTTGCATGTGTTTCCAAGCCTGGATATTAATAAGTGTGTAATGAACAGATACATTCAGAGCATCACAGATTCTTTAGAAAGCACTTCAAGTCAACTGGCTTGTCATTTTTAACAGGAAGGACAGGATAAGCTCCATCCCTCAGAGATCCCAGCAGAATACATAGCTGCAATAGACAGAACAGGTGACTGGGAGTCATTCAGACTGTACACAGTTATAACTGAAAGGCTATTTATCTTCACATTAAAAAGATGTAGCCCTCACAATAGTCTGTTGATCTGTGACAGTCCAGAGAACCTCAGAACTGTCCTGCTTCCCAATTCAGATACACCTTTTTTCTTTTTTTTTCGGAAGAGTAACCCTCCACAGCATTTGTTTTGAGGACTCCTTTACACACTGCTGAATGTTTAGAAAGTAACTCATTTTTGTAATAGTTTGGTGTGAATCAGTTTGGTATGTGGTAGGAGAGCATGTTATCTGCACTGAGAGTTAGAAACCACTTCTGTAATAAAAATAAACAGAAGTCTGTAGAAATAGGTAGCAGACAGGGCAAGGGAATTTTCTTGCCATTTCTGCATCTTTACAGAAGTACTTGGGTACTTGCAAGCCCCATTCTATCCCTATTCGTTAACACCAAGTACTATTTTGAACAAGGGCATGATGTGACACATTTAAGTTACGAATAGATTGCTGGAGATTCTGGAACCTTATTTGGCATGATTGCTGAGTAAGACAGGGTCCAGGCCAGGGACTGAGTATGGTACACTTACACAAAAAAATCCCCCAACAGACAAAAAACAACCAACCAAAGAAACCTCCAACCACAACAAAAAACTCCAGCAGAAAATATCCCTATACACCTTTCCTCCCACAAAACAAACCTCCATACCAACTAATAGATCTAAACCTACCAAAAGACAAAAGTGAAAGTAGAATGGTTGTATTTATTAAAAGCAGAAGTGTCCTATTTAATTTCTGATTCTGTCAAAAGTCTAAATAAACTCACAAACTTAACTTGAATCATGGAAACTTATTTTCTCTGCATTTACATTCTTTGTCTGGAGTTTTTGGTTACTTTTGTTACAGAGTGTCCCAACTTTCCATAATTGCAAATGTTTCTGAGGGCATTTAATGAATATGAATCAACATGCATAAAGTTTAAAATAGCTCAGACCCACTGAGCTTTAGTAGCTAGGTCTTTTTCCTGGTTAGCTCTTACAAAAACACCTGCATAAATTAGATGGTTGTACTGGGAGGCCAGAGAACAGTGTAAATCAAGGGAATCAAATGTCAGTTGAAAATAGGGTGTTTCCAGTCACACAGAGAGGAGTTTTCCTCTCTCTCTCATCTTTGGTGCCCATATCTTCCCCTGCTGAGTAATCAGTGGAAAAAAGATTTTTCTATTGTTTCTGAAGAAAGTCATGCTGAACCACAATGTTATTTCTATTTTTGACAGGGTGGCCTGTTGCGCAGCACCTAATACTTTTTCCCCTTTCCCTTTTTCCCCTTTCCCTTTTTCCCCTTTCCCTTTTTCCCCTTTCCCTTTTTCCCCTTTCCCTTTTTCCCCTTTCCCTTTTTCCCCTTTCCCTTTTTCCCCTTTCCCTTTTTCCCCTTTCCCTTTTTCCCCTTTCCCTTTTTCCCCTTTCCCTTTTTCCCCTTTCCCTTTTTCCCCTTTCCCTTTTTCCCCTTTCCCTTTTTCCCCTTTCCCTTTTTCCCCTTTCCCTTTTTCCCCTTTCCCTTTTTCCCCTTTCCCTTTTTCCCCTTTCCCTTTTTCCCCTTTCCCTTTTTCCCCTTTCCCTTTTTCCCCTTTCCCTTTTTCCCCTTTCCCTTTTTCCCCTTTCCCTTTTTCCCCTTTCCCTTTTTCCCCTTTCCCTTTTTCCCCTTTCCCTTTTTCCCCTTTCCCTTTTTCCCCTTTCCCTTTTTCCCCTTTCCCTTTTTCCCCTTTCCCTTTTTCCCCTTTCCCTTTTTCCCCTTTCCCTTTTTCCCCTTTCCCTTTTTCCCCTTTCCCTTTTTCCCCTTTCCCTTTTTCCCCTTTCCCTTTTTCCCCTTTCCCTTTTTCCCCTTTCCCTTTTTCCCCTTTCCCTTTTTCCCCTTTCCCTTTTTCCCCTTTCCCTTTTTCCCCTTTCCCTTTTTCCCCTTTCCCTTTTTCCCCTTTCCCTTTTTCCCCTTTCCCTTTTTCCCCTTTCCCTTTTTCCCCTTTCCCTTTTTCCCCTTTCCCTTTTTCCCCTTTCCCTTTTTCCCCTTTCCCTTTTTCCCCTTTCCCTTTTTCCCCTTTCCCTTTTTCCCCTTTCCCTTTTTCCCCTTTCCCTTTTTCCCCTTTCCCTTTTTCCCCTTTCCCTTTTTCCCCTTTCCCTTTTTCCCCTTTCCCTTTTTCCCTTTCAGATGTTTATACTGAGACTCCATTAGTTTAATTTTTGGGTACTGTCATTCTCTTAGTATCACTTAGCGAAGATGGATGAAGGAATTACTTAGCAGTGATATCTGTCTTCTGTGTCCTACTATTTCCAAAGTATTCGTATCTATTCAATACTATTCATACTATTTCTGAAGTATTCATATATCCAAAGGCATCCAAAACTGATGGCAGTTTTTTTTCTGAGGTGTTATATATTATTAAATATTCTTGTAATTTTGTAAATTAATTAATTAAATATTTTCTTCTGCATTCTCTGGAATGTTGTTTTTTATGCTGAAGCGTTAAAAACCCAACATTTTATGCTGCAAAGAGAATTCCCTTATGAGGAGCAGTTAGGTGTAGATTTCATTTAACCGTGTTATGAACTTTCCTTGTGCTGTGCATTTTTAAATGGCATTTTGAGTTTCATCTTATTGTTAAGTACAGCTATAGTTTTGTATCACATTGACTTCACAGACTAACTGTCAGCAGAGTAAGAACTGCAGATTTTCTCGCTGATGTTATGTTAAGAATATTAGACAGCCCAAACGCTTCACAGTATACCCTTCATAACAAAACAGGTAATTTAAGTAATGTTTTTGTTAAAACATGGCTATATGTTGGTATTTGTATATCTTACAGGCTTGTTTTAAGGAAAAAATTAAATACAATTTAAACTTCTAATTTTGATGCCAATCGTGATACTAACTACTATAATTGTTAACATCTTGGTTCCCCAGATTAATGGACATCATTGCAAGGTATTTGTAAGGCTGGGCTTTAAATCACAGGAGTGCAAAATTTTTTGATTTCAGCAAGTGTGGCTCTCCTCAGACAGGCATAGCAATGTATTTTTATTTTTGTAAGTAGATCTCCTTCTCAATATTTGCTTCTCATACATTGCTGTGTGTAATAGATGTCTCAAATCATAAATCCTCTGTAGGTTCCTATAAATTTAAACAGCTTACTAATATCTTGTAGTAGAGTATCTCAAATATCTTTTAAGTCAGTATGTCTGTTTTAATGACATGACATGCTTTTTTTATTCTGGAGTGGTAATATATATGTTGGTGCTTATATGTATGTACTTCCTCTACAGCTAGGGATTAAATGTTCAAATATGACTGCATATAACTATATTGCCATTATACCATGTCCTCTTTGGCTGATGCTAACAAAAGTTATTGTTCTACTTAGCTGGTAAAAGAAATGAAAGAATTATGGTTTGTTTATTTTTCATAGACTTTTCTAATTCCATTAATGCTGAACAAATAGCCTTTCAACAGCAGTACAAGACTAGTATATGCTTCCCATATAAGGGAAGGAAAGCTACATGTAGTTACTCCATTTGTTCTTTCAGTGCAAAATACTTATGTTACGCAAAATACTGTGTAATGGTCCTCTGATCTGCTGAGATGTATGCAATTAACTAAGCAGGAATAATAAGCTAAAAGAATATCAGACTGGGAGCAGAGAGTGACCTTACACTGCAAAGCTGTGAAATCATCACCAGTTTCTAATGTTACCACTGTTCCTCTTCTGACAAGTGTTTATCGGGATGCTTGTCAGTATTTCCAAGGGCAGTGAATCCCTTTAACACCTTAAACACCTTGAGGATACGGAGAAATTTTAGTTCATGCTTTGTCGCATTCTTATAACTAAAAATACAGGAATTGTCTTATTGGCACAAAATGCATGTCTGTGAGTTGGAGTAAGTTGTGTTGCTCATCAGTGAGGTGAGGTCGAATTACAGTTCTAGATGCCCTACCAGTGTCCTCAGAGTTTACCAGTAGGAGAATCTAGGCCTGGATGCTGTGAGCATATTTTGGCTTGTATATGTCCCTTTCATGGACATAAGGGTTTTTTTGTTTTTGTTTTTGTTTGTGAGTTTTTTTTGGGGGGGGGGGTTGTGGGTTTTTTTTGGTGTGATTTTTGTTTTGTTTTGTTTTTTGTTTGCTTATTTGTAGGTTTTTTGTTCGGGTATTTTTTGTTTTGTGTTGGCTTTTCGTTTGTGTTTTTTTGTACTTTTATGCTTTTTTTTTTTTTCCTTTTTTTTTTTCTGTTGTTGTTGGTTGAGGGTTTTTTCCCCCGCACTCCCAGAGACTTGAGACCTAGGAAGGATGTTGTACCTTGGATTTTTTTACATTCAGAATCAGAGTTTAAGCAAGTTTTGAGCTCTGTGTTTTCGTGGAAGTAAGGTAAGCCTGAGAAAAAGATTGTTCTTTGCTAGCATACTTACTTCTCCTTACCTTTGGACCGTTTCTTCTTAACCACAGTAGGCACAGAAATCCATGGAGATTGCTTTTCCCAACAGTATGCTCTTCAGTTTGAAACCAAGACCTGGACTGTTAAAGAGAATCTAGCAAGCCCCTCTGTGCGGGAGGGCGCAGATATCACTGTTTTTCATAGATTAAAAATACATGAAAGTGTCTTCAGTACAAAACTAGGAGATACTGAAAGGTAAAAGTTGAACTATTCGTGTAATTTATTTTGTTTGTTTTAACCATATTTTTCCATTTTCTTTTTAAAATATTTCTTGTCTTTTGAATTAGCTAGGGCAGCAGATTTGCCAGGGATGATGAATTACCCATTTTGGTGTTAAGTAAGAGGATTCAGCAAAAATCATTGAGGATGATGTCTTAATCAGTCATTAATGTCTCTTCATATGTGAATTTGTCAATTTATATCTCCTGTTTCCTTCTCTGTAATAAAATCTGAAATAATACGTTGTGAAAACCTTAATAGAAATTAATGAAACTGAGCCGAATCTTAAATTTAAAAAACCCCTTATAGTTGTGTTTGTTGCTGTTATATTATGTTAGTGCTTACCAAATTTTATTAACTGAAATAATGTGATACCCCTAAAAAATAGTTTTAAAGCTTTATAATACAAACAGTGCTTTAGTTTACTTTGTAATTACACTTTAAATGGTTGTGTGTAATATTTTCCATACTTTTAAGCAGAAGTTGATATGCTTACCATAAAGATAATTTCTAAAACTGTACACTCTCTAGTTCTGTGGTTCAACACTCTGTAACATACCTTTTAGGAGATGAAATTGAACTACAGCGGTAGATAAGAGTTTGTGCAATCAATATCCTACTTACCATTAATGTAGTTTTCCCTCCGTTCAAAGTGGGGATTTTTTGTAGTTAGTGACAATTGTCACTAACTATAATTCTATATGGGGAAGATCTGTTTATTGTATTGAGGTTCTTGACAGATCTTGTCTGTGCTGGAACATTACTTGATGACTGCAGAATTAACTTAATTCCTTTCTTTTTCCCCCCTCTGTACCACTTGTTCTAGTACGTTAAATTAAAAACATGGCTCAGTTACACATATATTCTATGTTGAGACAAAGCAATGTGAAATGGAGATGTGTTTCAGAGGGAAAATAATCATCATCATAAATATTGTTTGCAGTATAATCATCTGTATGCCAGTTGAAGGTGTCATTGGCACAATACAAGAGTAATAAGACAGGAGTCTTACCCAAATATGTAACCTCAAGGTTCTTAATCTTTTTGGTAATCTTTTTAATGGGCACTGTGGTGCCTTGTGGGACCTTATCTACTGCAGTGCTGAACTCTTAAGTGGCAGAAGGAATGGGAAATGCAAGTTTGAGCATATTTCCTCCTATAGATCTTTCCCAAATTTCCTTGGCAATGAGCTAACCATGATTCTGCCTCCCAATAACTTTTTGCTTTAAAGTGATTGTTGTTTCTTCCAGTTATTTTATTATTTTTACATTGTCAATTGTGCTAGACAAGTACAAGGATTAGATTCACTATTTTCCCTGATGCACAAAATTTTAACAGGAAAACTTATAAGTCCCTGCTTAAACTTATTTTTCCCTGAAAAATCCTATATGCTTAGCAGTATTTTAAATGTTTTTCCTGAAATCCAAACATTCTGTTTCAGTTTCCTACCTTTTTCTCATTGATGTTAAAAGAGGAAGTTTTTCAGTAAATTAGGACTAGTGTTGCATTACTTCAAATAGGAATATTTGTGGATTTTTTTTTTTTTTCCTGCTCAGGAGGGTATTTTACCTCTTTTATCTAAT
Source organism: Coloeus monedula (assembly GCF_965178545.1). Lineage (NCBI taxonomy): Eukaryota > Metazoa > Chordata > Aves > Passeriformes > Corvidae > Coloeus > Coloeus monedula. The sequence goes on along the minus strand of NC_138822.1, from coordinate 41,967,528 downwards.
TAGAAGGAAAACTAACATCAGCACAGCAAAAACTAATGTTTTAGATTACTATTGTATATTGCCTTTCAGCATACTTTAATTAAAGTGACATTTGTTTGTCCTATAATATCACCATTCCCTAATCGATGTACTGAGCAAGCACCATGGTGACAAGATAAGTTGCTTTGTTTTGTTCCATATGTCTGTGTTCCAAATTTTCCATAGTTTTAATTGGTTCCCTGCAGAATAACATTTACAAGCATATGGTATGGAAAATGCTGACTGCATTTGTTATCATATATTTTAGTATATTGGTGGCACTAGATCAGTAAGCCTTTAAATGTGATTATGAGGTTATTTAATGCAGCCAATAGTGTGCTTAAAACACAGCAAAAATCTGCAGTGAGCCAAGTGGTATCAAGGAAATACGTTTAAATCTTTTCTTAATGCTTTAGGGATAGATGGGGAAGTCTGATTCAGACAAGGTTTTGGGTAATGTTTATGCTGAAACAAACTTTGTCACCTGAAAGCAATTCCGAAAGCTCTGTGGGGGCTACTTGCCCTCACAAAAGGAATGTCAGTCAGAACTGCAGAGGCAGTACATCTAGGATTATTGACATCCAGGATTATTGAAGAAATACACTGGTATTAGCTGATGAAATGGAATGCAGGTTCCACCCCTAAATCTCACACGTGTGGCTTTGAAGACATCAGTGGCGTATTTTTGCATGATTCTGCTCTGGAAAAAGATGGCCGGTGCAAAAGGAACGGAGGATGAGTGACTGAGAAGACCTCAGTCACCTCAGTGCATGTGGAGGTCTTAGTTCAATAGTATTGACATAGATTATGCCTCTTTGGTTATGCTGAAGGAGAGGTGTGTCATGGTAGAGAACATCTGAACTGAATTTTTTGCTAAGGCAAATTGACCAAAGTAGTTTCAGACTGCTCCAGGAAGTACTCAGTGGGTCACTGTATTAATGATCTCTTTGGATTTCATGAGCAGTCTGGATACCCGGACACAGCCCAAATAATCAGAGAAAGAGGATCACTTCATACATGGATATTTCTGATGTATGTATTACATCTTTGCATATGTGTCCAAGAGGTAACATATTGTCTCTGTCCCTAGCCTGAACCCCAATGTACTTACCAAGTAAACTATGTCTAAATTTCTACTGCTGTAGTGTCATCTATGTGAAAATAAGTATTAGGTATTAAAGCAAGATAATTTTATTAGTGAGTAGCCCTACACTGAAATTATATGCATGTTAAAAGTAATACAGGAATGTCATTATGCATTTTCTCTTTCTCATTTGCAATATGTCTATAGCTCTGACATTAATATTATAGTGGGGACAATTCAGAGATCTAAATACTGTAGACATAACTAATTACTGTATGAGTAGAAAGACCGTATTCTCATAATGAAGCATATGTTTCTATTCTCATAACATTACAAATAAAAAAAAACAGATTTTTTTTTTAAAGCCAGGTTTTATTCTGAGTGCACTGTCATTTTACTAACAAGCACAGTATTACAATTTTTATTCTGTGCTCAGCTTATACATCAAATCAGCCAAATATCTATCATTCAGGAGGACAACAGGAGTAAATCATATTACAACAATACAATTCCCTCATGGAAAAAGAAGCTGCCAATGATAATAAAGGAGTTTTTGTGGAATGGTGTATAGAGAGGCAGAGCAGAGCACTACTGGCTGCTACAAAGGAGTAGGTTTCTGATTTTCAGTGTGGAATAAGAAAGAGCAACTTGAAATAATCCTGAAGTTAAAAAACCAAAACAAAACAAAAGTGAAAACAAAACCTGGCATCTTTTTGGCATCATTCTCACCAGAGAATGGGTAAAAAACCAAAGACATTTTAGAATTATAGTATGATAATAAGCTGTTGAACAAGAAAGGTAAAAGTTGATGTGACTTTTGCCTGATCATCTCTTTGAGGTGTGATTTTCTTGCTCACTAATGATATTTCCACTGGGTTGTTGGCTTACTTCAGGCTATGGTTTCATTTTCAGCTTCGTGCCCATCACCTAAGGGTTACACTGACTTAAGAAACATGAAACTTAAATCCAAAGGCCTCTGTAACACGCAGTGTTCAAGTGCCTTCTGACTCTTGATCAATTTATTCTCGATTGCAAAGTTGCTTTCTTCATTTTAAAGAAGCAGCTAAACCTCTTAAACTCCAAGGTCAGATGTTAAGTCTGTGAGAGGCAGGTAAATTAACTGCATTATTTGAGTTGCATTCCCTTACCTTCACCAAAACAAACCCACCTGTTTTTATCCAATACACTTTCTCTTTGCTCTGTGTAATTTATTCCGCCTCTGCGGTGTATGACGTACGGGTTTATTGCCGCCAGTCACCTCCTGATGCACCACAGAGCTGATACAATTAATATGATGGGCACTCTGCTCCTCTGGCAAATACACTCCTTACTTTTAACTCATTTGTGTCTAGTATGTCAAAGAACAGTTTGGTCCTATAATAAGCCAAACAGCTCATAAAGCAGATGAATACAATCAAGCCCTGTAAACTAGATTGGCATCCCAGTCTCACTTCTGCATGTTACGTGGCAAGTGGGGAGGAGGAGAGAAGAGGAATTACATAGCTCGAGGTGGAAATTCAAAGATTTAGTCATTTTAGACACTAAAGATGACCTGGAATAGGAATATAACTTGTTCTTTTGCAAAGTTGAATTTCTGTATGCTGTATACTCAGTTATTAGGTGAGAGCACTAATCCTGTGCAAGACAGGTTAATTTGAACAACAAATGAGTTAATGCTGCACAAGTGAAAGAGAGAGACTTTAATTTTTATTTCAATAACTTCTGTCATAGAGAATCCTATTGACAGACTGTTGAAGTACTGCTGAGTCAAGATTAAATAATCATTGGGCTGGGAACATTTTCCTTTTTCAGCCATAGTAGACCATATCCTGTTTTGTCTTTGCAGGAAGAGTAATGTGATACTGTTACTGAGCCTAAGGCCATTAAAATAAGTATTTGCTTTATCATTTTGTTTATCTTACATAATACAAATTTAGGTTTCTTTAATTCTGTAAGAGGAAGCATATTTAATGTCTGTCTGACTTAATGCACTTTTTACCTTGATATAGCAGCAAAGATGGGATCCAAACACATGGTGTCAAAGTCAGACTTCCAAAATGTATGTGAATGTGGGCATATATATGTACCCCATGCACGATTCAGTTTGAAAGCCACTTACTGTTGAGTATTCGGAATGCATGCACTCCATGATCAAGTGGAAGTGCTGTCTCAAATGTTGATTCGGCAAAAATCTGGAGAAGCAGGAGAGTGTGACCATGTAAAGCTTATAAAACATGGTGAAAAATCAATGCCAAACCAATTGATGGAATAAATCTAATTTTAAAAGGAGCTAACAAGATTTTGATTGATGTTCACAATTCTGTAGTGCTTCTTTTTTATATTTAAATGGAATTTATGCATTATTTGATTACTCCAGCTATTCTTTTTCAAATGAAAACTTGATGGAGAAATCATTGTTCATTTCTGGATTTTTGCAATGTGAATATATGTGTGTAATAAGCTAGAGAGAAGGAAGGTATTTCAAAGACAGGCAGAGCAGACTTGCCTACGGTTACAGGCTATAACATTAGCTAAAAGTGAAAAGAGAGTAAATGTTTGCTGTTCCTAAGAATTATTTCTTGAACAGTGTTAAGTTTGTCTGCCTGCAGAATTCCAAAACAGAGCCTGTTGGTAATACAGAAATACTGAACTGCATTCTCATCAACAATAGCTGACTGTGCCATTTTTTTATTAGAAATGGCTGGAAAAGAGCGTTCCTGTCCTGTGGAAATTCCAGGAACAATCTAAAGATAAGACTTCTTGCCTGGCTGGCTTGTCAGATAGTTAACCTGCCTCATTTCCATTATTAATTTTGAAGGAACTTCATCATTCTGTGGAATGTTGTGAATTTGGGAAGCAACATTTTAAAATAAAACTCCCTTCTATCAAGAGCTTGACTCTTACATATAGCTTCTAAAATACTAATTTCAGAAGAGCAGACATAATCATAAGGCTGTGTTCAGCCTGCTGTGCGAAGTGCACTCACCATCAGAGTGCAAGTACGACTGGATAAATTACAGGTACAAGCTCTATATGTATGACAACTAAGGTGTGAAGACCTTCTCCTAGCCTTTGTTATAGACTAGTCATAGCTTTTTCTTATTATATCTTATTCAAGGAAAAGTATCAGGTAACATTTTATTCCTAATCTAGCCATTTCTGAGGACAGTGTTGAGTTTTTGATCCTTCCACTTTTGTTTGTGTTATTTGTAGGGCCGTGTCTCCCACACAAAATCGGATGGTGTGGAATTAGAAAATCCTCCATTTGTTTTATGTTTGTTCTGCTAACGGTATTGATCTTTGCTGTAAAGGGTTTTTTTTTTCATATTTGTAAGTAAAGCAAAACTATACAACAGATATTCAATAGGTAATGATTAAAGTATGTCACACTTAAAATTTTTGCAATTACACCTGTGTTTCTTAGGGAAGAATCATTATGTAACCAGGTATTTGACAGCTAGTACTTTAGATTACTATGTGTCATTTACTGTACATGATAAATGGGATACTACAGGGGCAGAGAAATACTATAATTTTTTTTTACTGTCCTCAAAAATGGGAGAAAACAGGGATTATCTCTTATATCTGTTTTTAGAATAAGAGAATATCTGTTTTTTTCCAGGCCAGTATAAAGCTTTCTTGTGAAAAGACTTACTAAGTATTTAACTAACTTGAACTTTGCATGAAATATCAAATTGACTTTGCTTTGGCTTAAAGCCATTTCTTTGACAGCAGAGATGTATAATCATATTACAAGCCCTCAGGCCACTGGAAGCATAATACTGTCTGATACTATAAAGCAGATGCAGGTTGCACTCCAAAATGACTACTCAATTCTACCTCTGGTTTGGAGGTAGAATTCCACACCTATTAAGTAGGTACAAAAATCCTCTCTCATGTGATTTGATGACTTTAAATATGGAATGACAGATTTTTTATTATCTTGGCCTTTATTTGGAATAGTTAGGTTTTTCTCCTGTGCACCTCTGGGGAAGCTGTGTCTGTGAAGCTTGTACCCCCTGGCTGGTGCTTCAGCCACAAGGCTGGAAAAGCTTTCAGTGTTGTATCTGACACTGTATATTGCTATGTGATTCCTTAGCTTCTTCCTTTTTAATATGCTTCTGTTGAGCCATGTTGCTTCTTCAAAGAATTGCTGTGCTTGACAAGTGCTGTCCCATTCCATGCAGTAAAATACAGTGATTTCATTACAGTTTAAGGACAGAACTAGTGAAATTTGAGGCAAAAAGGAAGCAGTGGCTCAGAAAGCAAGGCTGTGTGTGGCTACTGGGTGTGCATTTGTGCTCTGTGTTTGTGTGGGGTGAACGTGTATGAAGGAACGGGAAAAGTTTTTTTGCCTTGATACAGTGAGCATTTTGTGGGCATTCCTGTTTATACTAGGATGAGTCTTCAGTATTTATTATCTTGCAAGATCACTTCATCTTCTCTATTAACAGAAGCAAAAAAAAGTAGAGATAATGTAATTTTTGACTGGAATATTGTAGTTTGATCAATCACTGTAGTTACTTGTCCTAGGCAAAATTTTTACAAACCTGATTGCCAGTATTGGAGTATGTTTGAATGTATCAGCTGTTTGATGCAGGTAGCAACCAATAAATGATATTTTTACTGCAGTTGCATAGAGGTGCAGTTGTCATACTAATGCTTTTATGTGTTAATAGATAACAAAACCGAACAGATATGAGTGTTTCTTTGTAGTAAATATCTGAGACTCAGATCTCTTAGTAGATTGCAGAAGTAGCCTAATGTTTATAAATGTCTTTCCTGAGCACAGTAAGTGAATGTTAATCTATGCAGGTCTGATCTAAATTGAGTTATCCTGACTGATGCCATCTGAAAATGACACATAATTTCTTTAATTCATTTTATCCCAGGCATCCAGTGTTTGTGCATTTTACAGTTTACCTTGAATCTAGCCAAACAAAAACTCATCAGCATGAAGAGAAATCACTGGTTTCCTATGTAGTTTAATTTAAGAGTTCTAGCTTCATCATTAACCTCCTAAATTTTTTAATTCTTAGAGATACTGACAGTTCATGTTTCCACTCAGGTTTGGCTGTGATAAATGCAGGAGGTAATCACATTTTAGTGCTATTGTAGCTTAAGCCTTACTGGGCTTATGCATCTTTGTCTTCTGGATTGTGGGCTTCTCTGCCTGGATTTTTGCTTGGAAACACCTGTGAGAGGAAGCCTTACTTCCCTCTTACTTCCCTGTGCCTGCTTCTTGTGAAGGTAGCTGATTAGCATGCAGCAGACCAAGCAGACTTGTATCTGAGATGGTGAAAGAGGAAGCAGTCTCAGACCTGTAAGATAAGCAGTATGCTTGGATGGTGTACTTCAGTGTTGCATTTATGGACAGTATATATGGAGAGTATTTGGAGGGTTATTTTTACTAAATAACAGTTAGATGGTAAAAAGCCATTCATTCTGCTACACGCGGCAAAATGAAATATTGGTGAAATCATGTATCTTGGATCTGCAAGAGGGGAAGGAGAAGACAAAAAAATTCTGCTCAGTGAAAAGCAGGAAAGGTGGGGGGAAAAGTATTGCTGATCACCGTCTCTGTCACAGAGGGACCTTGACAGGCTTGAGAGATGGGCCTGGGCAAACCTCATGAACCACAAGAACAAGTGCAAGGTGCTGCATCTGGGACAGGGCAATGCCGAGCACAAACACAGGCTGGGTGGAGAGGGACTGAGCGCAGCCCTGAGGAGAAAGACTTGTGGGTGTTTGTGGAAAAAAGCTCAGTATGACTTGGCAATGTGTGCTCACAGCCCAGAAAGCCAATTGTGTCCTGGGCTGCATCCAAAGCAGCGTGGGCAGCAGGGCCAGGGAGGGGATTCTGCCCCTCTGCTCTGCTCTGGAGAGACCCCACCTGGAACACTGCATCCAGCTCTGGGGTCCTCAAAATAAGAAGGACATGGACCTGTTGGAGTCCGGAGGAGATCCATTAAGTCGATCACAGGGCTGGAGCAGCTCTTACAAAGACAGGCTCAGAGAGTTGGGAATGTTCAGCCTGGAGAAGGCTGCAGGAAGACCTTAGAGCGGCATTCTACTACCTAAAGGGGCTCTACAAGAAACCTGGAAAGGGACTTTTGATGAGGACATGTAGTGATAGGACAAGGGGGAGTGGCCTTAAACTGGAAAAGGGCAGGTTTAGATTAGATATTATGAAGAAATTATTTACAGAGTGGGTACTAAAAGAAGGATGAGCTCATGAGCTTTATTTTCGTTCTTTATGGTGTCAAATCAATCAGAAATGCATGCTGCAGAAGAACATATTACAGAAATCATATTGAAAAGAGGTACATGGAGACTGTTGCTCATGAAGACTTAGAGCATAAATGAACATATGTGTTGCAGTCATTGTATTGTTCAGAAAGCTGTCTGTCTTTCCTGATATATGGGGAATGGAGAATGTGTCCTGGATTTGTTACCCAAACGTATTTTGATGGCTGTGTTCCATTACGGGAAAGAGAACCTAAGTTTATTCCTTATATCCAGGTAGAACTAAGACTGGACATAGAGAAAAAAGATTACCTTAAAAAAAATTGCACATTTATCATTATTAAGGGTAATGTAATAATTATATGCTTCTGTTGAAAGACTAAGATTTTATTTGATTTCCAGAATTCCAATTAAAAATAACAAGAAGTACATCAGCCTGTACACTCCAACAACAAAAATGTTTACTTGTATGTATTTGTTTATGAAACATGTCTCTTAGCATCAGTCACATATGTTCCACCAATTAAGAAGCATTCAAAGAAAAGAAACTGTAATGTTTCTGTGCAGCTAGCTTGACAGCAATGATGTGCACAAGAAAAAACTTCATCTTATATTCTGTGTGTGCAGTTATGAAGAAGGTAGACCCTTCCCTTCAATACATTGCTTTCACACAGTAGGTTTGTCTTCTCTTTTCCTCTTGCTTGGAAGGCTCCAAATTTTATTAAGTGAGAAAAATTCAAAGCTCATAGTACTTCATCTGTGTTCAGCTTCTGAAGATTCAGGGTGAAAGGCAGTTACTTTGTCTATTTACTGATTTCAGCTGAGTAAAGAAAAAATTGTAAAACTAAAATGAAAATTTGCTCCATATGATTTGCTGTGTATTTTGCTTTGTGTATTTTGGACTGTTTTTCTAAATGGATTTTTGAGGTGTTTTGAAAAGTTTTTTCCACATGTACATGAAGCTGCTGCTTATCTGTTACTTTGCTGTGAAAAGGTCTTCTGTCTGGTTCAGACCTCATTGGATTCTAAACTACTGTCTCTCGTGAAATTTAGTTTTTGGCTTTCTTGGGGGCTGTGAAGCCAAGGCATGTTTGATCCCACAGGATGTCCATTCCTTCAGCCAGTGGTGAAAAATGCTACGACTGAGAACAAAGCCTGATACTTACCTTGTCTCTTGAAATGTTGTGGTGATTTGACTTTTTCTCATAATTTCCACTCATGGCAATTGTCTTCTCATGTGTTACAGAACAGGAGCAAACGCCTGGGAAAAGTCCATGTTGTTCTTGGGAATAAACCCTGTGATTTGGATTCACTTATTTCTACCCTGGCCTATGCCTACTTCCTAGAAAAGGTAATGGAAAAATTGGAAAGAGTGGTCTTAATTCACTTGTTCCAGGTTGTTACAGACATCTTATTGTTAAATCAATTACTCTAAAAACATTTTTTCTGGACAATGATTTTGTTATTATCAGAGTTGAGTATTTAAAAGATAAATAATCTACATTTCTTTCCATACAAAAATGAATGAGTGGTTATTAGATGGCTTATTGAATGGCAGGAAAAAATTACTCCTGTGCTTCATTCCCTAATCCTTTTCCTCTTCTGGTTTCCCAGGTACTCTGTAGGAGGCAAACAGAGACAGATGAACAAAAACAAAGCACAATTTAAATTTTTTTTAGTTAAGTAAAGGGGAGAAAACCCCAAACACAAAATCCAGGCTGTTTCTAACTGCTCACTCTGCTGAAATACCTTCCTGATGAAAAACAGGGCCAATTTTATGCAGTTCTGACAAATGCACACCTATGTTACAGGTCAGTCCTCCTGATGTTCTTTGCTTACCTGTGTTGAACATAGCAAGAAGAGACTTCAGCTACTTCACTGAGACAAGATTTATTTTGGAAGAGCTGAATATCCCAGAGTCATTCCATATCTTCCGAGATGAAATCAATTTGCATCAGCTGAATGCTGAAGGGAAATTGTCTTTAACACTTGTAAACAGCAACATGCTGACAAGGTATTGTGTTTTTTGTACAGTAAGATGGCTTATTGAGTGAGTTTGAGCTGTTCCAAAAATTACGGTTTTTCTGTATTAATATTCATATTGCTATGTTAACACAGACCTAAAACAAAGAAGCTAAGATATATTTTATCTCCCATTATGTTCAGTAAATGTAACAGGGTGAACAGTCATCTTTGCATCACTTTTAATCGAACTTCCACTTTTAAGAACCTTGTATTTTCACACAGATTAGGTAATTTAATTGAGTCAAATAGTCTGGAAGTTTCCTGTGGCCAGTAGATAAGAGATCAGAGTTTTTTTCCTGCTTCTTAGCTTTCCTTTAAAAGTCTTATATTGATTTGCAGGTGCCCAGACACTTGCATATGTGCTGATAAGATGGCTGATGGATTATTGTGGTCCTTACCAACTACAGCCTTTCAGAAGGCTCAGAGTTGCTCTCTGTAAGACCACAGTCCATATGCCCATTTTTAGGAGGGACTGTTTACAAGACCCTGTGAATCTTTTATGGAGGGCGTCTTTGTAATGGTCTACCTGTCTTGCCCAGAGTGAAGGATGCTGTTTGCTTCCTGCTCTCCTTAGAACTTCATTTAAGACAAGTGGCATCCTATGGCCCCATCGTACTCTGAGAAGTTTATTGATTAGACTAAAACAGGGAAAATCTGAAGAGAGATATGTGTGAATCTCATAGCTGTTGATGTGTTAACTGCCGTCAGCTCAGTGCATCGTTCACTCATCAGTAAAAATTATCTGTAAGATCTGCTTTTTGTTTATTACTCTCACTTCCTGTGTTTCTTCCTTCTAAAGAATTACAGTAGGTATTTCATTATTAAAATTAGTTTGGCTTGGTCACTGCTATTGCAAACAGAAACATAAAGTATCTAAATACAAAAAAAAATTTTTTTTGTAATGTTTCAGAATATTCAGTTGGGAAAATCCTAAATCTCCTCTATATAAAGAGGGCTATTTTCAGCACATGTAGAAATATTTTTTTCAAATTATTAGTTTTTTATAGATTTTTGATGAGGAAAATGTCGTTGTTGGTGATATATCAAGCTGTAAAAGAACTCTGAGCACTTAATTTAAAAAATCACAGGCCTAGGACCTCTGTGATGTCCTTTGGCTTTATAGCAAGCTTCAGGTAGCTATAACAATGCTGTTGTAGTCCAGAATTTTTTTTAAAATGTTGCACTTTTTGCTGGGTTGTCTAAGCAGCTATAAAGATAAATATATGTATAACTTTTACATTTGCTTTATAGTGAGGATAAAAGTTTGGAATCAGCTGTTGTCAAAGTCATCAATCCAGATGAGCAATGTGACAGGAGCCTGGAGTTACAAGCGTGTTCTTCCTCTTTAGTCGTAAAAGAGATTCTTCAAAAGGCGCCAGAGTTAATCACTCAGCAACTGGCTTATCTCCTCAGAGGTGAGAGATTACTCTTTATATTAAATACTGAAAGGTTTAATGGAGTGTTTCTGAATTTGCTCATGCAGAAAGAGTGTGATCCATTCTTTGGTTAACAATCCCTTTAAAGACCACAGGAAGCTTCATAAAAGAAGCAGGGAGTAAAGAGTTTGTTAAAGAGTAACATTATATTGAATATTAAAAATGTGCATTTAAAAATAGGCATGAGAGGTCTTTGCTGTATCACTAGACAAGAATATTAAATGAAGCTGTCGACATACCAGCTGGGTAGCTGGAAAAGCTGTGCAGTTCGTTGATTCCAGGGGCATTGTGGACAACAATATGGATTGGAATCTAATATTTACAAGTTAAAGCTTCTCCCTCCCAATGGTGGTACTTTTTTATAGAACCATGTTTTAATGGCGTGATGCAAAACTTCTGCTGTTTAAAAGCAGTGTTACCAAATCTTCCTTATGCTCTCCTTTTCTTTTGTATTGTATGCCCAGCAGAGTACAAAGAGGGGGTGGGCTTCAACAATCAGAAGTATCTTCTTCTCTGTCTTGGAAGTTCATCGTTTTTATTCATTTTCTTGGTTTATTTGCTGCAGCAGAACTTTCCAATTGGAAATAAAACTGGTGTTGAAAAGAACAGTCTCTACTTTTAAGTTACTTCCAAATTTTAATAATGTTCAATGAATTTTATTGGTTTTCAGTTTTAGTTATGTGAAACTGTTAAATGTCCTTTTAAGAAATTAATGTCAGTATGTTTAATGAGGATTATGAAAACTTGTCTACATTTAGACTTCAGAAGCAACTAGAATCTTGGCTTATCATTGTACTCATCACTGTGATAACTAATAAACATGTTATAAGAAATCACAAAAGTTATTTTTTTCTAAAATATTCCACAGAATAAGCATTAACAGTAGCACAGCATTTGGCTTGCCCTTATGGTATCTTTCCATGCTAACAGGCTTTAGTTAACCTGCTATGAAACTTGCTGTTGTCTGCAGGGACGGCAAGATGAACGACGCAGAATTTGAGTCCAGGATAGAATGGGATGGAATCATTTAATTAATTACATGCTCATTTACATAGCCTTGTTCACAAGAGATTTATAACATTATTGGGTGCTTGACCATCCACCTCCCAGAGTGATTGGCTGAATGCTATGACACCCATTTCAAAATGTTTTTCCCAGTGTGGCAAGCAAGACTGTACATAACAAGTTTGCACTTGTGAGATAAAGTCTTGGTTTACAAAACCCTCTACACTGTTTTCAGTTAGCATGCGTGAGAAAGGAGACTTTCACAAGCGGCTGTAAAAATGGGAAAATAAATCTGCCAGCTCTTTTAGCATCTACATGAAATGTTTTTGTAAGCTCCAAATTTCTGTTGAGTATCTCTCCAGGAATCTAAGCAAATGACCAAGCATAGTAATTGGTTTTGGATGCAATACAAAAAAAAAGATTTTTGGGCAATATCAGGATACTTGTTTGTTGGCAGGGAGTCAGGAGGGAGAGGTCTGAATAATGTTCAAGAACATGTTCAAGTACTGTATGTGGATGTGTCAGCATGTTTTGTGCCTCTAATCTGCATCCAAATTAAAATAAAGTGCTTTTATTAGTGTTTGCATTCGAGATAGCACTTCCAGTTTTTGGGAATATAGTAGCTAATTTTAATTTTTTTTTTATCAATGAGTAATTACATTTTGATTATTATGTTCGGTAGTGCATAGTGGATAAAAAGTCCCTGCATACTTTCTTTTGCATGGTTTGAGAAGCAACTGGCAAAGCCTAGGGAACAAAACACAGCTGCACCTGAGACTTGATGGTTTGCTACTCCCAGAAATGCAGCTCATATGGATAAAAGGTGCAGCAATGCAGCAAGTCCTCTTGATCTCTTAAAACAGAAAAAGTTACTGGTACCTACGAATCTTTCATTAGAAATTTAGAAAAGTCAGTGAACCCATCACTGGTTTTGATGAGATTAATTTAAAAAAAAAAAATTAGAGGTCATAGATAGTGATGTATGTAAATGGCAGATCAAACTACAACAGTCTAAAAATAAAAGATTAAATACAGCCTGCCAGATCTAGCTTTTGGGTTTCTTTGCATATATTGTGGTCTTTTATCATGAGGTATAGCTTCTTAAATTCATCTTACCATAGCACTGGAAACAAAGGGACCATGTATCATGGTCTGGAAGGAGCGGTGGCTGTTTTATTCTCACAACTGATGAATGTGGAGGCTGGCAGGTTGTCACCTCTCTCTGGGGGCATTTCACAGGCACAGAAGCTGCGAAAAGGCACTCCTGTGTTTTTCACATTTTGTTACGTTACTTCCAGTGTAAATCTGTATATGATTAGTATGTCTGAATTTCAGGTGAAGTTCAGGACAGAAGGACAAAGTAGAAGTCAAGAGTGTTAAGAATTAGGATTTTACTTGCATAAAAATGGTGAGAGATGCTGTTGTCTGAGTCTCAGAGCTGGGAAGGCCTCTTTCATTTTCTGGCATTCCAGTGAGTATTTTGATAGGAGACTTGTAAGATAATATAAAATCTCGTGTTTGAGTAATTAGCATGTAGTGACCTGGACAGTTTCATTTTTTGTCTGTTTTTGAAACTTCTTTTTTTCTTAGAACCTGTTAGCAATTTTAAAATCTTAATAAAAAGGCAGACATTTATAACCTGCCACATTTCAACTTTGAGCAAACTTTACCCGCTTGTCTATGTTTAAAAAAAAAAGTCAAGAGAAAAGATGTTTCTTGTGAAACTGAGCGTTATTGATTTAGGCATTTTTATATTTAAAGATTTTTTTTTTTTTAGGTGAATGCTTTTCTGGTATCTTTGTCTCCTTACCAGACGTGATATAAGCTAATTCTACCCTTGGGCTTTTGATTAGAGCCTGCTTGGAGAGTCAGTGTTGTACAGCCATATTTGCCTGAAGTTAGAGCTTGTGCTGTCCCTGGATTTGTGCCAGAAGCAAACAGTTATAGAACCTGCCAGAGTCCTGGGCCTGTATTATTTTATTTCCCAAGAGATGTTTATAAGGGGACTGTTGCCAAACTCAAGATCCATTAAACTGCTGAATCATTACATTCTCTGTTGCAGCCAGCTGGCAAGGATGTTATTCCAAGTACTCACTGTCAGGTATCTTGGGTCAATGCACTCTCAAAAATGCCTCCTTATGTTTATTTGTATAAGGCCTTGAAGGATGCCACAAGGTGCAAACTGCAACATGTAAATATAGACAGATCTCCAGCAAGAGCATCAGCAGTTTTTTTAATGTGAATCTGCTTTTGCTAGTGATGAGCTGCGTAGTTGAGGACTTTTCATGCTCGGTTGGGGCAGTCTGACCTTCAGTAGAGAAGATTAGTTTGTTATTCTAGCCACCCAGACAAATGTTAAGAAATGGCCTTTTAAGGACTTTGGGAATTACGCCAGGATTTTTTTGTTCTGTCTTGTGCATTGGTCAGATGATTCACATGTTCCTGCATTGATGCATCCTTAATAAATATGCTAGGAAGAAAGGATCATTTTGACCTGCATCAAACACTGCACTTACTTGGACTGACACTTTTTAAAATATTTGGAAGCAGTTTTTTTGGAGGTCGTGCTCCTCTTCTCCCAAATTACATTTTATCGCAGCTTCATCAAATTTCCTGTTAATTATAATAAAGATTGCTTACTTGGATATGTTTACAATTTTGGTTTGTGGTTTTTTGAGGGTTGTGGGGGGTGTGTGTGTGAGGAGTGTTGAAGTATACTTTCCATGAGGGACTGTTGGTTTTCCCCCTTTTCCCTGCCCTTTATTTTTCCAGGTTATGGAACAAAACCTTGACAGGAGAAATGCCTATATTTTCAGTGTACTTTCTCTCAGCCATAAACTTAAAATTCAGGAGATGCTTGTGCTGTTCTTAATGTTTTCCCAAAACGACTTCTGCCTTCATTAGATCATGTTTAATATTAATGCACAGCAATTGCTTTTGGCAAAACTAATGCTTCACTTCCAAACTGCTTTGCAAAAAAAGAATAAAATGCACATTTTTTAAGAGCCTTAGCCGATTTTCCAGTGACCTCTTCTTCGGAAAAAAAAAAAATGTGGTAAAGTGTGATGTACACAAGAAATAATATTGAATCTTGTATTGTGTATTATATATTTTTTTCTCTGCTTGTAAGCAGACAGAGCAGCCACCATTATGCTTTCAGAAACCCCGGGGGAGTTGTACCAGCACTCAGTAAAATCTGCAGGAGATTTCTGAGACCATGTATTGCTTTTACAGCAGGTATTTATGAGACGACACATGACTAAATGGACTAATGATCTTTGGTCAAGCAAAATTACCTTAAGTGAACTCTTTTGCTAAACTACGTGATATCTTAACCCTCATAGGAATACTGAGGATGCCTGGGAGAGATGAGGTGTGCCTTTCTTTCCTGCTGATGAGGACAGAATTGAAGAATGATCATAGTATTAAAGGACAAGTAAATGTTGATCTTAGGGCTTGCTAGTAACACCCTAGTAATTTGAGAATGATCCTTTTCTGGCTTTCATCCTAGTAGAAGAGTTATCAATTGCAAGCACTACAGTATTGTTGTGACTAGTGACAAAAGCATCCTTTTAAAAACCTTTCTAAGGTGTCTTGCCTATGGTGAGTGAAGCTCACGTGATGTTTACTTCCAAACTGGTGAGCTTGGTTGGATATACACCTCACAACTCTTGTTCTTCTGCATTTTCCTGTATGTTTATATTAGGATTTTCTCTTCTTGTTCTTACTCAAATGTTCCATTCCCTGAAGCACACACAGCTGTGGTAAAAGTTTCATACATTGTGTGTATCTGAGGTTCTGTGCAGATGGACACACTGCCTAACTCATCCTAGTGCTGCTGGAAGGCTTAATGGGATATGCTGCAGCCTCCCTCCAGTAGGTATGATGAATTTGAGCACACACTGTAGATCCAGCACATTCTGCTGGAGTCTCCATTTCCTTTGTGTACGCATGAGCAATTTCCCTTTCTGTTTCCGGAGGAAGAAAAAAAACCAGACAATTGCTGTTGCTAAAATATTTCTGGCAGCCTGGTCCCTGAGCTGCCATTTATCCAGATGCAGCTCTCTGCTGACTGAAGGCGTGTTGTGGGGTGTCTAATTCATTCTAATCACCACTGTTCCCAAGGTATAGCATATATCTCAAGAATATATATGTAGCACAAGCACTGTTATCTGCTATGGGGTTGAACAACAAAGGGATATTTTTAGATGAATTATCATGGAAGCTGCTGATTGAGAAATTGTGTTCCTGTTAGAGGGACTGAAAACCAGGCCTTGAGTGGAGTATGGATAATGGGTATAGATATCCTGGGTGCTTTATTTATCAGTTATTTACCTGTAGAAATTGAAATGTGCTTGTTATGGAGCCAGGTTTGTGTACCTAAATTTAGAAATGTCAATCTGGATCAGTAGACATGATTTTCATGCAGTCTTTATTTATTGAATATTTTTAATACTATCAAATAGAGCAGGAGCATTGTGTTAAAGTGATTGAAAGACTGACATGAAAAACTGCTGTGAATTAAAAGAATATTGGCAGTTACAATATCTGTAATAGAAACACAGAATGGAACTTCATGTATTTGTGTTTAATTCCAGAAATTAGTGTCTGATGGGGAGCACCTTTTGGCTTATTAAGCATTATTTATTATTTAATCCACACCGGATTTGTCTAATAACTAATAATTTACTTAGCATGGCGCAATTCTTTTGTTGCGAGTGCTTTGTGAAATTTGAAGAAATGCTGTTTGTTATTTCATGTGATGACATTGTAGGAGAAAAGAAAAATGCATATATAGTAGATGTTTGGATCCTAGCTCATCGGATGAGATTGAGGGTGGCAGTGTCAAGGTTTTTTGTTTATTCTTTTTTGCTCTGTGCTAAAGCCTGAACACTTTGTTTTCCAGTAACTATCTTACATTATTGTACTCATTTCCTCATTGACCCAGCATGATGCAATGAAATCATACACTTGTTTTAAATTCTTGTGCACAATAGAATAATAAATAATTTCAATGCTGAAGTATAAGATTTTATTATCTTCACTTTACTGTGGGTGATTGGAAGCAAACACTATCTTTGGGTATATTAATAAACGGGATCCCAATCTCCAGGGAATGAAAAGGTGACTTTGTGTGCAGGACATAGTTGTCTGAAAAGACATCACTCTCACTTCTGCATTGTAAGATGATTCCAATCACTATAAAGTTATTTACTGGGTTATGTCCCTCTTAAATTTTGAAATTTTGATTATCTTAATTGGTGTTTTTTTGATGCGTCCATTGACAAGAATTAGCCAGAGTGACTTATACCACAATGGCCAATGACTTTAAGATCATTTAGTTCCAGCACCACTGCCATGGACAGGGATACCTTTCACTGGTCCAGGTTGCTCAGAGCCTGGTCCAGCTGGGCCTTGAACACTTCCAATGGATGGGACATCCACATCTTCTCCTGTTCTGGTGGCTCACCATCCTAACAGTAAAGCATTTCTTCCTTTTGTCCATTGTAGGAGCTCACTGACATGTCTGTAGAAGGAAGGCTGACAATGTGGATTTATGTTTCAAAACACACCAGCGCTTGGTCTAGTGCTTGGAGAGAGGAATATAGGCTGGTGTGCTGTTGGCTGCTGCTGGCTGTGCTGCACAGCTATGTTGGGTGGGTGTACAGAAGCATGCTGCACACCGTGGCAGCCCTGGGACCAGCCAGTTAGCTGTAGCAGAAGCACCGAAGAGGTGCCTAGTTCAAACTTAGGACCTTCATGTTAGGAGGATGTTTCTGTGTGAATTTAGTGAACTCTCAGAGGAAACAACCTCCAAGAAGGAAGGGGCTTGGGAAGCAATACAGTAAACCTTCCTGTTTCTGTAGTACCTCTTTGATACTTACAAGAGACACTGATTTTTTGTCTTTCAATGTTTCAGGAAGCATTCTCTTCAAGTGCATGTCTTTGGAAGCTGACAGAATTACAGAGCAGCAGGAGAAAGTACTGTCAATCTTGGAAGAAAAGTTTCCAGATCTTCCACCACGAGAGCAAATTATCTCTGTTCTTCAAGAGACTCAGTTTAATGCCCAAGGTAGTGCAACTTCCTTCCATTTTTCAGACCTTTTTCAAATTTATTTATGTAACCATATCAGAATATTATTTTATTGTGTGTGATGGAAATAGGTGCAGCATGCTGTCTTCATTGACAGTTAAATGTAGTATATTAATTTTAAATTAAGTTGCTTACATTCTAAATCATGGAATTGTGATTTCTTTAGGAACTACTAAGCTCATAAATAATCTTGTATTGTTTTTACAGATAAAATTAACATTAATTTTTTTCATATATTGTTTTTACAAGTGTATGCTCATCAAGAATTTATGTTGATTCACATGGACATAATAAATATGTCAGCCCATGTGCAGAAATTGTGTTGCAATTGCCTATGTGGTGTGCAGCTAGATTTTGTTTTATGACTCTTCCCAAGTTTACTGCTATGTACAGGTGAAGTGAATTTGACATCAGACTAAGATTAAGGAAGCAGTGGGAAAGTTGAAATTCTTTTCCTTTCTTTTGATAGAAGTACCGAACAGAAATATTCAGTGATCTAAAATGGCGATGTTCGAACCCAAAATTTAGTAGCAGGCTTTTAAAGGAATGCTGTGAAAGCCTGAAGAAAATTGTTGCAATAACTCTTACATTTTTTTACTAGAATTTGCTGCCAAGTTGTTACCAAAGAGTGAGTATTAAATTCCTGAGATATTTCTCTGTTAGATGCATCAGGTAAACACAGGGTCTGTGCAGACTCAGGGTCTTTTCTTGTTCTCTATCTGCTGATCTGCAGAAATCTAAATTCCGACCATCAGCCTAAGACAGCTGCCCTATCTGGGAGATAAGGACAGAATTTGAGGTGCTGCTTCCTTTGCCCTTTCTTTCAGTGAGATCACAAGCTAATTTAGTTCCGGTCTGTAAACATTCATATTAATTCTGTTAAGTTCCTCCACTCAGGTAATCTTAGTTCAGGAATGAACTGTATGCAGTCTAGATTGGAAAGTGGCAGTGAAAGTCGCTTTTATAGACGTCAGTTCTTAGTTCTGCCAGTTGCCAGGGAAAATGGTTTAGTATTGTTTGTCATGAAGTTTTCCCTAATATCAAATGCAAAACTTGGACAAGTATATGTAGTAGGTTTAGTCTGCTTGGTACTGGTTGCCAGTAATTTATGTATGTCACATGAGACATGAGGAGGGCACTGTCATGCACTTGTTTTGCTTATAGCTCCTGTTTTATGTGTATTATAAGGTACATATTTAGTGTATATTCATATGACATAAGCATATATTGCATGTGACTTTTCTGTTAGTAGGATGCTGCTGAGTTTCAGAAGCCCCTTGAAGGTTGTAACCACTGCTGAGTATTTTACCTTATTTACCTGTTATTTCAGGCAGTATTAGGACAATTCAGCAAAAAAATTTCCCAGTTTCATGCAGAAATAATGATTTATTGGCCTGAATTATTTTTTTATTTGAGGCACAATAGGTTGCAGCCCACCAGAAAGTCTATAGGTTATATGCAAAATTTTTTAAATTACAGATGTGTAAATGTTCATCTTGTTGTTGGATTGAATGCGGTAGCTGGACTCTGTACAGGAATAGTAATGAAAGGATTAATTTCCTTGACTCAAGTTGGTATTTATTTCCCTCTTGAAAATCATTCATACAAACACATGGTGAATGTTAAATTCCTATGCTGTAAAGGTTGGTGGACATTTTAGTTGTTGCCCTGCACTGAGATAGGTGGCTTGCAGCATTCTTTACATAGACATTTGGCTATCATGCCTGTATTGCAATCACATGATATAACTATGTTCTTCTACATAACATGTATTTGTTTTGAGAATCTTTACAGCATTTTAGACAAACATCTCCAATGAGGGAAGCTTAGTCACCTGGATTTTCAATACATTGTGCTTAAACATGCCAGTATGTCTGGTTGCAATTCCAATGATAATGTTTCAATAAATATAAATATATATAAATATATACTTAGTTCATGAATGGTTTGATGTACATAAGAAAAACCCATTGGTGTATCAATTTGTGAAGAAGGTCAGAAACGTTTAATGACTGTGTTTAGAGAATATCTTAAGTGGCTTGCTTTTGAATATTTCCACAGGTGCTTTTCAATATATTAGTTATTTCAGAAGTATTTTATATTGGTGATTTCATGTTAGACCACAGAAATGGTCTATCTATACATTTATCATCAGCTGGAATTATGTACACTTAAAAAATTGTATGTTCACACAGGAGCACAGGTGTTGCAGGAGACTTAATTCTTCATACTTATTGTTAGTGTGTATCCTCCCTTAAATCTCTTCCTTAAAAAAAATCCCTCTAGAAACATTAAGCATTGAAATATTAATATTGGTTTTTATTCTCTCATATGATATGCTGAAATACAGAAGGTTCAGCATTAAAGTCTAAGCTGTGTTTTTAATTTATGTTGATGCATATGTCAGCTGTAGGTATTTGTATATATGGAAATTCATTTCTTTTCTCAAGCAGGTGTGAGTATTGAGGAGATTATGCTCAAGGATCTCAAGGAGATTTCAGATGGAGAAATCAAAGTAGCAATTAGCACTGTGTACATGTCACTGGAGGTAAGAGGAAGCTTAAAACAACATGTTAAACAGCCTTATTGCATATGGAGATGGTTCTTTGAAACAGATTGTGAACAAGTTATTTTCTCAATATTTTCTTCAGTATGAGCAGAATTTTCAATGATTTAATAAACTTTGAGAGAAGTAATAGCTGTTTGTTATCTGACTTACACGATTATGATATTATGATTATTCCCTCCCATTAAATTGTACCAGGATGTGTTAAAAACAATGGCATAAACAAATTGCAGCCTTTGGGTGAATTGAAGGTGTGAGCGTTCTGTTATACTTCAGTTGGTAGTTACTAACTAGGACTTTGTCCTACCTTTCACTTACAGTGTGGCATTAAATTTTATAAAGTCAGCTCTCAGCTTTTTGAGGGGACATGCCTTCTAGAAATCGGTCTTGAAACTGTGTAATGAAGTTAGTCCATTGCCACACTGCCTAAATTAAATGCCTGCTGGTAGAAACAGAAGTACCTCAACAGGCCAGACATTAGTAAAATTTTGATCTTTTCAATCAAAACTATAGATTTGTCTTTATGAGTATCCCTGAGACAACCTGCAAGTGACTGCTTGGATTTTGTTTCTTGAACAGTCCCAAACATTTTGTAAAGGCTTAGGGAAAACTCTTGTGTAGCATGCTTTGAATTGTTATCTCAAGACATTAATGTTACAGATGTCAGTGGCTATCTACCTGAAGGAGAGATATGTGTTTCTGGATATTCTGTAAAAAT
The DNA here is from genome assembly GCF_965178545.1 of Coloeus monedula. NCBI lineage: Eukaryota > Metazoa > Chordata > Aves > Passeriformes > Corvidae > Coloeus > Coloeus monedula. Next base: position 41,946,336 of record NC_138822.1, on the reverse strand, counting down.
ATTATTTTAAAAGTATGAATGCTTAGATCACTGGACAAGTATGACGTGACACTATTATTTCTGATTGAAGTTTGCATACTGACATATTGATTAATATTAAAACCTAAGTGGTCTGAAGAAAATCTCAATAACAAAGACATTTTTATATAGTATGTATTTGTAATTTTCAGTGTCTTCATTTGCTTGCAAGTCACCCATACAAAAGTATTTGAAATGTCAAAGAAATTGTCATCTACTTTTGCAGTAAATCAAAACCTTTTTTATACCTCAAGTGCTACTTAAAAAAAAATAATTCTCTTGAATAGTTCTTCCATTGTATGTCCTAGGATTTCCTACAATATGTGTCTTGTGACGCTTTTTACAAAAAATTAGGTGCTTCTGTGGTTGAAGAAGTTTTTGGTACAATCCAGCTAATAATTATCTCTGGATTTCTGCTTGCATACTAAAATATACAAAGCAAATTGGGTAGCAAAGCTTCAAGAAATGAAAGAGAATCTATTCATTTTCTGTTAGTTGTTTCAATATTAAGCAATCTATACCACCAAAACTGCACTGCTTTATGAACCATATTTGATCCTGAAAATTTGCTGAGGCTGGGAGGAATGGGGATGGGGTAAGATAAATCCCTGTAAGATAAATCCCTGTAAGATAAATTAGTGAAAGAGAAAATGGGATTTTAAAATATTCTTAAAAAAATCTTCATCTCCTTTTGTTTTAAATCTTTCTCTTTTACTCTGTCACTTTCAGTTAATGGCGGACAGAGCTAGGAGCTAATAAGGAGCTAGCTTTAGCATTACATTTTCTTCTTGTTTATTTTGCATTAAATCATGTTTAATAGCTATGCAGAATACAGACCTTGCCCTCCACAGATCTAAGCTCCAGGTAAATCTGAACTCATTTTTGCTACTCTTTATGCTCAAATTAATTGTAACTCGGAACTTGTCGTCCCTTTGGCTGGATCTCACAATTTGACTTTGTCAACAGTAGGTGTTCCTAGACCTCAAAGCAAGCAAATTTTTTGCCTTTTTTCAGTGACACTGTAACATGTGATGCTGACTTACCTTGCCAAAGAAGTGTTAAGATGTGGTGGTCAAGTAGTAAATGCTTCATAATTGTTTTTCTTACATAGCTAGTGGTCATTATGGAGTATTACAACTGGAAAGGGGGGGTCAGTGGCTCTGACCCAGGAAGAGGTGACCATCTCGGGGAGATGGTCCCAAAAGGAGTCGCCTTCCCGAGGCCCGGTTGTCTTCTCTCAGCTGCTGGCAGGAGAGCCCTTGCAGAGGCTGTCAGCTCTTTAGTGATATCAGCTCGTGATTCCAGCTCAGCTCTGCAGGGCAGCCTCCAGGCCAAGCCAGACCAGAGAGAGAGACGAGAGGTTCGTGTGGCTGGTTCCGCACAAAGGTAGCTTTATTGTGGGTCCCCTCCGGCCAAGGGGAAAGCCAGGGACGAGAACTCTCTCTGAGCCCCACAGGGCCAGAGGGCTTGCTTTTATAGGGATACAAGGGATCAATAAAGGCCAATGGGTTACAGAGGATCTGGGATGGGTGAGGACCAATGGGTTACAGAATGATCTGCATAGAGTCTCCTAAAGGATTGTGGGTCTGTCTTTTCTCGCCGTGACCAAAGTGGTTGCCTTTCCAGGGAGTCCTGCTGGGCAATTGCGAAATCTCTTATCTCAGCAGAGATCCCTCCAGGGCAGGGGCTGGGCATACCCCACAATGGAGGGCAGAGGAGATTCGTTTACCTGTAAGAACAAACTGAACAGATTTTACTGATGTTAGATGATTCTTAGTCCCAGTCTGTTAAGGAATTTTATTACTAGTATTTTTGATGGGATTTCTTTCTGGAAGTCACAGGTACCTTCCTTCCTCTGCTTTTTGCTGTCTGTTGTTCTGCTGTGAACAGTTGGTGCCAGAAAGGGCTAGCTTTTCAATGGTGTTAGGTGTAATGTTTGCAAAGTTATTGGGATAGAGATGAGTCTTGCATTTGCTGCATTGATGCCTTAGGGTTTTGGCTTTTATGTTTTTCAGATCCTGTAGTGCTTTAGTACAGTAACTAGTACAGTTTTAGTGTCTAACTCTAGAACTCCATATAGCCTCTTAGCTACTGTTCTCCCGTTCTGGTTAGACATAAAAAATCTTCTCTAGGCCTAAGACTCGAGGACACCTTGTTGTTCCAGGCCCCAAAACATGTAAACAAAGACTCAAAAAAGGGGCAACAAACTTGGGGTAGGTAATGACATCATTACCTGAAATTGTAATTGGAGAAGTAACCTTGATATGCAAATGAACCAAACTTATAAAAGTGTGAAAAACTCGTGACCCATTGTCCATTTTGGGTGTAGCCCTAGGGCCCTGTCTGCCCATAGTGTACCTTACTGAAGGCCCTTCAATAAATACCCACTTTTATCCTCTGAATTTTGTCTAGCCTCTGTTTTTAGGTAGCCCCAACAAGGCAGCAGCATTACTGCTGTTTCTTCAAACATTTTCTGAACACCCTCATTTTTGGTGCTTGACCAGCAAAAGATGTTTTTTTACTCAGTATTATTAGCAGTAGGAATCACACGTAGTTGCTTTACCCAGTATCAGAAGCACAATACATATAAGGAAATCACTGACAAAACTGTCCAGACCTGTCTATTCAGTTTAGAATTCTGTTATGAATTCAGAATACACAAACTTTAATGAATTCATTATTTTCTCAGCAATAATAATGGTAATTTGTTATTCATCCTCAAAGTGCTCTGCAGACGTTACCTGATTAAATATTAAGGAAACGTGAAGAACAGGCTTGGTAACACGTGTTGAATCTCTAGTGTGTTTGTGTTTTTGCTTCTTCAGAAGTATCACAAGGTCACTTTTTTTTCTTAAAAAGCAACAAATATGCAAAAGTATTGGCCACTGAAATGCTTTCTGTAGGATAGTCATGTTGTGTGGATGTGTTTAGGTTTCTCTAAGAGTCTATATGCAGCTTTGCATAGTCATTTCTGGCCTTCATGGATTTAGGTGGCATTAAAGCTGTACGATGAAATCAGACCTATGTCACCAGTGACTGGCAGAGTGTATGCTGCTTGGATTTCATATGCATAACCACTTTATTTTTGAAGAGAATGACAAAATAAAAGTGACACTGCCCAGATCACAGTTATTTTTGTTGCCTTTGCCGGAAAGTTTCCCCAGGTCATAATAATGATTACTCATAGGATATTGTAGCAAAATTCAATGCATGTGTTACAGTTAATTTCTGTTACATTATGTTATACCCTGAGAGTATCTTTTGCTGCTTCTCTGCTGGAATTCTCTTGGAAATGAGAATGTCTTCTCAATGTGACTTTCTGGGAAAGTGATTTTTTTTTCCTGAAGAGGAATACTTCTGTTGTAAAGTGAACTCTGTTCTCTGCCTTTTTAAGTGTGGTGCATTGGGAGAACAATCCATGTTTCATGAGTGTTCAGTTTAGTTGAAATGGCTCATTATAGCATAGATTAATAATATGCTTGTTGGACTAAGTCTTTTATCTGTTGGTTCACAAAAATTTATTCTAACTGCTCACAGAACTTACGAATATAGAAAATAAATTACTGCATGAGGAAGCAGTCCAGTCAGTTGAAGATAACGTCTATGATTGTCTGCTACTGACTGTGAAAGACAAGGGAGTGTGTATGTTCTGAAGGCTGACTGGTCTGTTGAGGTTCATGCCTCTGGCCATGGCATCCACCTGCTTCATAAAGACAGTTTCCAGGTTGTAGAGGTTGTATGCCACTTCTAAAGGCTTAGAGAGCATGTCAGAGCCCCACTGGAGGCTGCTGTCACTAGTGTTGTTTCCTCAAGAAAGTGACCTGCAAGTTCATGCTGCCATGGGAAGCTTGACTGTTCTTAGGTAGCCTCCACAGTCCAAATGAGTTGGGGATGGTACCAGTAGGAAGTTATTTCTCTTTTAACAGCTTCCCCGTTTGTGGCTTTGCGCCGCAAAGTTCTCAGAGGAACTTAGAGTGGCTGTTCCAGCAACAGTAACTTAAGAAATACAGAAATGTTTGGGTGCACAGTTTATCATCTTCCTTTGAAAAAATAGTCTGATCCTGGAGGTACAGTTTAATTTTAAGGCTATTTTGTAGTAAGAATTGCTACTGTTTTACTAATTTGGACCATTTTGTTTCTGCATTTTGAAAAGTGATGTTTTTAATACTTCTGTAGAGCAAATCAGGAACCTCTGTCTTAGCTGAAGCATGTCAAACAAGTGCTAGGTAGACCATTACACCCAAATGTGTGAGATTACAATGTGTTTCTTTGAAGATTTGAACTTTTGTTGTCTATCTATAATGATTATGTATATATATTGTGTATTTGGGAACTTTTTTCTTTCAGTGTAAATATAAACGTATTTTAAATGGCAGATTGGTCCATGAATTTGTTTTTAATGCTAAAAACAAAGCAAGAAGCAAACCCAAGTAAACATGTTAACATTTAATCTTCCAGTAATGGAATTGGAAACAAAATTCGCAGCAACTTACAATAGCAATGCGGTTCAAAAGTATTTTTCTGATGCCTGTTGTGAGAAGTTAGGGTATGTAAAATAAATGATGTATGGAGCTGTAGGAATGCGACTTTTGCAGACTACCTTATGTCTAAGGAACATTAAACATAGGGTTCTCGTTTAGCAAATAAATAACCATTCATTTCAATGGCTGCATAGTCTGGACTTTTGTGCATATTTTTGCAAAGATGAGAAGAGGCCATTAGGGATTTAATATAAAATAAATCGCCACGGGGTCTTCTTGTAGTCCTAGTCTTTCTGCCACATGGTGTGTCACTAATGTGCATAAATGGGCTTAAATGAATTTGTTATCTGTATTACATTTGCAGTATGTATATATTTATATATTATTTTTTAATTGTGTTTAAAAATAAAACATTAAATACATCATTTTTGAGAGTTGAAAACATACCATTTGTAAATAAATCAACCTTAATTAAGGTCTTAAAATGTCAGTCTGTGATATGTGCCTTAGGAAAATTTATAACATATATAGTACATAAAGCTTAAACATACTTTCATTTGCTTTTTCAGAAGTATTAGGAGGGTGAATACATAACCTCATATGACTGAGTAATGCAGCCACACGTGCATTGATGTAAATACCGTACTCGTGCTTAGACATCTGACTGCCGTCTTCTGGAGACAATAGTTGCTCAGTTTAGCCTCAGGTCAGCCAAAGTACCCCAGTTGTAATGAGTACAATCCAAGGTGTGCAGAGATTAAACAGGCAAGCTGAATTCTCTGTAGTGACTCTTCTCTAAAGGTGTGAAAGGAATCTGGTGGGGAGAACCATTTAAGTGGTAGTTTTAAGTGGTTGCTGTTGCAGCCAACTGGGAAGTAAGCCAGGCCAGTCAGAGCAGTGACAACTATTCCTTAGCTGCCTCCCATGATAAGGACAAGACCAGCCACCTCAAGTGTATTTATACCAATGTTCACAGCCTGGAGAATAAACACTAGGAACTCGACACCCAGTTAAAAAGTTAGGGTATCATAGGAGTAACTGAAGCATGATAGGACCACTCACATGACTGGAGAAATATGATGGATGGCTACAGGCTGTTTTATAAAGAGAGTCAGGGGAGGAGAGGAGGGGGAGTTGCACTTTAGGTTAAGGAGAACCTTGAATGTATAGAAGTCAACTACAGTGACTATGGAAGCCCTACCAAATCCCTCTGGGTCAAGGTTAAAGGGGTCATCTCCAAGACCGATCTCCAAACCAAGACAATAAGGGCAAGGAAGCAATATTTGGGTCATTTACGCAAGCTCTAGATAACAGATCTTGGGTCTTTTAGGTGTCTTCAACTATCCAGACATTCTTGGTAGAGCAATACAGCAGGTCACAAAATCTATCAAGTTCCTGGAATGCATAGAGGACTGCTTCCTCCTACAAATGTTAGATGTGTTAACCAGGAATGAGGCACAGCTGGACTTGGCTGCTCACTAACCAAGGAAACCAGCTTTGTAGTATCTTGCTCAGTGGTGGCTTTGGCTGCAGTGATCACAGTGTGGAGTTTGGGGTCTGGCTGTGCATTCTGAAGGTTAGTACTAAGGCAGAGGTTTTAGATTTTAGAAGAGCAGAGCTTAGTTGAAAGGGAAGCTTCCACAGAGAATAAAGGAGCTAGTGACTGCAGGGAGTGTTTCGAGGTTGCTCTCATGGAAGCACAAAACCAATTCATCCTCTTCAAAGGGAAGGGAAGTAGGTGGAACAAGAGACCCTCTTGGTGTAACTGTGAGCTTCTGAGTCTGTTCAAGACCAAAAGAGAAGCACACCAGAGATGGAAAAGGAATTTAAAATCTATTGAGAACCAGGAGAACATTGCCAGGGCATGAGATGCTGTTAGAAAAGCAAAGACTCAGCTTGAATTGAAAGTGGCAAGAGATGTCAGAAACTACAAGAAAGGGGTCTTTGCATATATAAACAACAAGCAGAAACAGGAGGAAACTACTGGCCTGGTGTTAAATGGGAGAAGGTGAATTAGTCACCGACAACACCGAAAAGGCAGAAGTTCTCAACACTTCCTTCACCTCTGTTGTCGCCAGCACAGTTGGGTCCCAGACCCTGGAAACAAAAGTCCATGTTGATGCAAACACAGACCCACTGTCAGTGAAGGAAAAGTTGCTGTGTGGGCTATTACAGGAACTTGACCCCTGCAAATAGATAGGACCTGACAATATCCACTCAAGAGTATTAGAGAGCTAGCTGGGGTCATTGTGAGGCTGCTGTCCATAATCTTTGAGAAGTTGTGGAGATCAGGAGACATCCCAGAAGACAGTCACCCCATCTACAAGAAGGGCTTAAAGGAGGATCCAGGAAATTATAGGCCCTGAAAAAGTTATGAAAAAAATCCTCCTGGGAGAATTAATTGCAAGTCAGATGAATCAGGTGGTTGGGAAAAGCCAGCATGGATTCGCCAAGGGAAGATTGTGCTTGACAAACCTGATTGCCTTCTACAGCAAAGTAACCTGCTTGGCTGATGTGGGGCAGGCCATGGACACTGTCTGCCTGTGTTTCTGCAAGGCTTTCTCTATGGTCTCTCACAGCCTCCTGGTGAAGCTGTTGTGTAACAGCCTGGACGAGCTGCCCGTGCAGGGGGTGGGGAACTGACCCACAGGCAGCACCCACAGTGGGGGTAAATGCCTCCTTTTCCAACTGGCAGCCTGGCACAAGTGGGACCCTCAGGACTGGTGTTGGGCCCAGCGCTGTTTCATGTCTTCATAAGTGGTTATCCAGAGCACTTAAAATCACTCAGGGATCAAGTGGACACTTTGGAAGGAAGAGCCAACCTGCAGGAAAACGTGTGTAGGCTGGAAAGCAGGCAAAGAAGAACCTTACAAAGTTCAACAAGGACAAGTATAAGGTCTTACACTGGGAAAGCAAATCCAGGAGCACAGCACAGGCTGGGAGCACAAGTCTGGGAAGCAGCTCTGTGGAAAGCGACCTGGGAGTCCCAGTGAGCGACAAGCTCGGTATGAGTGAGCAGGGTGCTGCTGCAGCAAAGGAACCCGGTGAGATCCAGGGCTGCATCCACAAGGGCATCAGCAGCAGAGATTGTCCCATTCTTGTCAGTGTTTGTCTGGCCACACCTGGAATACTGCCATCAGTTTTGGTCCCCACTATACAAAAAAGATTTGGACAGGCTGGAGAGGGTGGGGAGAAGGGCCACAGAGATGATCAAAGAACTAGGAAGCCTGACATGTTAGAAAAGAAGGCTTAGGTGAGACCTTGACACCGGGTTCTAGTATTTAAAGAGTGGCTACAAAAAAGATGGAGACTGTTTTTACAAGGAGTCACATGGAAAAAATGAAGGATAATGGATACAACAGTTATTGCTGGAGAGATTCTGATTAGATAGACACAAGAGGAAAATTTTTCACAATGAGAATGGTCAGTCATTGGAATAATCTCCCCAGTGAAGTGCTGTATTTCTCAACATTAGGCACTTTTAAGATTCATCTGGGCAGGGTGCTGGACCACCTTGTCTGGAGTGCTTTTGTCAAAAAACTTTGTTCTAGATCATCCTTGAGATCGCTTCTAACTTGTTATTGTATGATTCAAAGAAGTGCTTCCTAATTAAGTATGTGAAATCAAAAGGCAGCAAAAATGACCTTGGTTACAGTGATTAGCGGGATTGCTTATAGTTTTCCTGTGAAGACCATATTCCTTTCAGAAGATGATATGGGGGTGGTACGAGCTATAGTTCCCCCAATCAGTGAGATGCTTTTGCATGATGTCATGTAGGATGTTAGGCAAGATATTACTACAGTCTCTTGAGATATGAGAAAAATGTAAACTTGTAAAACTGACCGAAACCATTACATTTAAAAACCTTCCCAACTCAGCATGTACTCATTTTTGAGTTTTTACAAGGTGTATTTGATTATTTTATTCTATAGTACTGACATAACAGATAGTCAGCCAGAAGCATCAGAATTTTTTGTACTTGCAGTATCACTTAAAAAATGCACAAGGTAGACACTGGTATCAGGTGTGCAGTGGTATGTCTTTAGGATTTCACTTTTATTTTGGTATCTGAAGAAATTGCATAGATGTCATCGGTTATAATTAGTGTGACATTTGGTCTAATTCAGCCCAAGCTATCATTTACAATTTTGCCTTTAATGATTTAGTTCAGTCTTGGTTCAAAAGTTAATAAACAAAGTAAAATACCTATGAGAATTATTAAAGGAATGAGCATAAACAATTTACTAACATTACAGTAAAAATGTGTTTGTGCTCACAGGTACATTGTTCAAAAAGATAGACTATTTTCTTTTGTATTGTTTCTGAAATGTGTTTAAATAAATTAAGGTGGTTTCTTTATGAAATACAGCTGTAAAATATGCACTGTCTTTCAGCTAAGTAAAATGCTATAATCTACAGTATCATTATTGGCCTGTATTTCTGACTTCTACAAAGCTGACTAATTTATCATTTGTATACTCTTCCAGTTCTTGTCAGTAGCACTCAGCTTAGCTGCTTATGGGGCATAGACATTGACAGCGGGAGGTGCTGTTTTGAGAAACGTTCAGCATAAAGAGTTGTTTCTATGAAATATAATGTACTTTTAAAACAAATTCAGTGTAAAACCTAGGATGAACGTTTAGCATTTTAAGATCTGGCTGTAATGCATAAGAATATAAGAACTGGTAATAGGGATGACAATAGGAATATTAGAGAAATTGTATTTTCTGCTATTTAGTTTTTGTTTTTTTCTTTGCTATTGTGTGGGAAACACATTAATTAGAACATTGAACTGTTGATCCAACATTACAGTATCAGTCTAGCTTTGAGTAAAAAGACATTTCAAGTTTGCTGGTGTTAGTGTTACTGTACTACAGAAGCCAGCAAATTTGTCAACAGGAAGTGAAGAGAGATACAGTGTATTTCTAAACAAATATTCTCCTTGGTGACTACTTTTGTGTTTTTAATTAAAAAGTTTAAAAATCCCTCCACTTTCAAAATCATGTAATATTTATTTAGAATAGTGATATTTTAATGTAGAAAACCCATGAAGTATGTTTGATACGTCTTGAAATGTTGCTTTTGTTCCATCTCTTTGGCAAAACACATCCTGAAACATCTTCTGAACTCTTAATGTAAATTAATGCTTAGCACTTGTAAACATTACAATAGCCTATGTTTTTATCATACACCACTGAATTTTATACCTTCTACTATATCAGAAGCCTAGTCCTGAAACTATTGGGTATTTTAAGATGTGGAAATATTTTGGAATTTTGAATTCGGCAGGTCAAGCGCTCTGAAAGATTTTTACAATGCAAATATGTTCTCTGTTTAGATGACGATGGGAAAGATCCATTTTTTGACTCCATGTAACTAGGTACACTCTCAGGACTTGAAGTCAAGTGTTTTGTCTGACCAGAAACTTCGGGGTTTATTTGATTTTATATACATTTTAATATATTTGATTTACAGTACAGGGATTAAAAAAAATTACAAAATTGAAATTCAAGTTGAAAGCCTTCAGCCCTTATTTGAGTTTTCAAATACAGATTTGCTAAGAACACTAATTCTAACAAAGACTGCAATTTTCCTTCCTCTTTTTCTAGGAGACAGATAAAATTTTCTCAGAAAGGTCACCACTTCTGTTTTCAGAATTATTCACAGCTTCTATGTGTCTCTAATGAAATATAGTTTTCATCATAAAGCTGCTGAATGAATGATATTCACCAAAAATATAATATCCTATGCAGCTCCATAGCTAAATTGCTTGGTTAGATTTTGTGTACTTAAATGAATACATACTAAGTCTAACCTGCATGCTTTTTGTGGCAGAAAAACCAACATTCAGAACTCCTGTGTATACTGTGAGTACTGCAACATCTTACTTTTTTACCATTTTTTCTTTTTCCATATAGACTTGGTAAAGTATAAAATGATAATTCCTTCAGGGTAATCTTGCATTGCTTTCATAAACAAAAATTTATTCATAAATAAACACCTTTATTATTTTCTCCATAAGAAATTCTGTGTGCGAATATATAATTTTTAATCCTGAAATTGTTGCATTTCTGAAATGAAACAATGTCTTTAACCAAAGTTACTAAGGACAGATTGAATTTCTTAATTACCAAAAGAAAAGGAGTAGGAAGTGTTCAAGGTCTACGTTTGTTTTTCTCCTGACTGCATTTTTTTTTTTTAAATTACTTTGTCTGAAGAGTAAATCTCAGTATTTTGAGTTTTGTAACTCTCCTTATTTGTGATTTGTGGTTAATAAAAAAATCATCCTTTGACTGAAAACTTAGGTAGGGAGAGATTTTAATTTCTCACGTTAACATAATTTCTGTGATTTTGTACAAAGCCTGAGAGTTTTCATTACTGTTTAGATTAAAAAATAAAAAGGCAAAATGCAAGCAGAATAGGGTACTTTCTTCAGCTGTGATCATGTAGCTCTCAATGTGTCAGAATTTCATATGCCTGTTGTGTGTCTGCCTTCCAGAATTCTTAGTTTTGAACAGAATATAAACACAATACCTAGGCTCACTTAGGTGAGGAAAAACCTATTGAGGCCACAAAATTTATGCCAGAGCAAAACAGTGGCAGCTGCTTATTTTGTCTTCCCCAAATAAGAAAAATCATATTTTTTGCATTAGTGGGGAATTGAGGCATGTATACAACCCTTTCACACTTTGGGAGGATGTCTCTCAGTTCTGTGAGAAAAAATGAAAATGTCTGAATATGGCCTGCTTGATTCTGTGGCTCAGGTCAAACAAGATTATAGAGTTGGTAGTGAAATGAAACAGAGAACCTGAAAAACTATCTATTTTCATTGTGAGATGTTTTTTCTTCCTCCTTTGCGTGAACTAAAGCCCTTGGGAAAAAAATCTCTCCTTCCCTGGATGCTACCTTTACAAACAAAATAGATCAGTTGGTGTTTGTTACCGGTTCTGCCACTTTCTACAAGAGGAAAGATGCCACTGCTAGATATATTGTAACTTGGTGGCATTTTATCCTTCTGGTCTTACTGCTGTTGTTGCCCTAGTCACACTTTCAGAGAAATTTTATAAAACTTGATTCTCTCTCCATCCTTTACAAGGGTGGGGGGCAGGAAGGTGGGGAGCGAAGACCTAGACTTAGAGAAAAAGAAAGGTAAGAGTAAACACGGTCCACAAGGAATAATCTTCAGTCCATTCTTCTTTATTTTTCCCACTGCAAGATTGCCAGAGAGATATGGTCAGCAATCTGTGCCTGGATTCCACATGCAGGACTTGATTGTTTCTTAGATTTCATGGGTGACAGACCTCTGTGTATGCTTGTTTCATTGTCAGTATTTGTCACTGTAAGTCTAGTAAGGAAAAAAGTTGGAATAAATTAATTTTGTACCTTAAATGGGAACTGTTAGGTCAGCTCTTCAGTTGGTAGAACACCATAGACTTAGACTAGCTGTAGATTTTTACATTGGAAGAAGAACTTGAGGATGAGTTTGAATAATAAATGGCAACTTTACAACCAAGAACCTCTGTAATTGTGTTTTAGAACCAAAAATCTTAACTCTGATTTAAGTGTAATTTTTTTGTCCTCTTTCATGACATATTGAATCATATTCTTCTGAAAATATGTTACTTTGGTCTAAAATGTTTGTCACCTTATCTTTTCTTATATAAGCAGTGTTAGCTGGGTTGCTTCTCAGCATTTGCTATTAAAGAAGACTTTCTAAATAAAGGGGCTAGAGATAATGCAGAAATAAAAAAGTGATTTTCCTTTCACATCTCTCAGTTGAGTATTTGCCATATGGGTTGCTCAGCATTACACTCTCAGCAGGTCTAATTTATGGTAAACACACAGTGAGTGAACAGAAAAAAAAAGGCATTGAAAATATTAATACTCTTCCTTCACTCCATTTTTTTTTTTTAACTGAAATCAGCTTATTCAGGTTCATCCCATATAGTTGTAGCACTTAGTTGAGTATGTGTGTATTTTCACTTTGCTGGGAGTTTGTGAAGACTGAAATGCTGCGCTTTTCTTGCCATGAGACTGATTTGCTGGAGCTTGCATGGCAGTGTGTAAATGACACCTTCCTTGCTCTCGTCTGGCATGCTGCCAGCTGCCCCAGGGCTGTGCTTTTTCCATGAAGGGCAGTTGGTGGAAAACATCACTTTTCTTGCTGTGGGATGGGGTGCTTTAGCTTTTCCTGGGCTTCTGCAAGAGGATCACCAACTAAATGAATGTGTTCATCTTCTGGGCCACTGCTAGGATTTGGATCAGGCACAGAAGGAGGTATAAAATAAATCAAAAAATAAATAATGGTACGGTATTTTCTCAACCACAGCCGTGGAAATCGATAGCATCAATATTTTGAAAACCTCCCATCTCCAATGAGCTCCTGGGGCTTTCTCTTACTATTGTGTATGCTTTCTTTCTCTCTGTGGGCTTTCTTTTTCCCTAGGGGCTTTGCTGCCATTACTGTCCTTCAAGGACTCAGAGCTTGGTCAACCCAAGTGACTACTCTTTAATCAGTGCTTCCAGCCCAAAGAAAGAGTTTTTTCCATGGGTGGGTCTGCATTGCTATATTTAAAAATACCCCAGAAACATCTTTTTTACGTTTAGGAGCAGGCATGTCTGAGGAAAAGAAACTCCATTGCATAAACAGATGCATTGTTCTGAATAATAGAAATGGCTATCATTATGCACTTCATAATGCAATTGCAAACATGAAATAGCTACAAAAGAAAATGCCTTAAAAAAGCCAGTGGTTTGCATCGTGCCCTTTCTCTTACGGTTGGACATTAAACCTTGGTAATGCATATACACTCCTTTCTGCCTGGATGCTGTCTGTTCCAGCAAGAATCCTGCACATTCCCATTCCAGATATGGATTCAGCTGAGAAGGACTTGTGGGTGCTGGTGGAGGAGAGGCTGGACACAACCCAGCCATGTGCACTCACAGCTCAGAAAGCCAAGTGTGTCCTGGGCTGCATCCAAAGCAGTGCAGGCAGCAGGGCCAGGGAGGGGATTCTGCCCCTCTGCTCTGCTCTGGTGAGACCCCACCTGCAGTGCTGTATCCAGCTCTGGGGTCCCCAGCACAGGGGGACATGGACCTGTGGAGAGAGTCCAGAGGAGGCCACCAAACTGATCAGAGGGATGGAGCACCTCTGCTGTGAGGAGAGGCTGAGAGAATTGGGATTATTCATCATGGGGAAGAGAAAGCTTTGGGGTGATCTAACTGCAGCTTTCCAGTACCTGGAGAGAGCCTACAAGAAAGATGGAGAGAGACTCGTTACAAGAGCATGTAGAGACAGGACAAGGGGAGATGGCTTCGAGCTAAAAGAGAGTAGATTTAGGTTAGATACTACGAAGAAATTCTTCCCTGTGAAGGTGATGAGGCACTGGAACAGGTTGCCCAGAGAAGTTGTGGATGCCCCATCCGTGGAAGTGTTCAAGGCCAGGTTGGATGGGACTCTGAACAACCTGGTCTAGTGAAATGTGTTCCTGCCCATGGCAAGTGGGTTGGAACTAGATGATCTTTAAGGTCCCTTCCAACCCAGGCCATTCTTGATTCTATGGTAATTCAGAACTGTTCATGATTCTGATTTAGAAGAAGTGCATTAGTCTTACATTGAACAATCATGATACAATTTCCTTTAGGCAATATTTTTTCTGAGTCTTCAAGAGATAATATGCAGTTTATAGCATCTGGAGGTATTTAGTTCAAATAAATGCAAAACTCTTTCATTGGATCCTGCTAAATGTTTGTCTTAGCATGATCACCAGAGGTTGCCAGTGTGATCCAGGTTGCATGTTTGACTTGTATATTAATATGTGCAGTTATGTTTGATTTCCCCTTGTTCATTCTAATGCATAGGGGTTAATTGGAATGACCAGTTTTGTTTTTCCTGTTTGTTACTGGTTATTTTGTACTGCTCTAGTGTGCTGAGTCTTGTTGGTCTTCTCCACAAACTAATCTGTGAATACTTATAGCTGAATAAATAGAAAGTATTGGTTGTTTTATCATCTACTATGAATTCTTCCTTCGTGTATATCATGTATATCATTAGCTTAATTGTTTACAGTGTTCCAGTCAGTTACACAGATCCTCTGAGGTAATGGAATTTTGTTTTGTAATATAAACCAATATTTATGCAGAAGCCAAGCCTCAGCCTCTCTTACTGTGGACTTTGGGTACTAGCAGTGTAACTGTAAAACTCAAAATAAGGTTTTCAAGATGCCCAGGTGAACAGAACCCTGAAAGTAGTCATTTCACAATTTACACATTTAAATTTCTACAAGTATCAGTTAGCTGAAGTCAGGGGCCACTGGTGACTATTTAGGAGTCTGGGTTTTATGCCTTAAACCATTTTAGAAAAATGTAAATTTACAGTTTCTTGTGTCAACTGGAAGTAGTTGGGAGGTTAAAGTAAATTAAGTGATGAGTGATCCTTCGTGTATTGTACACTCAGTCATCATGAACTCACATTCTGAACACATTTGAAGTTACATATATAGAATTTGGCTGTATTTTTTTAAATCCACATTAAAGACTAAGAAAACAAGCATATTTTCAAATGGCTCTCTGCACCATCAGTGATGTACCTGTGCTTGATGTCACTATCCTTCACAAAATGTGATAATAATGTTACCTGTTAACATAAAAACAAAGTTTGACTCCATGGAAGCAGCTGGAAATGAACAACCACATGCTTGAATCTCCTAGGAACACATTGTTTGGCATATACTGCTAAAAGTTCCTCATATTTAGGAGTTCTTTTGAGTGAAATACTTACATTCTGTCTCAGCTGGTGTGCATGAAGGAATATTCATTTCTCAGTGGTAACATGGAATTTGATTTTATAAAATGTTTTTATATATATATTTAATGGATTGAAACACTTCAAAGAAAACATACATTTCTGGTCTTAATCTAGTTCAAAGGGGGTTTATGATTCTGGTTCCAGACTTCCCTCATGTTTTATGTATAAGTAAATCAGAAGGCTATGTCTTGTCCAAGCTAGCAGGGAGGAGAAGCAGTCCCTTCCGGTGACATCCCAGAAGATGATCAGTTTAGCACTAATAAATGGATGTTTACTGGGTGGATAGTGCAGATGATTTGAAAAGGGATTATCTGCAGTTAGGGAAGAGGGTCATGCTAACAACAGTATGTGCTAAAACTTAATTTTTTATAGTTGCAAGTTAAAAGGAAGTGGTATATGAGCCTCAAGATATACTGAGTGTTCATGCCTGCAACTCCATTATACTTTAAACTTTTCAAGTGCGGTTATTATTTTGTCGTGCTCTTTGTGTAGAGTTAAGCAAGGTTTCTGTGGTAGAATTCAGCAAGAGAAGCAACTGGTAGAAAGGAGCCTTCAGGGATTTGGTGTTTGGCCAGGAGGGACATTCCAAGAGTCAAAGAAGAGAGATGAAATTATGGTGGAAGAGGGGAGTGAGCTGCTATGGTACAGAACATAAAGCCATAAAACAGTGTAAGTGTGATATAAACCAGCTTGAAGCTTCCACCAACTTGTGGGTTTCAAGATTGTGCCATAGTATTTTTCTTAGAGATGGGGCTGCTGATTTGTGGCACTGCATGCCATATAAAAGTGTGCTGTCCATTTATGTCTCTGTGTATATATATATATATATATATATATATATATATATATACATATACACCAGATATGTCTACCTGCCGTGTAATGTGAAAGTCTTGCTACATGGAAGATGAATTAGGCTCACTCTCTTTTGTCTTCATTACCCATTTTCTTTATTCTAATGTAGTTTGCTTAATTCTGTCTCTGAGAATGCATCTAGATTTCTGACTCAAATACTGAGAAATAAATTTCTAACTTTCTGTATTTCCGAATTGTTCTAAGAAGGTATCTTGCCAAAGTTTCTTGGCCCAAAGAAATGGAGAAGGTCCAGAGTCTCTGCTGATGTAACTGTTACCAACCAGGAGTACATTTCTGTCCTAAGTTTGACCATATACAAGCAGTAAAACTGATTCACTTACACTCAGTAGTAAAGTCGTTTTCCAGAACAGCTTATTCTGGGTATGATTTGGCTTGAATATTGCATTTGACAGTGCATTCAGGAATGAAAGAAGTATTCATGGTGAAAGTCAACAGAAAGGAAGGGATTTTCAGGTGCAGAGTGAGTTAACATATTGTGGAGGTGAGATACAGTCCAGTTTTCGTTGAGGGAAAGTATAAATGTAAGCAATGAGTGGCAATGCTTTTGTAACAGTGACGTAGCCTAAGACAACATCTTGGATGGTACCTGCAGTAAAAAACTTTAATTTTTGGGACAAAGCAGGATGAAAATTAAGATGTGAAAATAATTGCATAATTCCACAGATTAAAGAGCATGCAGATACAGAAGATATTTCATATTAGGACTTAGTTAATAGTGTTTTGTAATTACAGACAGTAAAGGTGAAGCTCTTCACAGAACTGTAAGTGATTTAGTTACAGTGGGCAAATGATGATTTTAACAGAAAAGAACTTATTTTGGGTTAGATGGAAGCAGTTTTCCTGAAGAAAAAATTGCCTTATCTGCTCACTGTCTATATACTACTGGTTTTCTTGGTAGTTTTAAAGAAACCCCACTGGTAAAGCTTTAAAAAAGAGAATCTCTTGACCTCATGAAAAAGTTAGTAGTTTGGAATGTTGAATGCAATTATATTGACATATGGTGATAATGTGATAAAGCGTAAGGGTTAAAGGTTGAAGGAACCATGGCTTGGCAATTAGCAATGTAAATGAAACATTCATTATCCAGCATGCTGAGAAGTTGATGAACTGTACAATAAATCTGAGCCCAAGTCACTACTGAGATAACTCATTTCAGACATAACAGTATTTATTAGGATTCTAGACATTGTTTTGCATTCTCTGGTGAAATATCTTGCTCTAGAAACATTTCCTCCATTAATGTATGTGAAGTAAATCAATACTAACAGTTCTCCAAATAATATAGACTAAAAACTGTAGGAACATGAAAGACATCGAAACTCATTCTGTCTGAAAAGATGTTTGATTAGATAGTTTGGTATCTCTTCACTGCATTGGTGTTGGTATTTCTACAATATAAATTGTTTCCAGTGGCTTATATTAAATCATTTGAAGCCATTTTTTCTCATCTTCTGAGATACAGTTGAAATCAGAATCTGACCTAGAAAGTAGACAGCCAGTTATTCGATGTTATAAATTCCATTGCTACATAAAAGAGGGCAGTTTTTTGGTGAGAACACAGGATAAAGACTTGTTTGAAAGATTAATGCAAAAAATGTTTACTCAGCATTTATAAGATCCATGAAGATGAGGATTGAGTGTTATCAGGTTTATTACAGTTGCCTGTCCTTGTGTCCCTCTAAAAATAATGCTTAGTACCACAAAATTAAATAGCTAAATTTATTCGCTTGATGCAAACAGAGGTAGATTACCTCCCATTCATTAGACAGTTCTATGAACAGCGTAGGAGCAGTTTCTAATAATTAAATAAGTAGTGCTTAGTTTGATCAGTAGAAATAACTGAGGAGGATGTAGCAGACATCCAAGACACAGAAATATGCGCTAGCTTTCTTGTCAGTGGAGACAGGACATACTTGGTTTGTGTTAAAAGATGCTGAGGTTGTTTGTTCCTTTTAAAGGCTACCAGTTTATCATGGCCATAGGAAGTAATGCATTATGTTTCTCCTCCAGTTTTGCATCTGTTTGGCATTGTTAAAAATTTTGTGTTATATTTTATTTTACATATATTTCCTGCTGTGGAACAGACAAATTCTTTACTATTGAGGCAAAACATTTGAGTAGATATATATGAATGATATATAAACTCTGGAGGAGTATCACGTAATACGCAATTTTCATGCTAGTTCTTTGAAATGTTATTCTTATGGATCATTATGAATCCTGACAGATCACATAATGATTTATGAATTGAGCAAAAAAAAAAAATCAGTATTCTCTTAATCTTCTTGTCTATGAGTATCTGATCCACATAATTCTTATTTCACTCATCAGTGTCAACAAGAAATGCAGTATTTGTTCAGTAGTACAAGGAAATATAATGTACTGTACAGAAGAATAAGTTAATATTATGTATTCTATATGGAAGAGATAGCATTCCTGTATGTATATAGTATGATATATTTGGATACTATTCTGTACAACAGTGAAAGTACAAGGAACATGCAAGGAAAACTCTGAAGAGAATTGGCTCCCCCTCCCTTCCCTTGATTTTTTGTACAGAAAACTATTCAGAGAGTAAGCTGATGTATGTTCTGGTTTGGCCAAATTTAGAAATATATATCCTCTGAGAGAAGGCACAACCACCCCTTCCCCCCCCAGGTTTGGGAAAAAATAAATTTTCCTCGAAGGAAAGTGAAGGAGATAAAACTATTTCTTTACCAAACACACAGGAAAAGGAAAATAATGCTAGATAATAAAATGTTTCGCTGTGGAGGAAAAACCTGGGAAAGTGTTAGAGTCCTCCTTTGGTCTCCTCAGAGCTGGGGCTTGGGCCAGGGCCAGGCCCTCTGTGCCCGATGGAAAGTCCTCCCGATGTGCTCTGAGGTTGAAAGCAGTCCTGTAGAAAAGGGAGAAAATCCAGAATTCCAGAGAAGGAAAAGCAAAGTCCAACTCTCAGTCTCTCTCCGGAGAACAAGAAACCGAAACAACTGGCCAAAAGCTGACTGGAAAGCAGCAAGCTGGGTGCTTCCTCGCTCCCCTGCTGCAGCTGGGGAAAAAAACTACCTGCTATCTTTATGTGACCTTGAACAAGCTGCAAACTGCTTTGAAAAAGTTTTGCTCAGTTTTTTCCTTCCCCCTCTCAGGCTCAGTTTAGAGGCATAGAAAGGCACAAAAATTAATTTCTGGGCATAGGCAGCGATATGGGATACACATCATAAGGTCACCCCAAGACATTCCACCCCTTATCCCATATTGTTGGCTCAATGCCCAAACTAAGATATTCTAATTCTACACACACATTAATACATATATATATCATATATATATATATATATATATATATACACAGCTATGTACAAACAGTGACAGTGACACTCAGCAAGCAGTGGTATACAGGCATTTCACATTACAGATGGTTTTCACCCAGCAATCAGATCTCCCTGTGGTACACAATGTGTTGTTCCATCTTTCTGCATTACTCACCAAGTGCAACCAGGTCCCTGAGCAAAAACAATCCCATGGATGGGTTTGTCTGTACTCAAGGCAGAATTAATCCAAACAGTCTTTCCTAACAGACCTCTGACACGCACTACTGGGACCTTATCTCCATCTACCGTATGCAGGGATTCAGACTGGGCTGGACCAGCTCTATTGGTGGAACCTCTGGTGTTAACTAACCAAGTGGCCTTTGCTAGATGCTGCTCCCCATTTTTGAAAGTTCCCCCAC
The DNA here is from genome assembly GCF_965178545.1 of Coloeus monedula. NCBI lineage: Eukaryota > Metazoa > Chordata > Aves > Passeriformes > Corvidae > Coloeus > Coloeus monedula. The sequence goes on along the minus strand of NC_138822.1, from coordinate 41,926,427 downwards.
CCAGTGCCTTCAAGGTGGTTTTCAACAATCCATTACACCGTTCCACTTTGCCTGCAGCTGGTGCATGGTAAGGGATGTGGTACACCCACTCAGTGGCATGCTCCCTAGCCCAGGTGTTGATAAGGCTATTCTTAAAATGAGTTCCATTGTCAGATTCATTTCTCTCAGGGGTGCCATGCCTCCAAAGGACTTGCTTTTCCAGGCCCAGGATGGTGTTCCGGGCAGTAGCATGAGGCACAGGGTAGGTCTCCAGCCATCCAGTGGTGGCTTCTACCATTGTGAGCACATAGCGCTTGCCTTGGCGGGTTTGAGGCAGTGTGATGTAATCAATCTGCCAGGCCTCCCCATACTTGTATTTGGACCATCGCCCACCATACCACAGAGGCTTCACCCGCTTGGCCTGCTGATCGCAGCGCATGTCTCACAATCATGGATCACCTGGGAGATACTGTCCATGGTTAGATCCACCCCTCGGTCTCGTGCCCACCTATAGGCGGCACCTCTGCCTTGATGACCTGAGGCATCATGGGCCCATCGAGCTAGAAACAACTCTCCCTTGTGTTTCCAGTCCAAGTCTACCTGTGACACTTCCATCTTTGCAGCCTGATCTACCTGCTTGTTGTTTTGGTGCTCTTCATTAGCCCTACTCTTGGGGGCATGAGCATCTACATGGCAGACTTTCACAACCAGCTTTCTTACTCGGGCAGAGATGTCTTTCCACTCTTCAGCAGCCCTGATTGGTTTTCCCCTACGCTGCCAATTAGCTTTTTCCCACTTTTCCAGCCACCCCACAGAGCATTGGCTACCATCCATGAATCAGTGTAGAGGTAGAGCTTTGGCCACTTCTCTCTTTCAGCAATGTCCAGGGCTAGTTGAACAGCTTTGAGTTCAGTGAGTTGGCTTGATCCACCTTCTCCTTCAGTAGCTTCTGCAGCCTATCCTGTGGGACTCCATATGGCTGCTTTCCACTTCCGTTTCATCCCTACGATGTGACAAGAACTGTCAGTGAAAAGAGCGTAGCGTGTGTCTTCTGCTGGCAGTTGGTTGTACGGTGGAGCTTCTTCAGCACGTCACTTGTTCCTCTTCATCAGTGAGACCAAAGTTTTCACCTTCAGTCCAGTTTGTGATTATTTCCAAAATCCCAGGGTGATTCAGTTTTCAGATACAGGCGCGCTGTGTGATGAGAGCAATCCATTTGCTCCATGTGGCATTGGTGGCGTGGTGGGTAGAGGGAACCTCTGCTTTGAACATCCACCCCAGCACCGGTAGTCGGGGTGCCAGGAGGAGCTGTGCTTCAGTGCAGATTACCTCTGAGGCTTGGATTCCTTCATAGGCTGACAAGATTTCCTTCTTTGTTGGTGTGTAGTTTGCTTCAGACCCTCTGTAGCTTCGGCTCCAGAATCCCAGTGGTCGACCTTGAGTCTCACCAGACACCTTCTGCCAGAGGCTCCAGGACAGACCATGGCTCCCGGCTGCAGAGTAGAGCACATTCTTCACCTCTGGTCCTGTCCTGACTGGGCCAAGGGCTACAGCATGAGCGATTTCCTGCTTGATTTGGGCAAAAGCTTGTTGCTGTTTAGGGCCCCAGTGGAAATCGTTCTTCTTGCGGGTAACCAGGTAAAGAGGACTCACAGTCTGGCTGTACTCAGGAATGTGCATCCTCCAAAAGCCTATGGCACCTAGGAAAGCTTGTGTTTCCTTCTTGTTGGTTGGTGGAGACATCGCAGTGATCTTATTGATGACCTCGGTGGGAATCTGACGCCGTCCATCTTGCCACTTTACTCCCAGGAACTGGATCTCTCGGGCAGGTCCCTTGACCTTGCTCTTCTTGGTGGTGAAACCAGCTTCCAGGAGAATCTGGATAACTTTCTCTCCTTTCTCAAACACTTCTGTTGCGGTGTTCCCCCACACAATGATGTCATCAATGTACTGCAGATGTTCTGGAGCCTCACCCTTTTCTAGTGCAGCCTGGCTCAGTCCATGACAGATGGTGGGACTGTGCTTCCACCCCTGGGGCAGTCGGTTCCAGGTGTACTGCACACCCCTCCAGGTGAAGGCAAACTGAGGCCTGCACTCTGCTGCCAGAGGAATAGAGAAGAATGCATTGGCAATGTCAATAGTGGCGTACCACTTCGCTGCTTTGGACTCCAGCTCATACTGGAGCTCCAACATGTCCGGCACGGCAGCGCTCAGCGGTGGAGTCACTTCATTCAAGGCACGATAGTCCACAGTCAATCTCCATTCTCCTTCAGATTTGCACACAGGCCAGATGGGACTGTTAAAGGGTGAGTGGGTCTTGCTGACCACCCCTTGGCTCTCCAGCTCACGGATCATCTTGTGGATGGGAATCACAGCATCTTGAGTTGTCCGGTACTGTCGGCGATGCACTGTCAAGGCAGCAATTGGTACTCTTTTGTTCTTCCACCTTCAGAAGGCCTACTGCAGATGGGTTCTCTGATAGTCCAGGCAAAGTGTTCAATTGCCTAATGCCCTCTGTCTGCACAGCGGCTATTCCAAAAGCCCACTTGAGTCCTTTTGGGTCTCTAAAATACCCGTTCCGGAGGAAATCACGCCCAAAATGCACGGGGCCTCTGGGCCAGTCACAATGAGATGTTTCTTCCACTCATTTCCAGTCAGGCTCACCTAGCTTCCACCAAAGTAAAATTTTGTGATCCACCTGTTACACCAGAAATAGATTCTACCCCCACATGTTACGATGGGATTATTGTACACTGCGCACCAGTGTCAACCAAGGCATCATATTTTTGTGGTTCTGATGTACCAGGCCAACAAATCCACACAGTCCAAAAAACACGGTTTTCCCTGACCTCTACGTGTCTAGAGGCAGGTCCCCTCTATGCCTGGTTATCCTTCTTTCCCTGGTCCTGCATCTTAGAGGTTCCTTCATGGGAATTGGACATGCCATCGTCTTTTCCATCATTTCCGGCAGTTTGGCTACAGGCAACTGAAGCTACTTCCTTTTTGGTAGAGCTTTCTTTCTGAGACTTGTGCTCCTTCAATTCACTCACTCGTGCTGCCAGGGCAGAAGTGGGTTGTCCACCCCACCTCTTCGTGTCTTCCCCACTGTCACACAGGAATTTCCACAGCTCACTTCGTGGGATGTTCCTTCTCTCTGGGGAACGTCCGCAGAGGAGGCACTCTTTAATCTCCTGGAGACTCTTCTCCATCTTATCTTCCATTTTCTGCATACATGTTTCCACAGCTGCGATTCTTGCATGTGTTGGGCCATGCACAGAGTCTGCATATGCTCGGAGCTTCACTGCCATATCCTGCACAGTCTCATTCGCACCGTAGTCCAGTTTCATTATTGCCAAAGCAGAAGCATGTTCTTGTGGCCCAAGTTGTATCAGTTTTCGCCACATATATGGAATAACTCTGGCCCGGTCTGGACTCCTCAATCCTGGGTCATTTGTAAAGACAACTTCTACCACCCTAGTTCTCTCAGGCATTAGATCCCTTGTTCTATGATCTTCCACGGGGTTTGCTGCATGTAGAAATCATCTCCACGCATATATCTTTCAGTCACGCCTGTCAAAACTCGTCTCCAGAGACTGTGAGATTCAGTCCCCCTTATCATTGCTTGGTCGATCACTGGATCATGTGACAGGGATCCCAAATGCCTCGCTTCAGCACTGTCCAGCATCACATCATCACCTGCCGCATCCCAAATACAGACCAACTTATTATGGATTCATCGGACTGTCGGGTGTAATCCTTTCTTAGGCTGTGAAGGTCCTTTATGGACATGGACTCAGTAATGGTTTCTGTGCCTGAGTCAGTTGGTGGTTTTGAGGTTCCTTCCCCTGCATCTTTTGAGGTTCCTTCCCCTGCATTATCCTCATCTTTCACTGGGCAATCAGTTTTGGTTGTGTGTTTTTTCCTTGTGACAGGAGCCACTGTCAGTGGCTTAGACTCTCCATCTGGTTTGGGCTTGCTGTCTGGTTTATCTGCAGCCTGAGTGACTGGGGTGTCTGCAGGCTTTGCTGATTTATCTTCCTGCCCCTCTAACTTTACCTGCTGCAGTGTGTGATAGGCATATGCCAAAGCCCAACATATTGCAAGGAGCTTGTTCTCATTAGAATTGTCATTGTATTTCTCTTTCAGATATTTCGCCACCTCAGCTGGTTTCTGAACTTGTTCAGGGGGGAAATTGCAAACCATTGGGTCAGAGAATTTCTTCAAGATTTGGCCCATATCTTCCCATTTCCCACACCACTCAGGATTTTCCACCTCTGGGTCAGGTGTCTCGGCAGTCACCCGGGAAATCTGAGCTCTCATTCTAGACAAGCTGCGAACCACATAGAGGAAGCTTACCACATAAAATATGAGAAATACCAGGAAGGTGGTCTCTTTAACATCCAGGGGAAACTGAACACTCTCAAAAGATAACCTATCAAATTTAAAGAGAAGGGGAACCGTGTCTCCTCCTCCTCTAACAATCTGGGTGCAATTACTAATAAACTCCCAAAACAGGCTACTGAAGCTAGGACTGGGGTTAGGCCAGAGAAACCACATATCATACACACTTCGAACAGCTGCCTGTACCTCTGTCAACTTCTTATAAATCATTATCACCGAGCACAAGAAGATAGAAATCCTGATTCGTCTCTCTGCTCTGTAAAATTTACATATCAGGGACAAGATTGGAGCAAGTTGTGGATAGGCAAACAACCCTAGGGACCAAAAAACCACCAGTACCTCAATGAAGCCTAAGGACCAGAAAGACATGAGTACATCGAGCCAGAGAGACATTATGAACTCAATCAGCATGGTCACTACTTTACCCCAACACAGAATAAGCAAATTCAAACCAAAATGTAATTAACACAGGGTTTTTTTCACTTTCCTTCGAGCCACGCAGTTGGGTGCCACTAAATTTGTTCTGGTTTGGCCAAATTTAGAAATATATTTCCTCTGAGAGAAGGCACAACCACCCCCTTCCCCCCCCAGGTTTGGGAAAAAATAAATTTTCCTCGAAGGAAAGTGAAGGAGATAAAACTATTTATCAAACACACGGGAAAAGGAAAATAATGCTAAATAATAAAATGTTTCGCTGTGGAGGAAAAACCTGGGAAAGTGTTAGAGTCCTCCTTTGGTCTCCTTGGAGCTGGGGCTTGGGCCAGGGCCAGGCCCTCTGTGCCCGATGGAAAGTCCTCCTGATGTGCTCTGAGGTTGAAAGCAGTCCTGTAGAAAAGGGAGAAAATCCAGAATTCCAGAGAAGGAAAAGCAAAGTCCAACTCTCAGTCTCTCTCCGGAGAACAAGAAACCGAAACAACTGGCCAAAAGCTGACTGGAAAGCAGCAAGCTGGGTGCTTCCTCGCTCCCCTGCTGCAGCTGGGGAAAAAAACTACCTGCTATCTTTATGTGACCTTGAACAAGCTGCAAACTGCTTTGAAAAAGTTTTGCTCAGTTTTTTCCTTCCCCCTCTCAGGCTCAGTTTAGAGGCATAGAAAGGCACAAAAATTAATTTCTGGGCATAGGCAGTGATATGGGATACACATCATAAGGTCACCCCAAGACATACATATTGAAGAGCTGGAAATTGCTTTTGAGTAGTCATCTGTCAGATACTTTATAATTCCAGTTTTTCTTTAGAATCTCTTAGTTTTCTTATTCAACTGACATTTCCTTAGGTCAGCATGGCGCACAGGTTGGAGAATGCAGTATATATTTGAGATCATATGGAAAGCATATAACAGTGGCAAGAATTAAGTACTCAGAGTTCTTCCAAATTGCAATTTAAACTAAAAAAGAAAAAGTCTTCTAACTTCTTGAAATAATTGAGATGGCTGAGTATTATGTGTTCCAAAAATAGGTTGCGAAACAGTTTCTGTTGCAGGCACTACTGGTTTCTGCCATGGTTGTGTCAGAGCACGGCTGTACCTTAAAACCAAAATTGTGCGAACGTAACACTTAGTGAAGCACATCAACCAGAATACTTTTTATAAAGACACATGCACATACTGTGTTTAGCACAGCTCTGCCAGAACTGAGTGTGTAGCTACTAATTTATTATAAATTTGTGAGGAAATGAAGAAGGTATTTAATAACTCACAAGGTGTATTTATATCTAATTACCTAGCTTTGATTTCTTTGACTGTCTACATGTTTACTTATGTGGCTGCTGCTGTGCTTTTCCATAACAGTCCTATCAGTTAGGTGAGTTTGAGGCAATGAACTCTAAAACATATAATAGATTTTCCTTTACCCAGGTTTTTAAAATTAAAAATTACCACAAAAGATTTAGTGTTCTGTTGCTTATCTTTCATTTTAGAATACTTCATTGTAACATCTCTAATCTAAATGAACTTGCTGACCCACAGTTTATTATATGAATAAACAGTGTTCTGAATTACAGTGTTTGTAAAGTCTTAATTTCTTGAATACTTACTTACTGGCACTACTGGATCAACTTGAATTGAAATGCCTAAGCAGCAGTGTGTGTCTCTGTTTATGTACAAATATACTATTTTGAAAAAAATATATATGCATATGGACACTTTTGAAATCAGAACTATTTAATATATATACAGGTCATATACAGTATATTTAAAATATTCAGTGCACATACAGTAAAAAATACGTATATATTAGATTTCTTTAACAAATTTATTTACACAAGCAGCTCTATCAGTAAACAAAAGTTAAGACATCAAGTCTGAGTGTTGCCTTTACTAACTTTAGGTGTTTTCTTTAGTTACTGTGCTTTTAGTTTCTCACTTTGAAAAGCTATTAGAATTTTGAAAGGAAGCTTCATGGAGAGGGCTGGTCTGTCATCTCACATCACACCCTTATTTGAGATTTCTTGAGTTTTCTTTGTCATATTTTAGCTGCACTTGACATTTCGTTTTGACTAAAGGTGGAAGATTCACCAGTCACTGTGGTGTCATGACAACCAAGACAAGTGGGCCGGAAGACTATAATCTTGGCTAACTTGCTAATGCAGAGACCACTTGTGATGATATCTCAGAATATGTCTCATTTATTGCAAAGTGCTTGAACAAACCTGGAAAAGTCATAGATGAGACAAAGTAAAATTAAGGTATTGGGAAGCTTATGGCATACTAAGATGAAAGTACCTGCAAATACACTGTGCACTTTTCAAACCAGTTAAGACAACGTTCATTTTTATGGCATCCAGTAAAATTAAATAATGCTGTGACATAGGGGGAGTTCTTGAAGCTCAAATCCAATTTCAATCAATCCAGTTTCTCTGAGTTCTAGAATGAGCAGGCATTTCTTCCATGTATTTGTGTATTTCTTGGAGAAAACCAGTCAAAGATATTCAGTGTCATATTCATAGGCATGTGGTCATCGTGTTAGGTAGGAGGGTCCACGTACAAATGGCCGAAATTCCATTTTGAATCTGTATTTTTGCCTTATGTCTTTCTGCACAGACCTCTCCAAAGTATCACTGCTTGTTCTCCACAAGTAACTCTCGCATCAAAAAATAGTCTCTTTCCAGTATGCTAGTGAGTTATGAGTCAGGCTTTAGGTGATTTGTCTGTTTTTTATCACAGAATCACAGAATATGCTGAGTTGGAAGGTACCCACAAGGATCATTGAGTCCAACTCCTGGCGCTGCACAGGACATCTCCAAGAGTCGCACCATGTGCCCAAGAGCATTGTCCAAACACATTTTGAACTCTGTCGGGCTGGTGCTGCAACCACTTCCCTCGGGAGCTGTTCCAGTGCCCAACCACTGTCTGGGTGAAGAATTTTTTCCTAATATCCGACATAAACTTGCCAACTGATGCAACTTCAGACCATTCCCTTGGGTCTTGTCACTAGACAGCACAGAGAAGAGATCAGTGCCTGCCCCTACTCTTCCCCTCATGAGGAAGTTGTAGCCTTCAGTGAGGTCTCCCCTCTGTCTCCTCCAGGCTGGACAGACTAAGGGACCTCAGCCACTCCTCATACGGCTTCCTCTCAAGGCCTTTCAGCATTCTTGTTACCCTCCTTTGGATGCTCTCCAATAGCTTTATATCCTTCTAAGTACTGTGGCACCCAAAACTGCCCCCAGCACTCAAGGTGAGGCCGCCCCAGTGCAGAGCAGAGTGGGACAATCCCCTCCCTTGCCAGGCTGGTGATGCTGTGCCTGATGCCCCCCAGAGTTGGCCCTCCTGGCTGCCAGGGCACTGCTGACTCGCATTCCACAGCCCTGTGGAACCCCACCAGTGAGAGGTCCCCAGTCTGATGTCAACCCATTCACTATAACCCTTTGTGCCTGACCCGTGAGCCAGTTGCTCACCCATCACGTGATGTGTTTATCCAGCTGTGGGCTGGACATCTTGTCCAGAAGGATCCTGTGAGAGACAGTATTGAAAGCTTTACTGAAATCCAAAAAGATCACATCAACTGTCTTCCCTTGATCAACTGGGTGTTACCTTGTCATAAAAGGAAATCAGGTTTGATAAAGCAGGACTTTCCTCTCATGAAGCCATGCTGGCTGTGACCAATGACTGTGTTGTCCTTCAGGTGTTTTTCAATACCCCCAGAATAATCTTCTCCATAACTTTACCAGGCACTGAAGTGAGACCGACAGGCCTGTATTTTCCCGGGTCCTCCTTCTTGGTCTTGAAAATCAGCTTCCTGTCAACTGGGGCCTGTCTGGGTTCCCAAAACTCATTGATCAAAAATCATTGAGAGGGGCTTTGCAATGACATCAGCAGCTCTTTGAGAAGTATTGGATGCACCCCATCAGGACACACAGATTTGTAGGGATCCAGCTGGAGCAACAGATCCCTCACAATTTCAGGATCCATTGGGAGCTGATCATTCTTGCAGTCATGATCCTTCAGCTCAGGTCACTGAGACCTCCATCCATGGCTGTCAGTGCATCTTTAATGCAAAGAATGCATTAAACATCTCTGCCTTGTCCATGTCCCTGCTTGTGAGATAACCATCCTCATCCTGTAATGGGACAATGTAATTTTTACATTGTGAATTGCCATTAGTGTATTTGAAAAAACTCCTTTTGTTCTGGCCAGTTCTGGCCAGCTGGTTTATAAACATCACTTTTGGGATTTGCAGTCTAATCTCATCAGTGGTTTTCTGTTAAGCCCAGCTCTTCTACAGTATTAATTTAGAGATAGAATGTACTTGTTTTTCAGTTGATCGTATTTAGATTGTGTTTTCTAATTACTTTCCTCGTATCAGCTGCATGTCCATAGATCTGACCATAACTCTCTTGGCAGACAAGGGGAGACGTTAGACCATGTGTCTTGGGAGAAAAAAATATTTTTGTTAACTTTTTAATACTTCTTCTGGCTTGAAAGTTACTGCTGATAACTCTGCTGTGCAGAATGGATGTGAAAAATCAGAGTAAACCACATTGTAATGATAAGTCATGGTATGCTGTTGAAATGACTAGGAGGAGAAGGTGGTGTGTCTTCATGTAAAGCACCATAAATGTCAAGGCATTCCATAAAAAATATAAAGATTCTTCTGTTAGTAATTTTCCTGATTGCTTGAGATGTGTAAGTGCCTATCAGACTATGAAGATTACCAAGCACAGAGGTAGAATCTGAATTTACAGAGCCTGCTGTAATTGACATTTACTATAAGCTAATTACCCCGGAGAATACTTGTTTATGGGTGAAGACTGCCGGCTTGTAAAGCGGCTGCCTGACACTGCTCACAAACAGCACCCACTTAACAGCTTGTTTATCCATATCCTGCTTACTGCATAACAACTCCCCTATTCCTGTATGATGGAAATGAGAGTCCTGGCTGAAAGTTTTAGTCATAGCCTTCTTCTGTGGAAAATTGGAGCCACCTGCTGTCTAAAGAGGGCATCGTTTAAGGTGAAGGGTGTGGTTTTTCTGTCTTGTCCTATATCCTCAAAAATTCTCCGGTGTTTGTTGTTAGTAGGGTATTTGCTAACAACATGGAAGCAAATTTATTTAGGTCTAGATGTTTCTAAAAAAACTTAACCATTAGTACAAATACTAAAAGGCATTTATTTGGCATTTATTCAGCATTAACTGTTACTCAGAAATTTGTTACATAGGCATCTTGAGAATCAGGAAAATTGAGACTCAGATGGCTGGACAAACAGCCATCTCCAAGTGTGCAACATCTGAAAATTCATTCAATAAAATTAGCAATTTCTCTTTCTCTCCACAGTTCATAGTTAGCTCCCATTACTAGTTATCTTCTGAATAATTTTTTTAAATCCCACTCATTTCATACAGTTCCGCTCTGAATATCACTCAGTGGGAAAAACATGCCAGGGTCCTAGTTTACCATTTCTTCCTGGTTTCATAGCTAATAGATATCAAAAAATACTTGCTCATACACTAAAAAAACCCCAACCAATCAACCAGCAGACACCCTGAAACAACAAGCCAAACCAAACCAAACCAAACCAAACCAAACCCCAAACGAACCATCACAAACCTGGGGAAAAAAATCTTAGTCATGCCTTTTTGGGTTTCTTCTGCAGGCCACATTGAGCCATTGTCTGCTGGACAGTTGCTCCAGTTATGCCCTGTTATGTGCTATGTTCTGAAATCTTTAACAGCTGTAGCTACATGGAACTAAACAAATAATCATATGCCAGTTTGGAGCATAAAATAGGCTGTAATCCAGGCAGCTCTTCCTTAGTTGCAATGAGCTGTTCAAGAGTGGGAAGAAAGAAACACGTAAAACACTTAATTTGCTGCAAAAGTCAAAAGATACACACTAATTAGTTTAGTTTGTAAAGTTCCCCAGCGTTTTCATTGCTGTGGTAGTTGCTCAAGTCTTCTACACATACACAGTCACACCCGGTGCAAATAAGACAGCATTTACATGTAGGTTGAACCAAATGATTATAAATGAATTGAGGGATGTCTCCTGGGATTGGACATAAAGGTCTTGTAAACTGAAAATTTTATAAACAAACAGCTGTTGGGAAAATACCATTATGCTGTAATAGCTGCTATTAAAATCCATTAGCAATCTTGATGGCCTGTTTGGATTTGATGCATCATTTGCTCTGACAGCATTTCTTACTAAAGAATTCTGTAAAATATATGTAGATTATGAAAGACAGTAGTAATAGACTAGGAGATTAACACTGAATACACATTTTACTTCCCTGTGCCAATCAAGCTTTGAAGAATGCTGTGTATCCTTGAGTTTAAATTCAGCAGAGAAACAGGAGCACATTAACCTGAACAGCTGCAAAGCTTTCTCCATCACTGTGGGAGAAATACACAGCTCTGCAGAGATGAAGTATTTCCAGGTTAGAAACCATGTTTCAGGCAACAAAATAAATCTCCAGTGTTTTCTAAGAGTTGGTGTGCTCGTCCTAATTGATGCCAAACTGTCATTCTCCTGCTCATAGATCCATATACCGCAGCGGATACCAGCTGCCATAGGGGTAGGTATGGCCTGTAGATCATGCTGCTACTAAAATTAGTCAGACTTCTAATGAGATTTTGAAAAATCTATATGCCAAGAACTATCTGAAATGTCTCCTCTTTTAAGAACAGTTCAAGTGTCAGTGATACAGCTAAACTGTCCCTTCAGAACCAGGTAAGAGAACGCATGGAGTGACCTGTCTGTGTTGGTAGACAGTGGCAGAGATGTGCTTAGCTTGCTCATGGATGCTGCAAGTGCACCATCTGGTGGGTGAACAGTAAAGATTAAAGCTTGATGAAGCAATCAGATTTAAACATCTTTTAATCAAGACTTTTTGTCTGCTCTCGTTGTTGGTAATGCTCATAGTCAGATGGCATAATACTTGTTATTCTACATATGTAGTTCCCTATTTCTTCCTCTACCTTGTATTTTTCAGTGTTTTACTCAATGAACTCTACATAACAGAGAATTCTCTGTAAGCATTATTCTGGTATTAACTTATGTGTCCATTTTATGGGTACCCTCTTTTCTCCCCTCTCCTTACATCTGTTCTCAATTTCTTTGCCATATTGTCCCTGTCCTCCCTGTAAGCAGCTGTTTGCTAGAAGGTCTGGCAAAGAATTCTGTGTCTTGTACTATCTCCTCTCATCACTCCCCCTCTTCTTCCTTGTGGATGTACAGTGGTGAAGGTAAACCACACATTACATGTAAGAATGTTTTTCTGTGGAACAGAATGTTTTTCATGTACAGCAGAACTATGGTCAGTTCCTTTTGTATGAGGGAGGAGTAGCAGGGCTTGTGGTTCACTGTAAAGAGAGGTGAGTGCCTTTTATGTTCTTTTCACTCTGGACCATTGTGTATCATTATATTTTGCAATTTGGATGTTTAAAGTTATGTCTGTTAAGGTTTATGATACAAGTATATTCACTGATGGAGTTGTAGGTCTGTGTAACTGCTGTTGAATCTAAACAGAGTTGCAAGAGTCTAAAACTAGATTAATGCAGTAGATGCACTATTTAATGTGCACGTTGTTAAAAGAGCCTTTCCTACTTAGCATCTACTGCATGGTTCTGATAATGTATTATGCATTCCACTATATGCCTCTCTCTAGCACTCAGCAATAGGTGGTCTTTCAAAGCACAGTGTAGCAGAGGTAAAGCCCTTGTGTCATTCCATATGGATTTTTTTAGTGTTTTGATTTGATACTTGGAGCCTGCCTTTCTCATTTACATGTTAAAGTTTTTAACTATATTTTCAGAAAATAAATGAGGCCCTGAATTAAAAGACATCCATTTCACAGAGATTGAAGTGAAATAATTCTAAAAATGAGCCAGCAGCATAGAAAGCCTTAGATACAGCCTAATTAATACGGTTTGTGTTTTACTTCCATAGATTACTTCAGTTCCATGAGTCCAGTAAGATTTGAATACATTTTAAGTACATTTTACCTGAAGTATGTTACTAGTTTGACCACCCTGTCTTACTTCATTTCCTTCAATGTCCAGGCAACACAAATACAACATGATAAAAAATTTCATTCAAAACCTTAATTTTGAAGCCTCAAGTTAGAACAGGCGCCAACAAAGTCAATGGGTAGCAGTACAAAATCTAGTAAATAGGCTGTTTGCTTTGTTGGGTGAAATTTTGCTTTGACGTTGCTGAGAAGTACTTGTTTATTAGTGTTAGAAAGATGCTCCAGTCACAATGAATGACTGCAGTCATGAAGCAGAAAGCAAGCAAATGTTTAATCTTGGCTCAAGATTTAAATTCATAGAAGAAAGCTGTAATGGTGTGAGCAGAGTCAGTTGTGCCAGCTGGAGTCACTAGTGCACATGGTGGAATTGCTAGTAAGTTGGTAAAGCTCATTTTAAACTCATGTTATGCTGCAGGGGCTGTACTGGTATAGCTGAAGATTTTGGAAACTAATTGACCTGGCTGCTGAAAGTATTGGAAAAAAATGATTTTGCATGCCACTTTTCTTGTAATGTTTAAGTCTTAAAGTACATTTTTATTTACTGACCCCAACAAAATCCCCATATTGTTGTCCTTTAGCAAAAAAAATCTTTTTTCCATACTTCTAGTCATAATTTCTTTTAAACATTGAATATTTCATGTAAGTGTCAAGTAAAACTAGAACAACATGAAACATATTCCAGTTCTTTTGGGTGGTTGTTTAACTGTGTTTACATGCCAGTATCACCAAAGCAGTCCTGCATCTCAGAGTGGTTAACTTCAGATTGATGTTAGGGTACTGTTTTGCTTTGCATCTCATTTTTCACTTTTATTTGTCTAGTGAGAGAGCAAAGGGTGACTTTCTGAACGATACAACCTGAAAAAAGCATGTATGCTGGAGAACTTGGTCCTGTAGGTCCAAAATCAGCCTTACAGAAAGCTTGCATTTGGTTCTCAGGAAATAGAACCATCTCAAATGGTAGAAGCTGCTGTCTTAGTTACTGTGAAACAGAGACAACACAGCTAACACCACAGCTAACTTCAGCCTGGTGTAACCAAGTGTGAGTCCCCTGGCAGGCATCTGCAAAGAACGTTGTTTTACCCTGTTTTTGCTTGTGTTGGTAATGACTCCTGTTCTCTCTTCTGAAGGAACTGACTGTTTAACAAACGAGTTGCTAAAGGCATTTTTTTTTTTTGTGTAACTGTACGTGCTTATTAGAAGAATCCATAGGAAACTTAATTGAATTTCAAGAAACTGAATTGCTACTCGTATTTGTCTGGGAATTTTTTTTGGTGGCAAAGTTCAGTGTACAGCATTTGACCATCTCTGTCCAGTTCCTAGCTCATAGTTCAGTCTCATTGCAGATGAGACTAAAGCCAGTGTCATTGGTAATACATTGATACTTGTTTGTTCCTCTGTCTTGGAGGAAGATGTTCAGCTTCCCACAGCAGAGAGATAAACTGGATGAATGGAAAATTAAGTCTCTTTTGTATTCAGTTGTATTCCAGATAACAGTTGCTCCATATTGAGCATTTGGGTGGTCAAGCAAAGTGCCAGTGGTTTAGCATACAGTGCAAAAGTGTATGATTTAATCAAAATAGTTGAAAATGCACTTCTAAAATACTTACGTACTTAGCAGGGAACTTCTACTTTCTGGAAGGGCCTTTTGCTAAATTTGAGTGCGTAAGGAATACTGTGAATATCATCTGTGCATTGGAACTAAGTGGGAGAATACTTATGTGTACATCAGTGGCATGTGTGAAATCCTGTGAAGTCAGTGAGAGGATTTCCATTAACTTCTAGTTTGTGTAATTCTGAATTGGCCTATTCGTTCAGGCTTGCAAATTGTAGTTCTAAAGGTAATAATTAGTATTAGTATTTTCCCATACAAAGAGAACCTGTTTAGAGTAGGGTTTTTAAAAAATGTGGATCTGTGGTGCTGAAAGAGAGCATTTGTTGTAAACCAAAGGATGAAAGTATAAAAAAAGACTGAAGTTACAATTAGAGAGCATTTTGCCTCAGTATGAAACTGTATTCTGCAAATAGATTGGGGATTATAGGAAGAAAAATGAGAAGTTGGAAGTGGGAACAAGAGTGTTCATGGCAAGTAATAGGGAAAGAAAAAAATAATGTAAGTCAAGAATTTTCAGTACTGGAGGAAGGAAGCTTGTAGGATAAAATAGTATTTTGGAATCAAGAGGATGAATGGAAGAAGTAAATTTTTTGAGAAAAATGGTTTGCAGTCAAAAGACTGGGAGGAATCAAACAGCTCCTTTAGAAAGGCAGAAAATGTATCTGGATGAAACAGAAGGCTTCACCAATTACTAAAATTCGATGAAACCAAAAAACTGACATATTAACAACTTAGAATATATTGGAAGTGATAGATCTGAATCCTGCACAGATGGTTCTTTTGATTTATTATCAGCTGATTATTTTTAATTTTCTATCAATTGTCTTGCAACATCATTTTCTTGTCTATATAAATGGAGTGAAATGACTTTAATAGTTGAGTAACTATGGCTTATTCCTGAAGTGACATTGTGAGTTGCATATAGAAATTAGCAAAGTAAATCTGACAGGGGAAAAAGAATTAAAAAGAAAAGTAAAAAAAAAAAAAATTAAATTGCCATTTAACTTTGAATGGCTGTGTTGTTGTGTGAGGAACTCTCAGTTTGTAAGACTATATTCCCTAGCAGATTTTGTCATTTTGCCTTTGTTTTTTTAATTGATGAACTAATAATTTCACATTAAATACCATTCCCATCCAGAAGCAATTAGTAATGAGCCATGTCATCCCACAAAAATATTTTCACAATTTCTTCTCCTCCTTTTGAATGTTTTACCTGGAAGTTTTTGAGTTCCCACCAAAAGATTTTTCCTGTTTCTACAGTAACGATAGTGTTGAAAGTGTTGATATTTTGTTATTAAGTGCAAGTCACACTGAAGGATTTGTTTAGAATGCCACAGTGGAGGAGGTACTGCAGGTTTCCTTCTACCTTCTATACTCAAATGAGCTCTCAGCACAGGGGTGTTAAGGAACAGGGTTGCTGTCAGAGACAGTGGTGCAATGGAACTGTCCTAGGCCATATCCCACCAACATTAGGTGGAAACATTTTCTGGCTCTTCTCTTTGGGTTGCAACAGGAAGTCTGGCATGATTTTTTCTCTCTTCTACCAAAGAGGGGACAGGCCTAGATTCCACTGAATTAGAAAAGAAGAAAAAAACCCCAACCTTTCCCTCTTAAAAAGAGATCTCAGGACTAATGCAGCAGTATTATTTCTAAATATACTGTTGGCTGGAGTAAGGGTTTATTATTAGCTTGGGTGAAAGTAATTTTCAAAGATTAGAAGAAAGGCACTTCCTGTTACGGAACATAGGATATGTGTGATATCTGCAATATAGAAGGTATCAGTGAATATATAATTTTTCAGACTGTCTCCCTGTGATGGCATCCATTTATAATACTGCTAATTTCTTGCTATTGAAAGTGCTTTTAATGGTAAATCTAGTCTTGCTGTCTCCAAACAAAAGAAGCGTTCCTGAAAGTGAGAGAGAAAGTGCTGTTTCATCCCTCTATACTGGCAGAAACTGAAAAGATACAGCACTTCTTGCCAGACAAAACTCCATGTTAAGGGAAAATGGCAATAGTGTAATGTTGTCATTGTTATGACAAAGCAAGTCTCCATTTCCAATTTAAACTGCAAGCATTAAAAGTGCACTAAGAATAGCCTGCCATCCTGCCTTGGCATTTTGGTTTTTTTCCTTTCGTTATATCTTCATGAAGAATTAACATTTCGATACAACATTTGTTCATGGATTTGCAGTGGTTAAATCAATAGTTAATGAGGTTCGTCGTATAATTTGAGCTTGTAGTTTGTTTATGCTAGACCAACTTTATCCATACTCCAAACAAATTATCTCTTATAATCACCAGCCTGAAGATAAATCTCTAAATGTTTTTCTGATGATAGTGCTGTGGTTGGCAGGTGTTAGAAGTGCCTCCCAGGGACAAAGATTGAAGATGGGCTTGTTCTCACAAATCCTTCAGGCGAGGTTGTTTAGCTTTCTATCCTGTCATCTGCAGACGAGCCTTGTATGGTGCCCTGCTAATGAAATCTAATAGGCAAAGGTCATATATCTTTATGAAGAAAAATGCAAAGCTGGTGAGTGATGAATGTGCTTCATGGGGTTCAATGGACGATGCTTAGCAATAAAATCCATGTTTAAACAGTGCTTCAAATGGCTTGGCATATCACTGTATTTTGTGCCTTAACTACTTTTTATAACAATTCTCATTACGAGTGATGGGAATAGATAAATACAAAAATAGTTGAATATGCATGCAAAGTTGTCTGTGTAATTAAAGAAATAGGTGGGGGTAATTATTTTTCAGTATTCATAGCATAATGAGTGAGATGGCTCACATGATAGTACACACCAGTATTGTATTTAAATTTAAAAGCTCTATTGAGTAGCAATAGAAGCATATTAGCTAGCATGAAGATTTAGGTAGATTCTAACATCAGTTATAAATCAAAAATGCCTTTCTCAAATGTCAAAACATAATGTTAAAAAATGGAGGACAGTAGAAACAAAACATGCTGGTGTAAAATTGCAGATAGAACTTCTAAAGAATGCAAGTCAGTGCCTTTAAGAAATTGCTAATCTGGAGTTCGAAGGAATCAAATAAACCAGATATTGTTGAATCACTGCTGTTTTTTAAGAAGTTACCAGTTCATTTGCTATAGTTACACTGCTGAGCTAAGAGACAGTTCAATAAATCAACTCAGGCTTGATGGATTTTACAAACCATTGCAATGAGCGTGTGGAAGAAGAAAGAAATCTCTTAGTATTCCCTCTTTGACAAAAGGATATGCAAAGAGACTGAATGGATGAATGGTTGATTAATTTTGCCAGAAATTTTCTTGGCAGCCAGAAATGTGGTTTTGCATTATCATGTTTGCATGGGAATTACTTTGTAAGGTATGAATTATTATGTATAACCTTACACCTGAGACTTAGCTGGCTAAAAGAGACAGCTCCTGGTCAGTGTATGTATGGTTGTGATGTTTCTCATGTTGTAATTCATCACTCTGTCAATTCAGCCTTTTGCTTGTTACCACTTGCTAATCAGTCAACAGTGAAATCAAATATTGTATGTGACTAAATGAACCTTGTAACTGAAGTGATAGGTTGTTTCTTTTTCAGTATTTTTTAATTGATTTACAAGCTATGGAAAAATCAGATGGAAGTTCTTAACCTAGAATCAGAAAACAGAGTAGTATGAAGGAGAACAAAAAAGTGTATTATGGGCTATGTCCACATGGCCTGTTGATTGATAAAAAATAGTGCTTCTTTTTCTCCTCTAAGTTTTTGAGGTAAATAATGACTAGATTGTATAAACTATGCTGTACTTTAGTATGGAGATATTTCTTTTAATTTTGTACATATCATGCATATTTTCTATAGGGGTCTTTGCTTATAAATATGGTGCATAAGCAATTCCTGTACTTTTAGGCTTTGTATACCTGTGGTTTCAAAATAAGAGACTTTCCTGTCCATGTACTTTAGTCCAAAAAAATATGTACACATGTACTTCAACCTTGAAAATTACCTGGAGGGAGTACATTTCAACATACTACATTTCTCTGTACTTCTCTACTTGGAGCAAAAGTCATACTGCTGTGATTACAAGTTTTCTATTTTATAAAGGCAGAGTTTTAAAGACACATTTGAAAACGGAGGTGTCATTTAAGCCTTTAAACTTGAAAATTACATCTATATATTTTAATGTATTTTGCATTTTTAGCAACTCCGAACTGCTTACCCTTCAACTACCAGAAATGCTCAAAATCGGCAACTTTATCATGGTTTTCCTGTTACAGAAAACATCCACTAACAATAAGACAAATTACAAGGGAATTTCTTCCCTTAGAGATGGAAATAAATGAGTACTTTCACCTCCATATTACCAGACTACATGATGTACTTCAATTCTCTCTGATTCCTGTGCTGCTGCAAAACTTTTTTTCTTCTAGGTATTGAGGTCACAGCAATCTAATATTATTATTAGATACACAGGAGCATGCAGACCATTACCTATGTTTGTTAATGTCTTTAGACTATGTACTCAGTGTTTGTCTTGTGCAGTAGTGGCAGTGCCTTGACAGGGCTTCATCTCCAGCCCTTCTGATCTGCTACATTCTTTGAGTACATGTGCACAAACCCCACCGACACCAGGGAGCATTTTTGACTGTTGTATTTCAGAGTTAGTTGTACACCTCATCATGGGGGGCTGCCTTGCTTATGGGTAAGATTTTGTGTTCCTTAGGTAGGTGACAGTGATAGACACTGAAGGCAGGTATTCCAGCTGCAGGAAGAATGTTGTAGCCAAGTGGGTCATGATGATATCCTTAAGTTACATGTAGATCATAATGTCTTTTAGGATACATGAAGATGCTGGAGCCTAGCTGCTAAATCCAGAGCTGTCTCAGCTAGTTCTATGAACAGGGAATAATGAAATTGCAGTTTGGCAGTATACCTGAGCAAAATTTTTGTACCTCGAGTTTTATGAATGAATTGGGACTTTAGGAGAAATCATGTGCTGTGCTAAATACACACAAAACATGGAAATCTTTATAAGTTCTATTTAAACACAGGTTAAAATGAACAATCCTGCATTTGAATACACAGAATTTGTACCTGTATCAAATGTAAGTAAAACCTGTTTAGCTGCAATCTGAATTCATAAAGAGTGGATTATTGTTAGGACACTATGATAAAATGCGCCAGTGCTGTAGAAAAGGCACTGTTTCCATTATGAACCTGGCTAAACATGCCTTCATTGAACAAAGCATGCTAATTTCTTTTATTAAAGTGGAATCCTTCTTTTTTCTTTGCTTCCTTTTTTCTTTTTTTTTTTAGTTACTCTGCATTTAATGGAAATAATAGACTGTAAAAACACAGCCATCATCAGTACTAAGGGATGTGAGATCAGTGGCAAACAGGCATTCACTGCATTATTCTGTATTAGCATTCCACAATGCTATAGCATTTCCAGTTCAAATTCTTTTCAACTTAAGTTTGGAATGCCTAAACTTAAACATGTGATTGGGGTTGTCATAGAGCAGGATAACAAAGCTCAAAGATGCCCATTCTCCTCTTTAGTTTAGGACCTAATACGTTTTTATATTTGGAAACTGCAGACATAGAGGAAGCAGAATTAGCTGCTATTTTTGTTCTTTCCAGAAGACGGATAAATATCAGGGCAGAAGAGCTGCTGTTTGGTACATCAAAATGCACAATAGAAAAATGCAGTCTTTCCTTACAGAAAAGATAGTGATTTTTAATAGAGCATTTTCACTAGTGGTGTTGGTAGAAAAAAAACCAAGGTAAAACAACAAATACCATTATTCGTGTTTCTGGAGTCTTGTAGGCATCATACTGTTTATACTGTTCTTTCCATTTTTAGTGACCTTTACCTGAAAACTTTTTATAAAATTGAGTATTTTTCTGCACTCTTTTGCCTTGCTTTTATTTTTTTTTTTTTAATAAAGGAGAGGACTTCTAGCAATTAGCTGGATTTACAACAAATGGCACACAGACTGTTAGCTCTGCATGTGTGCTATATCATTGGTGTTTACCCTATTATATTGCAATTTAAGTATGTCATAAAGTTTTATCAGTGATCACATAGAAATGAACTGGAATGCAGAAGTACCGACCATGAAATATTAGGAGAATGCAGTATGTAGCAGTATGTATGACTTCTGTATTGTGATAATTGCATCAGTTGTGAAAATTTTAATGGGATACGATATTCCTCATTTATATTTTTGACGGCTGGGTATTTTTAGCAAATGAGTTGTCAGCAGAAAGGCTTCATTAGACCCATCAGGGTATCTGCCCATGAATAACGAATCCCAAACTGTACTGACAGTTTCCTTGAGCCAAAATGATGGAGCATCTCTGACAAAAGCCATATTGTGCTCTCCATGTGAGAAGTGTGAAGAACAAAAGAGACAGTTTGTTCTTAATTTGGTCAGGTTAATATTGACACAGTTATCTTAGAAGAGTCAGAAGTGTGTGTAATGTACACTTGCAGTGATCACTTGGGTAATTGGCTGTTGATTTCATGAATCAGTGTTGCAAGAAACAGAAGCTACAGATTCTCTTCAGATATTTCTTGGGTATTTTGCTTCTTTTAAAGGATCATCCATCTTTATAGTTATGTTATCTGTTAAATTTTAAAAACCTGTTAAATTTTCAAGAAAGAAAGTAGAGTTTCTGAGAAAGAAGTTCCACAGCAGTATACAACCTACATAAAATGGTATTTCTCAACAAAAATACATGCTAACTATACATGTTCAAAAATCCTTCAAAGTCTTTGGATTTCTTCAGCTTTCTCATTCTGATTACCTAACTTACAAGAAAAATATTTGTAAATTTCAGAATGTTTGTCATATTGCTGTGTTACAGCAGGAGCTGTCTATATGCATTAGATAAAACAAAAGCACAATTTTATTACACATGTTATGACACTAAATTACTCCATAGTTATACTGCTGGTAACTATGCAAAATATCTGTACTACTAGATTCTATGTATTTCAAGTACATAAATTTCAAGTATGCTTACAATCCATTTTTTTGTTTAGAAGTTACTTAGAGGGCATTGTAACAACTAATAATGTTTACATTTGCTGTTTACCTGCTGTATAGTTTGTAAATATTGGTTAATACTTAAGCCAGCACATTCTAATAAAAGAAAAGAAGTGTATAAAAATGACCAGTTGACTGACCTTTGTCATTGTCCAGCTGTGTCAGTATATTTCCTGCTATAGTAATTCATCAACAGTGTATTTTAAATGCTTGTAATTTATTTGGCATGTACAAGCTTAACTGTTGAAATTATTTGCATTTTTTCATTTCTGAAGGAAATTTTTTATGTTCTGCAAGCATTTATAATATGTGCAACATTCTGGTTGTTCGTTTAAGTTAGCAAATTTGTGGAAGAGTCCATGTATCTACCATGTCTTTCAATATGTGGTCTTTGGTAGTTTTTAAGACTTGTTTGCAACTGTCATTATTTACTTGAATGCTTGAATGCTTGTGAAGTGAGTATCTGAATTTTGTTGTTGGTACTAGTTTAAAAGAATAAATTTTAGGGATATTTGGGAGAGTTGTCAGGGATTTTCAGATGATTTTGAATCTGCTGTAGTTCAGATTTTCTATTTGAATAGATTTTAATTGCTCCAGCTGCAGTTAAGAATGGGATAACTGAGGTGACTTTTTCATGCTTAAAGACATTTTGGTACTGTTTCTAATCTACCCAATACTAGTGTCTTCAGAAGAGGATTTTACTGGTTTGGACATTCAAAGCTTATTCATGATAATTCCTCACCATAACCCTTGATTCAGAGTTCACATCTGAGTGTCCACCAGTAAACTGTCAGCTGACTGTTCGTGCATTAATCTGTGTGAATTTCACATAAACCTCATTTTTAGGTGCTATGCAAACATCAAAGGGGGAACTTAATCTCTAGTCGCAGAAATTTGACAAATAGATTTTTTTGTTTTAAGTTTAACTTACAGGGAGGGAGATGCATTTGTGGACACATTTGAGTAGATTAATATATAGTATTTATATATTTGTAACCAAAACAGTGTAATTCATTAGGTAGGAGACAGATGCAGGGGAATAACATGCCAATCTGCACATACAGTTGTGCTGTGTTCATGATGAACTGCTGTTTATTCAAGGCCAGTGTAGCTTGGCAGCATCAAAAGAACTCTTGGCTAGAAGATGACAGAAAATTATTTTTAAAACAAACAGTAGAAACATAAAGGAGAAAATTAAATTTCTAAGTCTTTGTTCACCTGTAGTTATCAGAACTGAGGGCTGAAAAAAGACATCTATACTTTGTGCATTATGTTCCCAGTTGAGAAAGGTGGATGTATGGTTTATGTTTCGAGTTCTAGATAACTGGGCTAGTCCAAGCATTAATGAGAATAGGAAACATAAAAATTTATCTCCTGTATGCTTGGTGTGGGGTGTTCGTGAAAGTAGGCAATTTTTTTGATACAAGGAGTGTAAAAAATACTCAGTCCTTACTTTTGTGTGTGTGTGCGTGTGTGTGTGTGTGTGTGTGTGTGTGTGTGTGTGTTTGAAGATTTGCACAATTCAAAGAGCAGGAACAAGGGAATCTATAGGAACAATCTGTGGTAATTGTGTGTTACAATTGGGTAACATCATCATGGGCACCATAAAGGGCTGCAAAATTAAGTTAGCTTGTGGATTTCCTTTTGATTGCTGAATTTTGCATCTCAATACTATTATTTTAACATCTGTTATTTTAGATTAAATATTGGCATGACAAATTTCATAAAATATTTTTCTAGCAAAAAAAGGTGATTTATTCAAGAAATAGCAATATCCCAGTATCACAGAATTACAGTATTGTTAGGGTTGGAAAGGACCTCTGGAGATCATCTAGTGCAACTCCCTTGTCAAGGCAGGGTCACCTGAAGCAGATCACACAGGAAAACGACCAGGTGGGTTTGAATGTCCCCAGAGAAGGAGAGTCCATGACCTTCCTGGACAGCCCATTCCAGTGCTCTGCCACCTCCAGTGTAAAGAAATTCTTCCTCATGTTTATGTGAAAATTCCTGTGTTTCAGTTTATGGCCATTGCACCTCATCTTGTTTCTGGGCAGCACTGGAAAAGTCTGGCACTCTTGTCCGGATACCCACCTTTGAAGTATTTCATTGTGTTGATGAGATCCCCTCTCAGTCTTCTCCAGACTAAACAGGCCCAGCTCCCATGGTCTCTCCTCATAAGAGAGATGCTCCAGACCCCTGATCATCCTTGTGGCCCTCCACTGGACCCTCTCCAGTAACTCCTTGTCTCTCTTGTGCTGAGGAGCCCAGAACTGCACACAGAACTCCAGGTGTGGCCTCACTAGGGCCGAGTAGAGGGGGAGGATCACCTCCCTCAACCTGCTGGCCACACTCTTCCCCATGCACCCCAGGATGACATTGGCCCTCCTGGCCACAAGGGCACTGCCAGCTCATGGACAGTTTGTGATCCACCCAGAGTCCCAGGTCCTTCTCCACAGGGCTGCTCTGTAGGAGGTCAGCCCCAGCCTGTGCCGGCACTTGGGGCTGCTCCTCCCCAGGGGCAGGACCTGACACTTGCCCTTGTTGAGCCTCATCAGGTTTCTCTCTGCCCAACCCTCCAGCTGACCCAGGTCCCACAGAATGGCAGCAGAGCCTTCAGGTGGGTCAGCCACTCCCCCCAGTTTAGTGTCACCGGCAAACTTGCTGAGGGTGCAATTGATCCCTTCCTCCAGGTGTTTGATAAACAAGTTGAATAAGATTGGTCCCAGTATTGATCCCTGGAGAACACCACTGACTGATGTTCAGGCCTCCAGCTGGACTCTGTTCCACTGATGACAACCCTCTGAGCTCTGCCTTCAGCCAGTTCTTGATTCACCTCACTGTCCATTCATCTAACCCACATCTCCTGAGCTTACCTGCAAGGATGTTACGGGAGACACTGTCAAAAGCCTTGCTGAACTCAAGATATGCACCATCCACTGCTTTTCCCTCATCAACCTATCCTGCCATGCCATCACAGAAGTCTCTCAGATTGGTCCTACATGATTTGCCCTCAGTGAATCCATCCTGACTACTCCTGTGCTCCTGATGACCTTCTTGTCTTCAACTTTTTGATGATCTCCAGAATGATCTATTACATCACTTTTCCAGGAACTGAGGTGAGGCTGGCTGGCTGGTAGTTTCCCAGGTCTCCTTACTGTTTTTGAAGATGGGGATGACATTGGCCTTCGTTGAGTCATCAGGCACTTCTCTGTGATTTTTCAAAGATGATGGAGAGCAGCAGAGCAACATCTGCCAGCTCTCTCAGCACCCTTTGGTACATCCCATCAGAGCCCATGGATTTATGGTTTTAAGCCCAGCTGATCTCTAACGCAACCCTCAACAGCCAAGGGGAAGCCTTCCTTTCTCCAGTCTTTCTCTCATACCTCTGAGATCTGGGACTTCTGAAGGCAGTCTCAGCAGTAAAGACAGGCAAAGAAGGCATTCAGTAATTTTGCCTTCTCTGTGTCTTCCATCACCAGAACACCCATCTGATTGAGCAGTGGCCCTGCATTTTCCCTAATCTTTCTTTTGCTGCTGATAAACTTGTAGAAGCTTTTCTTGTTGTCCTTGATATCCCTTGGTGGACTCAATTCCAAGTAGGCCTTGGCCTTCCTCATTGTATCCTTTCAACTCTGATGATGTTCCTATAGTCCTCTGTCATGGTTTAGCACAGCTTGGGTGTACATCCTGAGATGTTGTGATTCCGGGGGGGGAGGGGGGAGGGTGCTGGCTGTGATCGTTTAGGGGATACACATTGTAAAGTCACCCCAAGACATCCTCCTATGTGGTCTGTCCCTTCTTCCGCATAACACACATTTCTCTTGTGTTTGAGATTTGCTAGGAGTTCCATGCTCATCCATGCTGGTCTCCTACCCCCTTTGCCCAATTTCTTTGTCATGGGGATACACTGGCCTAGAGCTTGGAGTACTTTAAGCAATGTTGCAAAAGTAGGTGGCAGGAACAAGTAAGAATTATGTTTCACCAGCAGATTCAAGAAGGCAAAACCTGCATTTAGTATTTTAGTGTTCTTCCATTACTATGCTGTGTCTGGCTCTTGATTTTATTAGGCACATAGCTGTTTTGACAAGTGAAATGGCATTCTCTTGCTCATTAGAGCTGCTGATGCTTTTTAACATTTACGGCTACTTTTACGGCAGATTTGGATGAAAAGAACAAGAGAAGTTGCTGACATTTCTTTTAATTTAATATTTTTCAGGACTGCATATTACACAGGAGTCACATTGGTGATCTGAAAGCATTCGTAGATAAATATGGGTTTGATGTACTTGTCATTCTGGCTAACTGCTTGTCAGATGAGAAGCAAACAAAACAACAAATAGCAGTATACTCAGAAAACGTAGAGCTAGGCAATCAAGTAAGTACCTGGAAAAAGAATCAGATGTTTTTTCTGAAAAAAGATGTTGGGGTTTTTTTAAGTAGTCTATATCAAGGTGTTGATTAATAAAGTGAGGTAAAAATGTAGCAACAGTTGACCAGCAACTGACCAACTATTTGAAATGGCTGAATTATTTATATGATACACAATGAAAGATTATGATATTTGGTATTGCTTCAGACCAAGCTAATAGAAAAAGATTATGAAAAATACCGAAAGAGGCAAAATTTTTCAGTTCAGTTAAAATGTTGTTTTGGTTTTTTCCCCCCCTAGTTTTGGCTTGGGTTTGTATTGTGGTTTACACAAATGTGTCTTCGGCAATGAGTGATAAGCAGACACCTTGTAAATGGTAATGACCAGAACTCATACATGTATATGTTATTCCTAAAGAATTCAAGCTCTGAAAGAAAAAAATTATTACAATTGTGAACATTTTTCCAGAGCTAGGTGCTTTTCATCTTTTTAAACTATATTTATCCCCAGGTGGAAGAGACTATTTCAGTGGCAAATTTTTGAACCTTTTTCTCAGTCTTGAAAACTTATGATTTTAGGGACAGGTGGCTAAGTAACTCCATTGTTTTCAATAAAATGCATTTACTTTACTAATATAATAATCCCTTTCTAGAAATACATTCCTAAAGTACTACATAAATTTTACTCACATTTCTTAAGGGAACAACCACACATTTATTTGGATTTTCTGTTATTAATAACAAGTGAAGTGAAAAGTCAAACGGTATAATTTCTGACCAATCATATAACAAATATGTTGTCTTGATCTTCTGTTGTAATACATCATCTATCTGGGGATCATAATAAGGATGCTACAGTGAAATGGCCAAGCAATAGGTTAATA
Source organism: Coloeus monedula (assembly GCF_965178545.1). Classification (NCBI taxonomy): domain Eukaryota; kingdom Metazoa; phylum Chordata; class Aves; order Passeriformes; family Corvidae; genus Coloeus; species Coloeus monedula. The sequence continues at coordinate 41,899,689 of NC_138822.1, read as the reverse complement.
GGAAGAGATAGGTATGGCTGTATTACATGATGAAGTGCCTTTATGCCCATGACTGCAGTGACTTCTGAAATATCCTGTTTTTCAACAGATCTGCTGTGAATTAGAAGAATGTCAGAATCCTTGTTTGGAGCTGGATCCTCTAGAGTGTGAATGTGACCAAATTCTTATTTATCATCAAGAAAATTCTTTGGTGACCTGTGATCAAATTTTTCTTCTAATTAAGGAAGTTATAAATAGAAGGCAACCAGAAATGGTATCAAACAGTAGAACTTCTTCTACTGAAGCTGTTGCTGGAAGTGCTCCACTTTCACAAGGATCTTCTGGTATTATGGAGTTGTATGGTTCTGATGTAGAACCACAGCCCAGTTCTGCCAATTTTACAGAAAATCCTCAAGATCTAAATGGGTCTATGCAAGCCCACATTGATGTTAATGTAGACCTTGTGAGTCCAGACAGTGGCTTGGCTACCATTAGAAGCAGCCGGTCTTCCAAGGAGAGTTCTGTTTTTCTTAGTGATGATAGCCCTGTTGCAGAAGGTGGTGCTTCGCATCACAGTCTTCTGCCTGGCTTTGATTCCTATAGCCCTATTCCTGAAGGAGCAATAGCTGAAGAACAAAAGTCTCAGTCAGGAAACAATAGTGATAACTTCGATCTTTTCAATTTTGATCTAGCACCCATGGTTACAGCTCCATCTGAGTCATCTTCTCGTTCTGTTGATTGTTCCCCAGCAGATGACTATTTTCTCAATAGTGATTCATCAGAAGGGCATCAACTCACTCTGAAGAAAGAACTTGATGAGGCAAACCTGTTAGATAATGATACAGCAAATTATTCAACTGACTTCCTTACGACAAAAATTGAGGAAGACAACCTGGCTGAATTTGATGAGAATCCAGGAGAAATTTGTGAGAAAACTTCAAGTTTGATTGATTTAGTTGAAGGTGATTCTTCTTCACCAGAAATGTTGAAATCTGCTGATTCAAGAATTCCACCAACTCCTATGAATAGTCTTGTAGATACTTCACCATTAGATAATGGGCAGCCTTTAATTTTCTCACAAGATGTCATAAAAAAAATTAATGAAATAGATGGCACAAATTACTCTCAGTCTCGTGTTAGATATGGGAGCTGGTGGGATGGCTTTGACTTAGATTCCAGAAATGCTGATGCATGGAGTTCAAGTGAGCAGGAATCTGTATTTCAGAGTCCTGTCTTATGGAAAGATTCTAAGGAAAGTCCCTTGCTACGAGAACATACTGATAGAAGAGCCTCAGATTCTGTGTTCCTCCAAAAACAGCCAAAGCAAATGGAATATATGAAAGCAGGACTGTGGGATAATCAGTTTAAACAAGATAGTTGGAACCATGGGAATCAAGAGAAAAACAGTGAACAGTCTTGTTTGGAAACTGCTTCTTTAGACGAGACAAAGCAAGAAGCAGAGAGCTTTACAGACCTGTGGAAGGTCAGCCACCCAACACCTGTGATGTCAGATGCATGGTGTAGTGGCGAAGGAAAAGGTAGTCAGCTAGCTGGAGACTCTTACAAAATCTGGACTGAGTTTGATGAAGGAAATGCTGGTAGATCCTCAGAAAATGTGTGGAACATGCCCAAACTAGAGAGAGAATTAAAATCAGTGAATATTCCTGAGGAATGGGCCATATCAAAAACTGTTTTATCAGATTCTTCAGATATCATAGTGGACAATGAGACTGAAAATCCAGAAGTGTGGGATAAAGGAAGTTGTTATTCAATAGAAGACCATGGAAAATCTGAAAACATAAATTTTGTTTTCAACAATATGCAAAATAATTCCAAGCTGAACACAGGGGAAAAAGCTGTGTTTGGTGATCCTAAACATAGACCAAAACCATTTGAAAATACAGACACCTGGAATACGTATGATAAAAACATCAGAAAAGAAGTAACAGAAGTAGTGGTGCCATGGGAGGATACCTTCTTATACAAAAACTCAGATCTTAGTTCCTCAAATATAACGGAAGATTTAGTTATTTCTCCACCAGACACCAATTATTCAACATCTGATTCATATATATCACCTACCTATGTGGAAGATGAAAGAGAAAATGAGGACAAGGGTTTTGATGAAGAAACAGTTACTGGTAAATTCATTAACAAAGATTTGGCTGAGTCAAAAGTGCTTGAGAAATCAAGTAAGGAACCATTATCTCCTAACAATATGCCTTTTTCAAATACTAGACATACAGATATCTGGAACACTCCACTAAACAACATCACCCAGTTACAAGAAAGAAATTCTGAAGTTTCAGTTCTTTCTGCCTCTGCTAAACCTTTTCTTAATTCAGAACAAACAAATGATCTATGTTTTTCAACTGAATCATGTACTAGTGAAAATAATTTTCCTGTATCTGAAAACAGAAGAGTGACACTGGCATATAATCAAACAGTGAATGATTTATCACCCTCACAGAATGAATTAAATACTAGACAGACAGCAGCTGACAATGCAGAAACAGTGGGCAGTGTTCTTGTAGAAGACACAAACACCTCTATGCCAACTTCAGAAATTGAGAATGGCTTGAATCTTAAAATATGTGACTTAGGGAGTGAGATACTTAGTAAGAATGCAGCACAAAACATTGCTGGTATGGATGAAGAGCTGGATAGTCAGGATTCAGTGCTGCAGCTGAACTCATGGGATTTACAGAGTGGGCAGGATAATGAGGAAGGCTGGAATAATGCCATTGTCATCTCTAAGGAAGGAGAAGAATGTAAGAGAACACATGAGACAAGTGGACAGCAGATGATTAATGATGTTTGTAATAAACCAGTGCAAGAGGACAATGAACCTTCAGGTAAAACAGATTTGGAAGAAAACGAGTCAACAACTGAAGTTGCCACCTCCACAGAAAAAATGAGAAATAGTGTTAGTTTGGAAGCGTTAATTACAGAGAATGAGTCATTTTCTAATCAAAGCAATCCAGTTAGTCAGGAAGATAGAAAAGACGTGTTGCAGAATAGTTTAGAATCTTCAAGTATTTCTGCAGGAGGCAGAAATTACAAGTTTTTTGATCACCCCTTACCACAAAATTACAATTATAGTGAAATGTCACAGCTGCTTTCTGAGGGAGCTGAAGAAGAGGCTACAGTGATGGAGGATGTGACAAGTCCAAAGACGGAAAGTATTTCTGAAAGTTGTGACAAGGGTAGTGATAATCCTGAAAGTAATTCTTCTAAAATGCCTGGCAGCTCAGGTGTCTGGAATGACTCTGGAAAGAATGGTTGTGGCCAAGCCACATCAATTCCTTTGATGGATAAACCACAAGAACCACTGGGAGAAGGGCAAGAATGCTTACATGAAGTGACTTCTAACCATCCAGACATTTGTAATTCTGAGTTAGTGTCTTTTAAAAATAGCTCTGAACTGATGAGGACCAATGAAAATTCTTTCGCAGATGAGTTTAAGAATAGTCCTTCTGGATTTGTTAGTGTTCCTGATACTACACATACATCTGTGGTGGAAAGTTCATTTTCATTTGAAATAGGTTCTGGGAGAAATGAAAACTCTGAAAATTTAGAACCTGCTAATAATCTTTATGAAGAGCCATTTGCAGTGCTCAATGACAGGTTTCCGCAAACTGCTTGGGATTCACAGCCATGTGAAGATTTGCAGTCTCCTGGAACGAGTCCTGAGGCAAGTGAAATCCTTGAAATAGCAAATACCACAAGCAGCCTTTCAAAAGATATACAGATCAAAAGCTATTTGGAAGAAGATAATGTGTGGAGTAATTCAATAAATGATTATACACACTCAAGTGGAACAAGTCCTGATTTAAGCGATGCATCTGTGAATGTGTGGGGAGATCTTCCAGCTGCTAGTCATCATGAAAGAAGCAGGGATATGTGGGAGATTAAAAATAATAAAAATCTTGAAGATTCTTGTAAAAAGAAGGAATTTGGGAATGAATACAAAGAAGAATTTGAAAGAAGTGGCAAAGAGAACAAAGTTCCTAAAAGCTTAGATTTTTGGAATGCCCATGTAGATGACGATACTGTATCTTCTTTATCAAGTCCTGACATAAATGAAGATTCAGAGAATTCAGAGGCACATCCAGAAGTGATTAATGAAGATTCAATGTGTGAAAACAAACAGCACAAAGCATCTGAAAAGGGAGAGGATTATGTTCAGTCCAATGCAACAAGTCCTGAAGCTAATGAAGACAATTTAGGTGCAAAAACTAGGGTGGGAGAGAAGGTCTTGATAGGAATCTTCAATGAAAATTCTGAAACAATTGAAGCCAGGAAGGTATTGCAAGAGGGTATGACTATTGACTTTATTGACCATAGTAAGACTCCTAAATCTACTACAGGGCACAGTAAAACACCTGAGGAAAGAACTCGGGTGAGTATTTTCAATGAAAAAACAGATACTGGGGAAGACTTATATTCATATCAAATGAACAAAGATCCTACATTGACTTCTGCTGCTGGTGATAAAGAAGAGCATTCTTCAAAAGCTGTAGATAGGTGGAATATGTCACTGGAAGCTGATTTAAGAACTAATCCAAAGTCCACAGTAGGAACACCTGATTTTCCAGATAACCGTTCAGAGTGGTGGAGTTCACAACCTTGTGAAGAAAAGCAGTTGGAAGATCAGTATTCTTTTTCAAGTCACTTTGTAACAAACCAGTTAGGAAACAGTAAAGAGGACTCCTGTGATTCCCCTTCACAAGATGAAGAACTAACAGAAGCACATTTCACAGGTAATGATGAAAATCAGCCTGCCCTCCTGTACTCTGATGAAAAAGAAAATGAAAGACTGCTACATTCTATCAATAGTCCTGATGGTCAGATAAATAAAGACACTCTACAGTTCCAACAATTTGATTCTTTCACACTGGATAAAGAAGAAAAGGAGTTGATAGAGCAGTTGTTTTCTACAGATGAGGAAAATCAACTGACTCCACAGAATTCTTTCTCAGATGAGGAACGAACTGTACCAAATACATCAGTTCAAGCAATCAGTGTACTGGATCTACCAAAAGACAGTGAGGGAAATGCAGGTCTCATTCCTCAAGAACAACAGGAGGACAGCTGTGAAATATTAGAAGTGCACAACTCCATGCCAGGCACTTTCACCGTAGAAGATTTATCTTTTGAAATGACAGAAAAGTCAAGTCCAGAGTGGAATATATTAGTTCCCCAAACTGTGCTTATCCCAGATATTTTACAGGATAATACGCAAGAAAGTAATCAGTTTTCAGTGGAACCTGACCTGTGGACTAATGCTGAGCAGATTGTCCCTTTGATGAAATCAGATGGTGAAAATCCTGATATTTTAAATCACTGTGACCAAGGCAATGGTTCAGAGTCATCAAGCAGTCCTGTTGTGTGCCAGGAATATGGAGCTAAGCATGCCTCTATCCCATCTTCTCAGATTGCAGTGGAGCCTGAAGACAAAGACAGTCAGCCAATTCACTTGAGGTCAAATATGAGTAAAGAGGCAGATTTTGATTCAGAGTATCAGTTAGTAATGCAGAAGGTGGAGAAGCACTCTGAAAATGGTCATCCCCAGGACTATGAACCAGTAAAGACCAACGATTTCTATCAGTTTACCTCTTCTAACCCTCAGGAGCCTCCTGAATTTGCAATTCCAGAAGAAGACAGTCTAGAAAATAAGCTGGTTTCTGACCCTGCTGAGTCAGCTGAAATTGCCAGTGAAGTTGTAAAAGTACCATACTTAGATCTGAAAGACATGTTCCATGAAAGTTTCACTCATGCAAGCCATCAAGGAACACCAACAGGTAAAGCTCAAATAGCGACCTCCCAAATGCATTTGCTTCCCATGGATTTCAATCAACCTGATAGGGCAGAACAAAGCTTAAAAAAAATTAGTGCCTTGGGTGAAGTTGTAAAATATTCTGATACTGACCATCCAGCAGTAACTGGTGATGAGCTAGATAGGTCAGAAGAATGTATGGATGAATCTGACACAGGGATAGAACATAGTATCAAGAACACATCAGTGACTAATGTCCTCGCAGGCACATGTGATGGAATGAACGTAGTGGCACTACTAGGCAGTGAGGCAGTAGAAGGGAAATCAAAGGATGAACAGACACTCTTTCCCAAATCCTTCCTACCTGGTGGTAGTGAAGGCGATGAATCTGATTCAAATAATCAACTGTTCGATGACACAACAAAAGAATATGAAGCTGTAATTGAACATGATGTTCCTGTGTTTAAGGAAATACCCAGTGACCAATCACCAGCGGTGTGTACTCCACCATCCTCTGCATCTTTTGATGCTGAACTCTCTGGCAGCAGAGAGTATGCAAACAGTGAGCTCTTGTTACAGCAGCCATTTTATGACAGCATTTCTTTGGGAAAACGGCTACCACTGCCAGCTCCTCCAAAAGGTGCAGAAGGCATCCTAATGACCGAAGATAAGGTGTCTGAAACATCCACAGAGTGCCTTCAGGAAAATCTCACCTCAGTACCATCGCTCTCCATGTCTGAAGTAACTCGACCAGATTCTGATTTTTTGGCAGGAAAATCTGAAGCAGAAACAGCTGATCCTAACTCACCACCAGGTGGAGATAGAAGATCATGTGATGGTAAGAAAATATGCTTTCCAGGGCAAACGCATGGGACAGAGAAAGGAGGAAGTGTCTGGAGTATTACTGCTTAATGAGGAGGCTTTGAGTGTAGTGTGGAGTTTGTGTGTCTCCCTAATGTACAAAACGTGTACTGTGGAAAGAGCTCTAGTGTCATTCACTCAGACAGATCTAAAGCTTTTAAACAGTGAAGTAGGAACATAATTTCTGTTGTTTGTACAGGGCCTAGCTTATAGGACACTGAGTCGTTTGTCCCTTGGGAATGATCGCCATGTTAATGTATAACCTTTAACAATAATGATGATGGTGATGATGTTATAAAATTCCAGTACACATTAACAGAGCATAGCAGACTGAGAAGAGCTTTACCTCACAGTACTGATTAAAGGATGTTATGGTGACTAAATCAGTAATTCAAAAATTAAAAAGAGTTTCTATTTTCCTGTTCTTTTAGAAGCTGACTCCCTACTTTGTAGGGAGAAAAAGCTGAGAAATTCCCCTAAGAGCCCTGAACTGGAAAGCACAGAGAGTAAGGAAGATGTGAGGATGCAGATGCTCCCAGCTTCACTGGAGATGGATTACATCCTTGTTACTGAGGAGGAAAGTATACCTGCAACGAATGATACCCTTGAAAGAAGTGAAATTAATTTTGCATTTCAAGAATCCCATGAAGGCTTTTCACCAGGCTCCTTGGATACCTTTCAGCCAATCTCCATTTCTAATGAAAGCAAAGATCACCTTGTTTGTGGGACTGGGCAGGACACTATTCACTTAGAAGAGAAAAGTTCTTCTATTGTGCCTCAAAAGCTGGATGGTGAAAGGAAATCACAGGAAAGCTGTGGGCAAGATGAAGGTTGGATTATATTGGGCCAAAATGAAGTAAGCGACATATCACCTGAAGAAATTTCTGTCAAGACAGAGATGCCAAAATCAGGGTCCAGACATCCTGGTGAAGAACTGGCAGCTGTTGGAGCACAGGAATTGATTCTTGACACTTCGACAGAATTTCAGGTCGAAACTCCTCTTCAGAAATCTTTTGAACATGAAGGCTGTTCTCCTTCAGATGGCCTGACTGCTGAGAACATGAGTTCGGGCACTGCAGGAACATCAGAGTTGCAGGTAGTTGGTGGTGATAGTACATGGGAAGCAAATTCTCAACAGAGGCTTGGGAATAATGTAGCAACAGAACAAGAAATGAAGGAGGAAACGGTTCTTCTCAACAGTGACAGAGAACTGAATCAAAAATTAAGGTAAGTAAAATTCAACCTGTTTTCTTTCAAAAGTCTTCTGTTAATTTGTTACCTATGTTATTGAAGTGTGTGCTGTTATGAATAGATGGCAAGACTTTAAAGTCTGAAGTATGCAATGTATTTACATTCTTTAACTATCAATGTGTTTCTCCCTTTCTAAAAACAGATTCTTCCTTCTTGGTTGCTTGATATGAGCCGCATTAGGGTTGTTTTGCAATTGGTTTGAAGGTCACTGTCTTGCAGGGTTAAGTCTCTCTTCCTTCCCACTGATTGTATAACCGACCTTTAAATCTGAAACAGATGTGGCCAGGGAATACATTCCAAAGCCAGGTACTGATGGTATTGCCAGTCCATAATGAGATTATGGAGGGATCAAAGTGAAGTGCTATCTCTACCCCATGCAGAACTGCTGGGAAGGAAGACAGGAGGGAGTCAAGGCTCAGAGTCAGAAAACGTGCTGCTTATAGAGAAGAGAAGAGAAAAGCATGAGGGAAAGTTGTGGTCTTTGTGATTATTTTCAAGCTCTAGTTGGATCAGAGCAGCATTTTTGACTGTTTGAATTGAACTGGCAGTTGAGGCAGATCGGGTACAAATGGACCTGCCTTTGGGTGGACATGCAGCCTCTGTGCTGGCAGCATTACTACTGCCAAGTGACTCTCTGCTGTGTCAGCAGATGGAGTGAGGGGTGGCCCTCTTGACTGCATTTACTGTAGTGTATTGGAGAGGATGCTTCTGTTGTTGACTTTAGTTTGCAAACAGCAGGTTGCCAGCAAAAGAGAGGAAAATCTTCAGAAGTGTTAGCAGAAGATGAGCACTCATCAGATCTGTAGAGTCTGAAGTAGACCAAATATTCAGTGCTTGACCTTGAAACTAGAAAAAGTATGGTGGGTTGGCACAATATTTCTGTTGCATCCCATCCTCTTAAGCTTCTAAATTCCATTCCAGAAGAAAAAGTAGAAATTTTGAAATATTCTATAAAAGAGAAATCTGGGAGAAGCAAAAACAAGCAAAATTTCCAAGCAGCTGTTTTGCATCCATGCTGTTGTGTGGAAGGGTGGCTTAGGATCTTCCAATCCAGGAAAACTAGATGTCCTTGGACTTGGAGGTGCTTTTGTTTGTTAACCCTGGAAGCCATTTTCCTGTGTTACCTCTGCAGAGTTTCACTGGAAGTTCATTAAAAACAACTAATTTCAATTAATAAATATGTTTTTTTGACAAACCACGCATTTCTAGTAAAAAATTTTTGAATCAAAAAATGCTTACCACATCTGTTCACAATCAGTAATGAATGGGATGGGAAACAGGAAGAGTTATTTAGGCGTGCTGGCTAGTTGCGGGCTTGCAAATCCGGCGTGAAGAAATTGTCTGTTAATTCCTCTGTCTCCCATAAAGCATTTTAAATTACAAACAGCCAGATGCTGACCCTGTCTAACTCACACTGATTTAATTACATGCAGGCAGCATCCCAGGAGTTTGACTTGTCATACTTACATTTCCATGATTTTTAGAGAGGTAAACAAAAATCTAGGTATCTGATTTAGAGTGATTTGTAAATAAAACAGCACATCTTGGACTTGAGATAACTTCAGCGTAGTGAGATTCTTAGTTAGACACCTCAGGAAGAAAATCTGATTTTTAAACTTAGGCTGGTACTAGAAAAAATATTCCTATGGCCATGGATTTATAGAGGGAGTTAACATCTTACTGGTATGAATTGTTAGATTCACTTTGAGAAGAGCTCTGCTGTTTTTTAGGAACTTCTGAAATAGGCTAGCCCTGTACAAATCCTACTCCACAATAGTTCACACTGGAGTTTTGCATTCAGTACATTCATTATCCTTAGAACTTAGTGTATTTGCTTGGACTAATTCCCACATTAAAATCCAAAACTCAGCTGTGTTAATATTCTTGTGTTTTCAGTAAAAATTTAAATGCATGCTGGAATACGGTGCATCCTGCAAGAAAAAAATAAAATAATTCTTGGTATAGAATATATATGGTCACTGTACCTTCTAGTTTAGTCTTTCTTCTTATCTTGTTTAGAAGTTATTTAATACTAAATGCCTTTTCAGTCAGTAGCAGTGGCTATTTCTGTCCTTTGCACTACTGATAACTGATGCCCAGAGAAGGAATTTATTCAGTAAGGATAACAAAGTAAGGAACTTATTCAGCTTCCACATTAACAATTAATTGTGGGAGCATGGAACCAATAAAATCTACTTTCCCTTGGGTTTAAAGTTTTGTTGTTAGATTTTTTTCATGATAAGTTGTAAAATCTAATGGAAGTTTCTTCCAGCATTAATGTTATTAAAAGTAATTAATCCTCTTCTGTGAGGATTTTGTATATAATAGAGGTTGCTTTTGTGGTGCAGTTTTCCCCTCAGTTTCCCCTTTGCTTGGTAGCTGATATTCAATAAACTTGTAATAAGCTTGTATCTTTGGTCAGTTAGATAATGACTTCAAATTTCTAAGGAGAAGAGACACATGCATCCTTATGCATGCCCACAGTGTTATCACAGAGGCCTTGATGCCTTTGAAACCAAAGCAAACACAAAAAAATAGTATGATGAAATACATACAGGAATCCTTACCTCTAGATGATATGCCTATTTCATAAAAGCTCTTACATAAACAGCTGAAAAACTAGCAACTGACATGGTAGAAGTGTATAATTAGAAATGTTTTCTTAATGTATTTAATTGACAGTTTTAAAAACAGAAGTTCCTTAAAACATAACTCAGTATGCAGCTTTTGACTTTTAGTCTGCCTTTAACTGCCCTTCATGGCCAACAAAGTTTGCAACAGTGTGATGCAGCAGAGCTGCCAGCCTATGGGAGATTAGTGAAGAAACACTGGTGTCATCACATAAGAGAAGAAACTAAGACTTTCCTGATTATTGCAGTGCAATTTCCAGAAGGCACCTGATGGTGCTAGTCATCAGGCTCTTAGTCTGCCAAAGATTTACATCCAAGTAGGATGTAAAGAAACTCTTTAGTGTGAGGGTGGTGAGGCACTGGAACAGATTGCCCGGAATAGCTGTGAATGCTCCGTCCTTGGAAGTGTTTGGTGCCAGGCTGGATGGGGCTCTGAGCAACCTGTATAATGGTAAGTGTCCCTGCCCCTGTCAGGTGGGTTGAAACCAGGTGATCTTTGAGGTCCCTTCCAACCCAAACAATTGTGAGGTTCTATGATCTTTGAAAAATAAAGAAACTTACCATTTGAATTCAAACTCAATCCCAGCCAATGAACAACTGAATGAGTAGACCAAAGTTTTTGAAGGCATGTAATTAATAACTGTCTTCTAATCCCTTTTATAACCGTATGTCTCTGTTTAGGGAAAAAAAAGTGAATTCCTACTTTGCTGAAGTAGGTTCCTTTAATAGTGGAGTAAGGGTCGGGCAGTGACGGATGCAGTTCGCATTGTTTTCTGCTTTCATCCAGCAGATGTCTGCCACCTCTTCTAATAAAACTGACTGTTACATCGAAGAGGGAAATAAAGTTTTGAAACAGAAAGTGTAAACAAAAATTAGAATGAAAAAGTGCCTTAAAATCTTGATGTCTGCATGTCACTGCCCCCTTCATCCCAATGTCAAACATAACAACTCTCAGGGCTGTTAAGGTCAGTTTTAAAGAAGTCTGTGGATAGAGGTAAAGTTCTTCCATCCTCTCCTGTTTTATTTCTGCAAGGAAAAGCTGCAGCAGGGAGTGAAGAATAAGGATGTTTACTAGCATTAAAACACTGGAGAAAAGATAGAAGCTTGTCTCAGACATACACAAACGGCAGAAGTAATAAAGCTTGGAGTTTCTTTGGCCTCATAGAAAAAGCACAAAAATATTTGATAGCACATTAGTAATGTCAGTCTTTCCAGAAAGAAAATAGGTTTTTATACAGCATGTTAGGTAGGCAGGATAACATACTTTGCTGCTGCTAAATGGAGGTGTGCCAGCAGTAAAATTTATGGCGACTAGAGGTAATTTTCTTCTTGATAGAAGGTATCTTGTCTTACAGAGCTGTATGAAGGTTGGTGGTGATGAATTGGTCAGGAGGTAGAGGGAGAACACTGCAGATGGCCGTGCTAGTTTTTACCCAGCAATTACTCAGAGTATTTTAGTGGCTGTGTATACCAGATCATTCTTGCTTTTACCTTTGTTGTAGGGAAGGATTATCCTTTTCCTTATCAAAAGAGTTAGAAAGAGCTGAGTGAAATACTATGAAATGATGTATTGACTTGAGGAACAAGAAGCAGTGAGCGCAGTAGAAATAAGAACAGAGAGATTTGGAAGGTTTGGGGGAGAGCTTAGAAAACTGGTGGCAAAACTGAGCAGAAGACAAGTTCCTTTGAAGAGCTATCACAATATATTTAACCTGCTAGAATGAGACTTCAAAAGAAAGCTTCATTTATCTTTCTGATAGCCTTTTATCAAAGTAAAAGGAATCATTCTTTTCTGCTCACTTATATAATGGTATTTGGGAAAAGATAGTTCTTCCACTGCCTCTGTCTGAAATGTCTCTCTGTGACCACCACTGTACTGCCGGCTATTAAAATTGCCAGTAGGGGAAGCAATCCAGTGTTACATGAATAGAAAAGCCTGTTTTCATCACATTGCCTGTGCTTGCCAGTGAATAAAGATAATTAAATTTACTTAAAGAAAAATCTAAGACTGTTACATGATTAATAAAAATTCTGAGATGACTCTGCTGTCTCTGTGACTTAGCCAAATAAAAATAAATCTCAAAGCCATTAATTATTCAAGTAAATATCAATGCCCAGTACTGAACTGAAATACTGACAGACTGGAACCCAGGAAAAAATGCACATTGACTCCAGTGACCAAAGGTTTCAACAAATATTTTCTCAGAATGTCTGTTCTGTCATCCCAAAGCTAGAATAAGGCAGTGAGTTAGGGATCCTTATGGTTTTATGGGCAAAGCAGTGTGCTATATATAGGATTGAAAATCTGTTGTAAGAAAAGGATTGAAAATCTGTTGTAAGAAAAAGTAACATTTACTTCCCTTTGGATACCTGTTTCCTTTTTTTCCTTGGAAACCTGTAGGGCTGCCATCTTCCACTTCTGTCAGGATTGTTTATTAATTGTCCAGATTCACTGGAAAGCAATTCCAGGCACTCTGGGGACCAGGCATGCTGCTTCAGTTAAGCTTCCAGCTCCTGCTGAACTACAAAATTATAGACTTGAAATAGGAATTGAACTTAGGTCTCCCACTTGGCAACACAAAGCATGACATTTGACTTAACACAAGGACCATGCTTTAAAGGTTAAAACCAAACATGTAAGTAAAGGAGCAACAACTGAGAAGGTTGCTTGTAGGAAGGTCCTGTTGATCTCATTTTTGTAAAAACAGCTTAATATTTACATGGCAAATACCAGGACCTTTATAAAAATCTTATAAGAAGAAAAGAACAGCACTTCAGTGAACTTTAAAAGGGAAAAAACCCACTACTTACTGTTATTTACTAATGGTACTGAAATTCTAATTAAATCGTGAGATTGGCCTGATAGAGCCACTTTCTTAGAGCAAGAAGACCTGGAATTTGTTAGTATGGTTTAGTGATTAAATGAAAAACTCTCTGCTACTAAAAGAACCACTGTTTTCTGAGCTAATTAATTATATAATATATTCCAATCAGTGTGATCAATGACAAGAGACTTCAGGCTGAAGTGTTAACAAGCTTTCAGACTTTAACCCTGTTGACACAGACCTGACTTTGGCAGTGAGCCCCAGTGAGGTAAGTGGTCCCAGCATAGTGTCTGTAACGGAGTCCATGAACTGGTTCTGACCTTTGCACAATGAAGGGTATGGGGAAATGTTGTGCCAGCAGGTGACTGGACACTCAAAGACACAGCAGGGACTGATGCCTCTGCTGGATGACCCCCAGACTTTTGCTCAGACTTTGACGCACAGACTGTGAGGGTATAAAAGCCCAGTTTCCTTTGTTCGGGGTCCTTCCTCAGAGGCACCCATCTCAAGCTGTTCTTTTGTTGTTGCACCATGATTAGATTGTTTTAAGGATTGAGACTCTGCTGTGGGAAATGTGGGGTCACATTGGTAAGGAAACCTGGTTTAACTGTGTGAGTGTGAGGTCCCAGCTCAGGTGCTGTGGGTGTGACTGCCAGAGTGGCTCGTGGATGGTCGGACAGGGAAGTTTCCTCAACAGTCTCCTAAAATCTCAAAAATATTCTGTGTTACTCTGCACATGGAGGATTAAGACCTTGTTTTCTGTCATATTACTAATCTCACAGCTTCACCATGATCTTGCTACTAATGACTTCTATTACACATAAATACTTTATAGCTTTATTTCCTGGATACTTCTGGGTTAATGGACTTTCGATTTTAAATGAATTAAATATTGGACAGTTGAAAAAGTGCTAGAAATATCCTCATCACTGGAAATATTTTATACAGCTAGGTGACGGAAATATCAAAGATGACATGCCTGTAGCACTATCCTTGTTGTAAGTGTATTTTCATATTGGTGATGATTTTTAAATTTCTTTAAATGCTTTTTGTTTATCTGTTGTCCTTTAAAATAGCATCTGGGGACTGACTTACCAGGACATGTGTAGCAGATGATGAGTGCTTTCTCTGTAGGGTTACTAATACCATGAAGAACAAGGTGGAAGCTGCTGAATTGTGATTTACACTGTGTTGTAGCTGTGCACGGAGCTGTACTGAAAACAGAAAACGGGGTTTGGCTTTTGTTTGTTTTTGACTGTTTATGGCTAAGCAGTCTGATGTGGAAGCTTCTCCAGTTCTCATTGTTTTCCAGGAGGATCTACATAGCGTGAAGAGAGAAACCAGATGAAGGTTGGGCTGTCCTAGGGTCTATTGCATTGCTGGAGGGGTTAGAATTGGAAGGTGTTTTGTGTTGGGAAAGGAGTCTGGATTTTTTAGAGACCCTACTTGCGAGAGACTTGCAAGGGAGACTGTGAGACTGCACTGCCTGGGAAGGAGTATCCTTTCTTTCCCTAAGAAACACAACCAGGAGCACAGGCTGTGGACATGCTTCCTGCTGCACAGTTTGTGTTTTCAGAATCCACCATGCCTTCTGAACTGGTGGTTGTTGGTGTTTGGTTTTTTTTGTTTGTTTGTTTAAATTTGCATCTACATTCCCCTTGCTAAATTGCAAACAAAAAAAAAAAAAGATGCAAGCCCTGTTTGAACATGCATGTGCTCTCTAACCAGTGACACAAACAGAAATGAGGGCTGAGGTGGGTTGAATCCATAGGAACTTTTGTCAGTGCTGTGCAGTCTCAGCATAACTTTCCTCAGGCAGTGAAATGAAGCAGCAGGGAGTCTTTTTGCTACTGCCAGCTGACTCGCTGTGTCAAAGTTTGGTGATGCTCCGATGAAGCTCCACAGGGAATGTGGAAAAAAAATCGTAATTTTCACGGCCAAAGCACAGCTCTGCATTTGTTTAAGTGTGCCTGTAACCAAAGCCCAGTAGCTGCTGGTTCACACAGCCGGCTGTGTGCAGGCAGGTGATCACCCTTATTTAGCAGTACCAGTACCCACGTGACAAGAAAATGGTGGAGGATCTGTGTTCCTAGTGAACTGCTAGAGAACGAGGGATGCTGAAGTGCAGCAGTGAAGCATCTTTACTGTTTTTGCAGTAGAAAGGCCTTTTCAGAAGGTAAGTGTCTCTTTGCTCCGAGAGGCAGATGTGCAGAAGCTTTTCTGATTAACAGCTCTATTATTGCAGTTACTTTAGACAGAAAAAGGGTAAATGTTAGCATGATGCAAAGCACTCAGGACCTCATTACTGAAAACAGGGCAGCTGTATTTTAATTCTGTTGCAGCTCTTTATGAGAGCAGCTTACATCAGTTCAGAGGGATTTCTTTTGTCTGAGCACAGGCATGGTATTTATAATTAGGAAACAAAACTTCACTGCACAGTCACCTAATGTGCTGGGTTATTTTCAGCTTTTTTGCCTTGCTCTGAGGATACGATGGGCAAAAAAGGAATAAAAGGGCATTGCCAGCCTATAGCTTGCTTTTTAAAGTGTTTAATTACTGGTATCTCGACTGTTTGTGACAGTTCTCATTGTAGGCTACTTGGCATTACAGTTTTGGGTTTTTCCCCCTACCAACTGAAGTGTATGATTTTTGAATTTTATGCAATGTCCTCTTAAATTGTTGCAGTGAAGAGTATATGTAATTTTTGAAGGTTAACTGATGAAGGATGCAGCAATAATCTCAGTGGTAAGAGATTAAATTTCTCCAAAAGTTGGTTTGTGCAGGCAGTATTTTTTTTTAAATTTAATTATAGGAGCTTGGTTCAGCTCCATTCAGTTACTTGCTTGTTTTTCTGTGATGAAGGAATGAAAATATTCTTCAGTTCTAAGTATGGTAAGCAAATAAATTACAGTGATGATACTGATATACAAGCGGCATTGAAATATACAGAATGTATAAATATTGGCTACTTAGAGTAAAACTGAAAGGAAATGTATGCAGGCTTGTTTGGTGCATTTAGCGAGAATTCTTCTAAGGGGGCTGGGGAAGGGAAGGAGGGGCAGGCAGAGATGTAATTTCTGGATTTGTCTTCATTAACACACTTGGAAAGCAGAGCTGTTTTGAGAAAGGGAGGAGGCACACAGCTCTAGCAGCACTGTCAGGAGGTATTAGAACAACTGTGGAGGTCAGAGCAGGGAACAATGCACACCAGTCCTTACCCTGCCAAACATTTCTTTTTTCCAGGGCTGCCATGTTCATTCTGCCACTCTCAGCCACACGGTCTTCAATGGTATCTCATGTAGGGTAGGGAGGTACAGAGATCTAAACCAGCCTTTTCTTTGCTGGCTTTGATGAATCTGGCTTTTTATTTGGCCTTGCATAAGTCTGGACAGTATTACAGAAAATTCATGTAATTAGAGACAAATATAGTTTTTGCATACATTCACTACTTTTAAAACTTAGATCCTGCTACAAAGAGGCTGTTTAGTTTTGTGGCACCTCTGTATAGCATTAGGCAGTAATAGGAGAACAGCATTATTTAACGGCTTGTAATATATCTGTAGATAAAGGCATAGAAAAAAAAGACCTCTTAAACCCTCAGTCTTTGTTTGGGCAAAAGCTGCAGCTTGCAAATGTAAACAGAAACAATGTGTAGGCGAGAATATGATTTCCACAGCACCTGTGAATATTGATAAGGCTTTTTTTAATCACTGTTGTGTCTTCGGGGCTGGAGACACTTCCTATCACTTTCTGTACAAATACCCAGAAAATGACAGTGCTACTGCAGCAAAAAATGATACTGAGGCAGAGGAAGGTGGGAGTGACATTCCAGTCGCTTGACAGATTTCATAGTTTATCTACGTGGTTTTTGCTTTGGACATTGAAGGAAGTGGTTTAGCTGTTACGGGATTTTAAGAATTAACTCATTAGTTCTTGGTATATCTTGTAGTCTGTGGTCTTCTCTACTGCCATTTCACCCACGAAAAACAGAGAGCAGCAGATGGGACTTCTTTATTTCAGGCTAGCAGATGAAACCTGACTGTGTCTTAAAAGAACAAGATCACTCTCCTTAGTAGAAAACACTGGCGACAGAATCTAAAGAGCTGTCTGCTGGGCAGTAGCCCAGCAGGATACACCATTGCCTGCTTGTTGAAAGTAGAGCATATAGCTAACCTTACCCTTGTATTTCCCCTAGTTGTAATATGTGAGGAGTGCCATGTGGAGGAAGGAGCAGCCCCATTTTCTCACCTCATTCTTGAACATTACTTCTTCAGTCTGGCACTTCCTGTCACTCTGACACTTTCACAGCACTTTTGCTATGACTGACGTTACTCCTCTTTCCCACACTTAGGTTGGTTTTTATCTTCCTACTGCTTCTGTGGCCTTTCCAACTCAGTGACAGAGTTCTGCTTCTGAAGATAACTGATGGCTTTCTGCATCTCCCATCTCTCCTTGCACATGCCTTTTAGACCTGCCAGATTCAGGGTCTAACAATCTTTCCTACTCCTAACACCTCATGCCAGTGGAAGCAAGCTGCAGAACAGCATGTTTTACAATTTTACTGCTTCAGTAGAGCTTATGTGCCTTGATTAGGAGTCTTCAGTGGCTTATGTTGGGGACTTTTCCTGTATTTTTCTCAAGCTGATAATTTCCCAGGATGGATGGGAACCTTTCAGCTACCAATTTACACCTATTAATATATTTCTGTACTAATATAGGATATTTCCATTTTAATTTGCTGGTCAAAATTCCTACACTGCATTCTGCATTGTCACTTAAATTCCCCTACTATTTATTACATCTCCAGCAACTGCAGCTGTAAGAGAGACTAAAGTTTGACTCTGACACCTTTTTAGAGCCTTTTTCTTTAGGTCACCCATAGCCAAGACAGGGAAAATGTAGCTGTTAGTTATTTTTAAGTTTGTAGTAGGTCAGCTAGGAATCTAAATTGTAATAATGTTGAACACCATAAATTGTGAAATCATAGATAAAGTAACATGGAAAAGATGGAAAGGTAGACATTTTGGCAGTAGAGTGACACAGAAGTGAGAAGAGAAAACAAAGACTTTCACAATACTTAAAGTATTGAGGAAATAGAAATATTTTGAGGATAGGAAATGAGATCATAAATGGGACCAGAGAAAAGCAGTATGAGGGGAGGAAAAGATAGAAGTAATTCACTATAAAAAAAAATGTTGCCATGTATCTTTTCCTACCTACCAGCATATTGTGCAAAGGCTGAACTTTAAAACAGAAGAGTGTTAGAAAAATACTAATGCTTTAATGGACAGATCAATAAAAAACTGTACATCTTGATGTTAGGCAAGTTCTTGTAATTAGCAACTCTAAAAGTCATCATCATATTTTACCACGCAGCCAAGATGTATTTCACCCGTTGTAAGGTGCTTTGTTAAAGTATTTCATTCCAGCTGGTTTAGAATGGTAGTAAGTATCATCGTCGTTGTTTGTGTCATCATTCATACACACAGAGAAACAAGACCATCAAGCAATGCAAGCAGTTGCCAATATTACAGAAAAACCAAGTGGTAAAGAGAAATAGCCACTGAAGTTCAGATACTGGCTCAGTTTCAGAATTAATGGTTGCGAATAACGGTTAAGAGCAGTCTGAGGCATTTTAGCATGTTTTCATTTGGAGACAAATGTACTTGGTAAGCTGTAGGTTGTAATAGTTGAAGGGGACTTCCCACAAATCTGGTGGAGAATAGACAAGTCCCAGTAGGGTATAAAATTTAAAACTTTCTCAAGATTTTTTGGCTTCTGGTCCTGCAACCTCTCCCCTGTTAACTACTCTCAAAGCATTAGCATACTTCCTGAAAGCACAGATGGCTGCACCGGGTAGAAGGTGCACGCTGCTTTTTCAAGTGCTTCTCATGTGCCAATTACATCATTTGGAGCTGCAGGTATTCTGATGGTTGGTCCTGACACCACAGTATGGCAGGAAAATGGTCACTTTGAACCAAACATTCAGGAAGGGAGATTGGTTTAAAAGTTAGGAAAACTAAAACTGAGTTTTTCAAGGAATAATTAATCTCTCAATGAGAGTGGAAGGTGGGAATCAGGTCCCTGGCATCTCAATAAATTTTAAAAATATAGTTTAAAAAGAAAATGTATTTTCAGGTTATACTTATGGATCTTTTGAATCAGATTGATTTAATTTTTACTTTGCTGGCATTACCATGTTGTACTTGTAATGTTTGTTCAATAGCAATAGTTGTTGATTAACAGGCCATCTAGATATGTGGAATATTATCTGTAGAATACTAACAACACCTAGTAAGAGTGGAGAGATCAGAAACATGCTTTCTAAATGCTAGTACTGCTTGGAACCTACACAGCATACTGCCAGACCTTGTGATCTTTCAATATTGATGGAGGTGCACCCATGACATAAGCTCCCCAACTTTGTGTTGTGAATTCTGGTGATTTTCCACGTCTCAGTAAACATTAAGGAGCATTGACCTAGGCACTTAACAGAGAACAACCCCTGCTCTGAGGGCAAAACCACGTGGTGGTATACAAGTGCAATGCCAAGCAAAGAAATAGATGTTAAGTTACGTGTTACTGCTGCCTTAGAATTTGTTACTCTCTACCTGCTTTTGCACACAGAATATTGACTTTAGAGAATATTATTAAAATGGTAATTTTAGGAACCTAGAAGGTTCTGCACTTCTCTGTAAGAGGCATAGTTGGAGACAGTGCTATTATATGGATGTGTTCCTAAAGCACCACCCTAAAAATTGTCTCCTGTCCATATTCATGCCATGAAGTTGTTACGTGGTGTGGGGCAGGTCATGAGGAATCAGAAGCTGTTTGAATCACATACATCCTTTTTTCCTAACCTCTGACTCAGCTGGGGTTTTTTTGGATGCCTGAGTGAAGCCGTTGGAGTCTGACTATACCCTTTTTCTTTTAAGTGGGAGCTAGTCATGAGGATCAGTAGTGGCATGTAGAAGATGTTATGAAATGCTACATATTCAGAGTAAAACCCCAAAGGTTATTAGGCATCACATACAGGAACTCACAACTAATGGGCACTCTCAAAGTTAATTTCTCTGATTCTGTTCTGTAACAGTGAATAATTTATTATCTTCAACTCACAAAGCTATTGCCCAAGCTGTGTTAAATTATTTTTGAAAATGCCCAATATATAAGTGATAAGCAGCTCTGAAAATCACCAGAAAGGGTTGATGGACCTGTATCTAGAGCCATCTTTGAATGTTATATGGTTAATAATGTTTAGGAATCCAGAAAGGACAAGATAAGTTATGAAATAGTTGTACCTTGGATTGCACTGCCTTTCCTATAGCATCCGATGACCTGCTGATGACAAACCTCTAGGAAGACACTTTTTGGAGACTCTGGGATCTGCTGCTGGCAGCATCAGCCTGGCTTGCATTTCTAAGTCCCCATTTCAGCAAGACAGCTAGGTTTGGGACTTCAATTTCGCTCATTTTATATTAAGATGCATTTTTATTTCATGTAGCTGGAAGTCACATATGATTGAAGAAGACTGAAGCCCTGGATCCCTTCCATAAGCCTTCTCAACTATGGGCATATGCGCAAGGTTGATGAAATAGCCTAGTGAAGTCCATTATCCCTCTTTCCTTGGATTTGTCCCT
Source organism: Coloeus monedula (assembly GCF_965178545.1). Lineage (NCBI taxonomy): Eukaryota > Metazoa > Chordata > Aves > Passeriformes > Corvidae > Coloeus > Coloeus monedula. Next base: position 41,878,724 of record NC_138822.1, on the reverse strand, counting down.
CCATGGCTCTATGCATCCCTCCATGGCTTTGCCTGCTTCTCTTGTGCTGCTGTGACACGGGGAGGGAGCTGGCAAGGGGTCAGGACAGACAGCGTGTGGCTGCCCAGCAGCCATGAAAGCAGCAGCATATGCTTAAGAATAGCAGCTTTTGTTTTTTAAGAGTCTTAAACTGATATGAGGAGCCAGGAGAGCCTATTACTATGGCTACCTGGAATGAAATGAGTTTTATAGTATAGGTTAAAAAAGAGGAACGAGGGAAAAGATGGGTAGATAAACAGACACTAAGCAATGAATTTGATTGGAGACTATGAAATGTTTTAATAAAGAATGGTTAAAAATCTATTTAGTGGCCCTAAGTGAGAATTTTAACATGTTCTCAAATCTTGTGGCTGTAATACAGGATTTTTCTGCAGAAGAGTATTACCTCTTATTGTCATGCCTAACTTTTCATCCAACTTCTCTGCTGAAAATGGAGCAAAATGTCAGCACACGTAAAACCTCAAGAAATGGCATAACTGGTAAAAGAAGACTTAAATCTGAAAGCTGAAGTATTAAAAACAAGGAGGTTAATGATTTTTGCTAATATTTAGCAATGGCTTATTCTGTGGCTTTCGTAAGTGACACGTTTTTCTGTAAAATGGGATTAGGAGCATTTTATCTACTATGTGGCAAGCAGTATGACTGTGATGAGTTAGCATTTGCACAGATGTTTGATTAATAAACCTTTTGGCTCAGAAATCATCACAGCTTTATTTTTTTTCTTTTCATACAGATAAAGGAATAAAAGTCTCATGCTATGCATAAATTATAGTGCTCAATCTATAGGTTTTTTTCTAAACTGATTTGTGATTAAGAGCTACAAAATAAATAGCAATAGAAACACAGTTAATTTCATATACTAGCATATGGTTGCTAAATTCAGGTCTTGGGAGGTTATAAAATTAATCCATTTTTACAAGTCACCTATATATAGTATAATTATTTTACACAGCTGTGAGTAAAAGTAATTACTTTTTTATAGTCTCAGATATATTAGATATCTCAGATATATATGAGTGGATTCACACATTTTTTTGGTATGTGGATAGAGCTGAAGCATAATCTCTGACTGATACTGACTAAATCTTGCACAGTATATGTCACTTTGATTTGTTGCATACTCTGCTACAGTTTAGGGATCATTAATTCTGCTGAACTGAAAAAATTCACTCTGCAGTCTCTTTTATCTCTGAATAGGTATCTCATAAATTTTTGTTTATTGTCTAGAAGTTTTGTAGCATGGGACTAGATACAGGAAGTAATTTTGGGTTTAGTGGGTACATTTGCTCCTCGTGGGTTTCTTCATCTCTTAGTGCACAATCCATTTGGGCTTTTGGGGACTAATATTCTCTCATTTCTCTGTTTCCTCCTGTGTATTTTCATCAGTTTCTTCACACTAAAGCCCATTATTTTGTCAGGTGTTATTTCTGAAATAAGTATGTTAACACTGTTTCCTAAAGCATCTCCTTTTGGCCATAGACACAAATGATACTGAAGTATGTCCAGCATTTCTCTGACTTTGCAGAACGTTGCTACCTATATTACATGGACAATAAGCATCAAAACTCAAACACATGCAGATTACATTAGGATTTGTTATTAGTCCATTAGCATTTAAAGGTCTCAGAAATAACACATCTCAATTATAACAGTTTGTGGAGTTAAATCTACAACTGGAAGATGATGGACAGGCTGACTATCTTTTCTGAGCACTCCAGGTAGTGAAAGCAGAAAGTAGACATCTGCTGTTCTTTTAAAAAATGCTGTTGTAGAGATGGTCTATAAACCTCCTGTACCTTCTCTGAACAAAAATGGCGCAGAAATTACAAGCCACAAGTGTGGAGCCCTATGAAAGAAAGCAAAATATGTGCTATTTGGATATAAATACAAAACAGGAAAACAGTTTCTTTTCTAAAAATGAAGTATGTCAAGCGTTTATTTGTGATAACAGAATGGGTTTTGCTGTTCTTTTGTATGAGGTGAGGTGAATATTGGAGTAGTGTCCTGGTTTCGACTGGCAGAGTTCATTTTTTCTCAGCTGGTACAGCTGGTACAGTGCTGTGTTTTGGATTCAGTATGAGAATAATGTTGATAACACACTGATGTTTTAGGGTACTGCTGAGTAGTGCTTACCCTAAGTCAAGGACAGTTTCGGTGTCTCATGCCCTGCCAGCAAGCAGGTGCACTGGAAGCCAGGAGGGAGCACAGCTGGAACAGCTGACCCGAGCTGGCCATAGAACATCATGCCTAGTGTATAAACTGGGGAGTTACCCAGCAAGGGGGGAACCAATCGTGTCTCAGGGGTGGAGTTTGGCGTGACTTGGTGGGTGTTGAGCAAATGTATTGTGCATCACTGAACCCCCTGGTCTGACTTTGTATTCTCCACCCCATCCCACTGGGGTGGGGGAAAGTGAGTGAGTGCCTGTGAGGTGCTTAGTTGCCAGCTCAGCTTAAACCATGGCAAGTAGCTAGAGAGATGGGTAGCAAAACAGCCCTTTTAAGTCATATATTTGGTAACATATTTTGGCTTTAATTTATATGCATTTCTATAATTGTAACAAGAATGGAGCAATTAAGAAAACATTTCGTGTAAACATATCCTTGATGCAAATTGCAGTTCGTGGAGGGTTTGAACAATTGCTTTAGGTTCTTCTAAGGCTTTTAATTGCTTCTGAGTAGGAAGGAATTCTTGTTTTGTCTGGAAGAGGTTAGACATCTTCCAGGTGGGGTGATCAAAATGCTGTGAGACCCATCAGGCAGGCCAGAGCTGGGTTTGCACAAGATACTGCATACTCTGGCAAAACACTTAACCCTCCTTAAAGCTAAGGGCACTTTCAGACAGAGCTGTGCTGAGAGTCCGTAGACAGGCATTACTGGGTAAATGCCAAGGACTTTTTCATACCTTCCAAGAAAAAGAACTGTCCTCTCATATCCAATCCCTCAAGCTCTCCTTTCTATTTTCCTGGGCTCAGTACTTGCATAAGGGTGGTGTCACAGGGTGGGGATGGGAGGGGTTCAAAGGAGAAGAACTTTGTGCTGCCTGTGTGCTGCAAAACTAGCTTGATGAGCTTAAGTTCCCTTACTTGTTTTTGTACCTAAGATTTCACTTTGTGCATTCTTCCTCAAAGCAGCTCAATTTTTCACTGCAAACTAGTGAGGAAAAGTGGGCTATCAGCCCACTCTTACTTCATCCAGAACCAGGGTATACCTGCATAATGTGTGGAATTAGGGAGTATGAAAGAAGCCTGAATGTCTAGTTTCTGAATAACCTCTCCACTGTACTTCGTCTCCGCTTATCACATTTAGTATCCAAACCAAGCATGTATTAATACCCACAGAGGTGATTTCATCCATGTCATTTCTTTGACTCACCATGCTTTGAAACTTTACAAAAAATCCTTTGACATCTTGTGAAAACTTAAGAATAAAAGTATTTCTGTGTGTAGAGGGAACTGCATAGAGGAAACGTGATTTACTTATCAAGGAGAAGGGCCTGGCACCACTTCAGATTAAACTTCTGCAATAATGAGTGCAGAAAATGGGGAAACGTATACATTTTAAAGTCTAGCTGGTGAATAAATTGTGGTGGCAGTCACAACTGGATTCATGTTGATCTCTTTTGCATGTTGTAGGCATTTTTTCAGAGCAGTGCATTGGAAGCATATCTTGTTTTAGACTAAAGAAATTAACTTCTTGATATGTAATAGCTGCAGAGCAACTTGGGAAACTGGTGATAGATCACAGATGACACAAGGGTGAGGCAGCACAGCCCATAGGGATTATGACATATTGCTGTGAATATTCAAAGCTGCTCTTTCCAAAATAGCAGAATGCTGCTGTACCTAGAAAAGTCAGGAAGGATAACTTTTATTCTGAGAAATACTGATTTGAGAGGGCATTAGGAATTATTTAAAGCTTATTAATTTATTGACCTGTAAGAATGTCTGAACCAAAAAAGAGCAAGGAAAGTATTTCAGCCTCCAGCCTCTCCTGCTTTCATATGAATTTGGTATCTATCTCTGATCCACCTTTGAGAAATGAGGGGATTTCAGCTGCTTCTGAACAAGACCATAGACCTGAATATCAGAGCAAATAATCAGTAACTTGATTCCTGGTGCAGCTGATCCTTAAATGACTGGTCTGTGTACAACATAAAAGAAGTCATTTATGACACAAAAAACCTTAATTGACTTTGACCTCTGTTCAAAGATCCTTTTTTTATCAATCCAGTAAATCATACCTGATTAGAATGGAGCTTTCTAATGTAACTTAATTTATTTCTTCAATAGGAGCATTCATTAAAAGGGGATTAAAAAATATTCTTCTTTCTCTAATATTTTTGTCCACATCATCCATGTTATCAGTTGCACCCTTATGGAAGGCAAGGAATTTTATAAATCAGAATTTTGGAAGTGTGTGAAGTAGTCTGTGGGAAGGGAAGAGGAGATAGTTGCCTGTTTTAAAGTTTCTGGAGTCTGGCTTCCATTACTAGGGTTCCTGCTGAGGTCTGTTGAGAGCTTCTGCACAGCCAGAAATTACTCTGCAAAGTGCTGAGCTGCTCAGCATAACATGCTCTCAAAATCCATCAGATAATATGAAGATGTGTCTGCAGAAAACAATCGTCATCCATATCCTCCCTATTCTCTTACTGATAGCAATTCTGAATGTATGTTGGGGCATAATGTCACAGACATTTAAATATGGTTTTAAATATGATTTTAAATATTGCCAAATAATTTATGACTGAAAAATAGTAACTATGGCTTATAAAAATTAAGAACTTCCACTGAACTTAAGGTATGTATGTCTGGCAAGTAATCTTTAATGTCTTTGGGTAAAGCCCGACGGATTTGGAAAAATAAGACTAGCTCCCAAGTCAGACTCTCTCTTATCCAAAAAGCCTGTTGACTGTTTTTGACAGTACATAAGAACCTGACACAATTAAAAAAAAAAGAAAAAGGAAACCTAATCTCTGCTAAAAATCTTCTGAAAGGCAATAGCATTTTACGTGATTGAAGATACAGTGGAGAACCTTGTGTCGGCGATGCTTTTGGTAACTGGACTTCTTAAATGCCTGCTTTGACCCACAGCTTTTAGGACCAGAGACTCTTACTTTCCAATTAAATTACCCAATATGAGCAATAAAGATTTTTGACATTAAAAACACTGTGTCAACAAAACAAAATTAGAAATTCTCAGACAAATTCTGATGCTGTTTACCTGTAATCCATAAGTGAGGGATATTTTTTGCATGTACTGCTTGTAGCTGAATTTCATAATAAATTCAGACAAGCATATGAAACACATGTATCTTTTAATACTTAGAAATGTACTGTTCTTCACAACTATAACATAAAATTCTGGTTTAACTTAGCTGCAGTGGTCCCAGTGAAAGCAGAAAAATACTTCTAATTTTTGTTGTGAAAGTGTAAGAGACTCCAGAGAAAACAATACCAGCTCAAGTACACATGTGTTAAAAAAAACCAAAAAAACCAGTCTTGAGGTAACCCTAGAAATGTCATGATTTATGATAATTCTGTCCCAGTCATTGCAAAAATGTTACACAACTTTTAATTTGTGAATGAATTACTTGTGGGAAATCGCTTTTTTCAGATTATAATTGTCACTGTTTCTGTAGACATAGAGTATATAAAACTCAGTAACTGTCTTTTCATACAGAGGAAAAGATGATCTTCATTCTTAAACTTTTTTTTTTGTTGTTTTATGCAGAGAATAGCGTCTCTTTTTAATACAGAAAGCCGGAAATGTCACTATCCTGCCATATCTTACTCTTCATACAACTTTGAATATTTCCTTTTGGATCATTTCCACCAGTAGTTTCCAAAGGTTGTGCAGTAAGGAATTGCCATTTGGTCAGATAAAGCTGTAAGAAATGTTCCAAATTAATGGTTTGTATGACGGTACCAAAACCCTATTTTTTCCAGCCAAAATATAAACCCTTGAGTAACCATAAGTCATCATCTGACTAGTCCTGAGCTGCTTTAATCAAAGAACTCTTCATAGTTTTATTTTTTGAAAGGTTAATAAAGCCCCACATAAACTCCTAATAGGAATTTAAAATGGGTTAGAAAATTTCATCCTCTCCCCAAATCCTTTCCACTATGGTTATTTGCCTTGGCCAGGTGTTACTTACAGAACTTCTTTAGAATTCAGATTTCTCTCTAGTTAGTTCAGATGAATGAATTAGACTTCCTTACACGTATTTTACTATGGTTTGTATAAACACACACACACACACACACAAAAAAAAAAAAAAGAAAAAAAAAAGAAAAAAGCCAAAGACTCTAATGATTTATTTACATTTTCTTTGTAAATTTTGGCAGTATTCAGTACTTCTGAATAGAGATAATTGTACATTATCTGTACAATAATGGGGGAAAAGGAAATGGTACCTTACAGGCAATTTGTGCCTTCATTATATTCATGAGCAGGATACTTTGGTCAAATTTCTTCACTATTCTGTTGTGTATCCTAAGAGAAAAAGTGTTTCAAGCCTTCTTTGACAATAATTAAACATATTCAAGAACTGATATGTTTTCTAAAAATCATGAAGCTGTTCATCTCTATATTTATGAAAGACGTACTATACAGTAAGTGAGGATAAAATCAAAACTAGTAAAATCACTTTTTATTGAGAGACAAGGCTTGGTTGTAAGTTGAGCAGCACAAACATGTTTGACCATAGCTTTAAATTGTCTGTGTTCTCTGTGGTCTCATGGAAAAGCAGGAGTTCACTAGTTTGCCTGTCTGTATTGGGAATTCGATCTCTTGGGGCTTGAGGTAAAGATCTTTTTCAGCTTAAGGCACAGTGAAGCCTTTGGCAGCCCTACATATGCACATTTATATATAATTTATATGAAATTAACGAGAAAACACAGAAACTATACTCATACTTTGATACAGTGATTGACCAATGGGTCCTGTCTGGACACAGTCAAATAGTGAGGGTAGTCCTCCTCATTGGGAAAGTGAGGGCAGGAAGAAACTGCAAGAGCAATAAGCCACACCTATTTAGATCTGAATCATTTAAATCATTCAAAACATAGCTAGTTGATGCTGTTTCAGGGAAAAGTATCAGCTTTGATCTCATCACTGTTCTGTTGGTCAAAGTGTAGGAATGGTCTATTCTTCAGCTTTTGTGGGGACAAAAAAATGAAAACAGATATTTTGGAACAGCAATGCAAAATAAAAAGCTACAATTATTTTGATAAAGTAAATGAAGCTCTCCTGAAGTCACACATTTTCCATGCAGATAGTTTGTAAGCTGTCAAGAGTGTCCTGAAAATGTAAATGATGTTTCCTATTTGCGGTTGAACCATCCTTCCGGCAAGTATTTTGTAAAATATTTAAATAGCAAGTAGACATGAAAACAGTTCAAGTCAACTTATTTTAAATGTTTAACTACCTTTGTTGCTATTTTCACCACTTAGTGCCTTTTCTTTGTCTTATGCATGTATGTGTGTAGATAGGTAGGTAGGTATGTGTGTATGTATATATGTATGTATGTTAAATGTTATTTCTTATTATCTTCCTAAAAATGGAATCTAGGATATTTTTAACAATTTAGTCTTTGAAAATCCGTGATGTAGTTTTGGTTATCACTTTTGTACTTTCTGAACTTTTTCAGTGTGACACATTACCTGCATCAGTATTACTGGTTTGGGTCAGAATTGCTCTAAGATACAAATGATGCCAAAAAAGGGAAAAACTACTCATTTTTGCTACGCAGTAACCATATATACAGTCATGAATATACTGTGTTACAAAGAGTAGCTGAATCTCCTTGCAGTGATGTGTCCAGTTTGCTGGATAACCGAACCAACTTCATTTGCATAAAATGAGAAACACTGCTGTTTGCCAACCTCTTACTATTCAGTGCTGTATCTTGGTACAAATAAAAGTGGGTATGTGTGTCCTGTAGTCTCCAAGAGCTCTACAAAAGCGTCCATAAATCAGGGGTAAGAGCAGCGCAGTGCAATTACAACAGCAGGGTTCGTTTCTCACATCAATTTTGTAATCAGATTTCTGAACTGGCTATGCTGGAGGCAGTTTCAGTTCTGTATAAGATAATGAGCTGTACATCTCTTTAAGATCTCACTTTGTATTTTATCTCTCAGGTTGGTACAAGAGGATGTGGGAATGGACATCCCCTTAGCTGAGGGTGTACTAAGACCCAGTTCAACAGAGATGAGACCTGGTGAGAGAAGCTCTTGCTCGTTTTCTTAATTATATCTTATTCCTGTGGCATATAATTATGCAGTGAGAATGATGTTTCTGTGCTGATAAAGAATCAGTTCAGTGTTAAAAAGAAAAAAGCATTAAGTTTGCTTTATTTAGTCAGTTTTCTCCTTCACCTGAGAAATAATAATTATAGTATGACATTTTCTCTTGGGCATTGTTACCACTTGTTTAGTCCTTCTAAAGGTTTAATAGTCTATATTATTTATTTTATAATTGACTACTGTCTAAGTGAACTAAGTTAGACAAAACAACTTGAAATGTACCATACAAGGCTGAGGCAAGGAGCAAAGGTATATCTTTTGTCTTGTTGAGTACTACTTCTATTTAAGACTGCTTAAGAGACTCAGAGACTTTTTTATTTGTTATTGTATTGAGAAAGATATTATATAGCTAAAGCTAAAGACATAAGTATTTGCAAATCAACACTGAGTGCATAAGAAAATAAATACTTACAATGGCTTTTGACTCATACAAATTTTCCCAGGACTTGGCAACGTCTTGATTCATAATTCAAATGATTTGTATTTGCCCTTTAAATTCTTAAACATCATGGGTCAGAGCATGTTCAAAACCTGTTTTTTGTCTGATGATGGCGAAAGAGTGAATCTGGTTTTAGCATAATTTAAGAGCTCTGTGCTACATTTGCCACTCCTGTAGATTCTTGTTTAATTTCATTAAACATTATTGTTAATCTTTATGTTTTGTGTTAGATGGTCTTAAATGTCATGCTGTTACTAGAATTGATCTGACCCAGTGTGTTGAAAGGTAGTTTTTGAGTACCTGGAAGATTAATTGTATGTAGAATAGATAAAGTTCTTTTTCTCTTCTTTTTTTTTTTTTTTCCTTTTATTCAGAACCTCCCAATTCTCTTGATCTTAATGGTTCCCAACCCAGAAGGATAAAGCTCACTGCTCCGAACATCAATCTCTCATTGGACCAGAGTGAAGGGTCTGTACTTTCTGATGATAATTTGGATACACCCGATGAAATAGACATTAATGTAGATGACCTTGACACTCCTGATGAAGCAGACTCTTTTGAATACACTGGACAAGGTAATATTCTAGACTGTAAATGTAGAGTTCATCTCTGTTTCTTTTTTTACGACTCACATGCTCAGTTTAATGTCTTTCAGATTATCAGTATGGTTAAAGCATTTGAGAGTTAATGCTAGGCATCCAGGTATTTTTACTGTCTGCTATTTTTTAACCTTTAATATTCCTCCTGTGTAAAGTATTATCCTTCTATTTATTCAGAGTGCAGAAAGAAATAGTACAGCTGAATTAATAAAGTAAGAGCAGCTACCTAGGGAGAATCAGGTTCAAAGTCCTGTCTTTGTCCAATGCCATAGGACTTGTACTAAAACAATTGTTCAAGAAGCAGAAAGCAGCTGCCTGTTGCTGTAGAGAATGCTATAGCTAACTGCAGCTTCTTGCAGCTCTGGCTGCTCTAGGTGGCAGTTACATTGGTCATATTTAGGAATATAACTTTGTGCAAAATATATTGGCTGCGCCAAACATCTATAAGTGAGGTAGACACAATGTACTGAGAGGTCTTTTGTTAGGAAGAAAAGGTCTGCTTTTTATTCCCATGATTGGAAAGCTGAGATATGGAAGGTGTGTGCATGGCATGATAAGCCAGCTCAGGTGGTGGAACAACAGAATTCCTCGTTCCACTAATTTAAATGTCCTTTCTCAGCAGGGGTAGCTATACAGCATAGATGCACCCTGAAGTGTGCAGTGGATACTTCACTCTTCCTTCACATATTAATGATTTTCTCTCATAGACATATGATGTAAAGGTTTTACTCAGTTTACTTAGTTCCATGATGTACAAAATATGGTGTTTCCTATTCCTTGCTAGTACCTTATAAAAAGTAAAACATATAAGAACTGTAATTGCTGATGTAAATACGAACAGATCATAAGCTATTGGAGGGGAAAATAAGTGTGAACATTTTACAGCCGAGAGCAGAAAGAAACTTCAAAAATGGATCAGTATTAAAAATGCCCTAGGGTGTATCACCGTGTCCTGCAGCCATAGGGAGGAGGAGAGAAGATCCAGCAGGCAGGAATTGTGCAGCAAGATTGATTTATTTAATTATTTTACAAACTCTTTTATAGACTTTTTCCTTCATAGTCTAATTGGACAAGGATCAGCCACCCCTTGGGGGTGATTGGCTAAAATCCTAAAAAAGCCATTGTCAAAATACTTTTCTACTGTATTATAAACAAGACTTTCCAAGGTTGCAGGTGTTTAATTGTTTACAGAACTCTGCTACTATCTTTTGTGAGAGAGAAAAATCTCTCACGGACTTAGAAAATAGCAAGAAAACCCTTGCTAGCAGCATTTTTGTATCCACAGATCAGTTTAAACTGAATTTTCCCATGCATTTACTTTCCCTAATGCTGGTGAGGTTGCTGGAGCATACAAGAACAGTTGCATCATTTTAAGTGGTATTGCCAAAGAGGCATTACTGTGTACTCAATCATGCATGAGGGTCTCTAATGTTACTTCTCATTAAGAGGCCGATTTCCTTATGGGCAGATGCAGAGTGTGGTGATGAGTTGCTTGATGGTTAGAAGATTTTACAGCAAAGCTTGAAACTAACATGCACACACAGGGGATCGCATGCTTAGACTGTTGTGACTACCACGTGAGAGAAAAAGTCTCTGTCTGCAGTAGAACAGATTTTGCCTTTTAAGTCCTCAAGTAATTAAATTCAACTCCAGCGATTTTGGTAGGAGTTGCGTTGATGGCAGGCATTTCCTCCCACTGGTTTTCTGCTGCTTTCTAAATGTGGTGATTTGTTCAGTTCTTAAAGTTGGACCAATTTCCCCAGACTCCTAAGTGGAGAGCTCAAGGTCCCTCTGGTTTTGGTGACATTTATGCAGTTGCTTAGTTAAGTTTTTAGATACTTAATAAAAAAAATGTCTTCCACTGAGATGAGCCATGAAAAGAGTAGAAAAGACAAAAAAAATTCAACATATTATCAAAATAAGCCAGCAATAAAAGAAGTTGGCTATATGTAATGTTAATCTGATAGCTAAGATTATAGTCATAAGAACTAGTTCAGAATGTCTTGTTTGCATGTTAAATAACCTTTGTTATCTTTGTACTCCTGTACTCTACTGTTAGCTGTTATGCATTCGATGTTACCAGCAATCTCCCACAGTTCAGTGTTTCTAACTGCTGCCAAACCCAGGAAAGTAAATACTGAGAAAATATAGCTGCTGAGACCAGAGAGAACAGTGATTTTTGTTGTGATCAGACTGTCAGTGGTCCCTTTGAACTACAAAAGGCAGCTGAGAAAAACAAAACTGTTACCATGGTTCAGGGGTCCACCTCATCACTGACAAATGTCTCCATATTACAAGAAATACTGAAAACCATTTGCTCAAAAGAATGGTGAAGAAGAATCATCACAACTACAACATGCATGAAAATAGATGAGAGCAGAAATACTAAAGTACTTGTCTTAAACTAGCACCTGACTTGTTTAGAGATTGGTTGATCATCAGTTTCACAGGGTGGGGGTTGTTTGTCACTAATACCATACATTCCAACATTCTCTTTTCAGAAGCCATGCTAGTTTCTGAAATGAGCTTTTTATGATTATTGCTTTAGATGACATAAAAATTGCATTTCTGAAAACCATATATGAGTATCAGAGAAGGCCTGCTCTCAAATCAGCACTATTTTATAAAGTAAGACTGTTTATTGTTTTTTCTGAAGGTACTTACTTCCTTTCTAAATTGCACACTGGTGCATCTTCCTCTGCAAAATCAGCACTCTAGGCAATAAGGGAGAGCTACTTCATCAGCAAGAGGCAATCTAGTACCATTTCTATTAAAAAATAGGTCATGCATCCAATTTCAATATTATAAGTTTTATCAGGATCTTGGTAATTTTTCATCGTCTACAGTTTCACCAACCAAAAACAATTACCAAACCCCAAATACAATTTCAGCATTGGTCTGCCAGGTGCCTAGCCCAACCTCTTTTCATTAAGCTTTGTTCTGCCAGCTATGCTTTTCTGCTTCAGTCATGTTCTTTCCACTTTATGAGGAATCAACTGATCAGACACTCTTCCTAGGCTGTGCTTATAATCCCATCTGTCTATTCTAAAAGTACCTGCATGATAGTGTCCTGTGGAGACCCTATATCCTTACAGGAATGGGCTGCCCTGCAACGGCCTATCAGAGTTTGCATAGCTTGACTGTACGCATATAATTTTCATATTGCTACCAACAGCACCTTTGCAAAACCGACAACATACAAAATTGCGTTAAGATACCTAGGTTTGGAGGTAGTGGGGTTATGCATTTTTTAAGCTTATTCCCAATGTCATGGAATATGTGGTATTTCAAAGCTGAATGCTATTGTTAGACATCACGATCATTATGCCCTGAGAAAGGCATGAATATATTCTTCATTTCCTCAGTATACAATCTGCTGAGCAGCAACTGTTAAACCAATTTGAAATACTATACTTGAAAAAAACCCAGCTTTTGTCAGACTGTCGTTTTTTCCATTCTTAGATCTCCTCAAATGCAGTTTATTTGGAGTTCCTAAGGAAAAAAGGCTTACTTGGTCACATTATATGTGCACGTGTATGTATTTCTTGATTTTCCATCCCTTTTTCCACCTTTAATACAACTTTATTTGAATATCTTTTTAACTCATTGGCTGGTTAGACAGTGAGGTAAGAAGTGAAATATTCCTCTTTTCTTTAAAGGTCCCATCAGGCAGGAAGTAGGTAAAGCAGAGAATTGTTTGTAGACTCAGCTTTTGTTGCACATAAGAGAATCTACTCAGAGAGGGGCACCTTCTGGCAGTATAATTCCCTAATGGTACTTTGTATTAGGGACAGAAAATACAAGACAGGCAGCAGTAAGAAATTCAGACTTCGTTGGTCCTAGTGTAGCAATGAATATGTGCTCAACCTATAATTTTTAGAAGCTTTTTTTGTGTGCTTAGAGGAAGTTGCTGTTTCTAACAGATTTGGTGAAATTATTGATAGGATTTAATGGAGGAGTCAGTTTAACAAATTATTAGTTAGTACATGTATGTATATGTGCCTGTAGCTTCTATGTAGGTATATGTGGTATATATACAGTATAATATCATATTCCTGATTTAATAGATAATTTATTTAATTCTTATGATAAACTAGTATGTTTTAAGGATGATTTACTTCGATTTGTGAATAGTTCAAGAAGCAGCATTTACCAAAGAGGCACATCTGTAGATAACCCAGTACACAGAAGGTTTTGAGGGCACCTATGAAACATTGTGTTTTTTACTTCTTTCCAGTTGAAATTGCTTCTTTTAGTTTATTCTTAATTCTCATAGATCTCTTTAGTATTTTCAGATAGGATGCCTGCAGCTTTTTACATACACATGTGTATGTCATTATGTATCTTACTGTATCTGTTTACTGTTACCTCACTTACTGACTTGCAATTCAAATTCTGCTCTTACGGCTGCAGAGCCAGAATAATGCTTTAAAAAGAACAGTTTACTTCAAATATGTGTCATGCGTAAAATTTACGGGATCTTTACTATGAAGGTAAATTAATAATATGCACACAGAAGCACAAAGCAAAGGTGCTTCAGCAAGAATAGTACAAGAGAGGGAATTTTTTTTCCCCATGGAAAACCCACTATGTTTTAACAATAACTAGAGAGGGATGTTAAATAATTCCAGCTGTGGACATGACTATTCATCCCACTTTCTCTGTAAACAGCTGTTAAATTTGAAAAACTGGAATGCATTTAAATTTATTGTTAAGAGCAATCTCATCAATGTGCAATGAAAATGTAGATTTTATTAATGACTTCACAGGTTTTTTTGAAACTAAGAGTATTCAGCAGAGAGACTTAATGGTCACTTGTCAGCCATACAGTTAATTTTTTGTGGTCATTTTGTTTGCAGACTCCATGTCCACGTTCTGTCTAGTGTGCTCATAGAGCAGGTCAGGGTGCCTGGCTGCTCTGTACTTCACAGGAGGAGAGAGCTGGTATTTAACCTCAGACAGTCCTAGGGGGAGTTACTGGGGGCGGGGGGGGGGGGGGGGCGGTGTAACTACTGTGTTTGTATGAGGAGTCAGCATTACTGAATCAGATGAAGATGAGTGTTCTTCATATTTGCTGATAGTGGATGTAAAGAGATTGAAGACAAACTGCAAAAAAGTTGAGAAGCTATAGCTTTCTGGTAGTTCCTTTCTAGACAGGAAGTATTGCTATGTTCACATTTATTTTGGGGGGGTTTTAGCACAGTTCTCATACCTTCAGCACAGATTTCAGAAGGTCTACCATGCAGTAACTCAAGTGAGCGGCTGCTCAATTTTGCCAACTGGATGCAAAAATCCCGTGGTGGTATTCTGCATAGTGATAATTGCTGTTGTTCTTTTTGTGTTCACAATGAGGAAATATCTTAAGAAAATGGAAACTTCTTATTTACTGACTGTCAGATGATCACATTCTGCTCTTACTTATACTAGTACTGTAAGAATCCAGTTAATTTCAGTCATACATCTCAAATCTATGTAAAAGCAAAAATATTTAGATCTTTAACAGGAAGAGCTAATATATACAGTTTTACTTTTCAGAAGAGCAGACTGCTGCTAAGGATGCTTCCCAGGAGGAGTCTGAATCAATTCCGGAGTACACTGCTGAAGAGGAGCGAGAGGACAACAGGTTATGGAGAACGGTGGTTATTGGAGAACAGGAACAGAGAATTGATATGAGAGTCATTGAACCGTACAAAAAGGTCATTTCACATGGAGGTAGGAGAAGGTTTAAGCATTTTTTTTAATTGATGTAAAAAATTTATGCCTTATTGATCATGATTTATTTTTATTTTTGTTCCATTATCATGTGGACAAGGGGAGAGAGAATTTATTTTTCAGCCTTGGCTGAAATCATCGGGGCTTTCAGTTCAATATGGCGATGACTAATACGAATTTTAAATTCAAAGCTATTTTGGAAGCAGTATAGTGGACATATATATGTCAGGAACAGTCTGGTCCTGACAACAGTCTGCAGGCTAAAACTGTTTTGAACAAGGAACAAGGCTTTTGACCTACAGCAAAATAAGATTCTGAAAACTATGTTTGGTGGGTTTTGACAAAACCTTTTGCGAAGTATAACGCTCTGTGATTTGCTGAATGATGTATGTGGTTGCACAGATCTAAACAAGTAGAGTGGCAAAAGAAAGAAGATAGTTTTCCCTGGGGCTTCCATTCATCTGGCTACTTGCCTTATGTTATTTTTCTGCCACTTATAGTTGTCAGCAGCGTTTTACTAGGAACTGGTTTATGGGACTTTTTACATAATTTATTAATGATTATCAAATAACATACCAAAGAAAACATTTAAAGCAGGAAAATGACCCCATATGCTTGCTATATTTTCTCATTTGCTTCCCAACTTCCTTAGAGAATTTATAGTTTCGGTGTTACTACTACACTTCTGTATATATTAATTCATATGGATAATATTACTACAGATGTTGAAGGAAGAAAATGAAACCAGGCTTTCTAAGTGCCTTTTCCTTGGTGTCTCAGGTTTGAATTATCTTTGGATGCTATATTTTTGGGGAGCACTCTTTGCTCTCTGTTAAGCAAGGTATTAGGTTGAGTTGTTTTATTCCTGCAAAAACTGAGGCAGGCAATTTAGCATCCCAGAGGGAAGATTCGTGAGTTTATATCAGGATGCTTTTGTCATAGTGATGTTGATTTGCAGCATCAGTTAAAGATATTGAAATATTGAAGTTAAAATATTTTCAGCATTGAGCCTCTAGCTGGTAAAATTACATAAATAAATTATGGTTAATTTTTACATTTAAAGCAGCTAAATGCTAGCCTACAGGTATTCATGGTGGCCGGCGTACAGAAGGTTTAATCAGAATTAATAAAGATGTTTAAGCCTTCAAGCGTTTTTCCACTACAGCACTACCATCAAAGATTTATGAATGTGATGACACCTCAGACACAGTTTAGCAAACATACACAGATGGCTTAATTTAGGAAACAAACACAAAATAATTTTGGGGCCTTGCTAATGTTGTTTATTTATATATTTTTGTATGCTGTAAACTATTCAATATGCATTTTCTGTAAAAACTTGTGTATTTCCTACTAGATGTTGATGTATATGTTTATATCAGCTTTTGTGAAAAATTAATGTTTAATGGAAGACTAGGTAATTCAGCTCAACTCTCAGTAAGAAATAATTTGAATTCAAATTTTACATGTCTGACATTTTTAGATAACTCAAATGTAAGATAAAGAGCATTAAGTTTTCTTTACTTTTGAAACAATGCTTGTCAATAGCATTAGTCATTGTAAAACAAACAGTGTGAGATGTAAGAATAAGTTTCAGCCTGCCACTGCCTAAACTGGAAATGTTTCCTGATATCTAGACAAATCAAAGTAAGTTAACAACTGGATTAAATTCTGTGTTTATGAAGTGGCAGATTGAAGACAAAGGAACAAAATAATTTCGTTGCATCTATCGTGGAAAACTTTGGACAGCTTGAACAGTTTCTACATTACGGCAGCAAGGCCCATTCCATATGAAATTCCCTTTGGCAATAGTTTAGTGGAGTGTTTAGAGGGCCAGATTTACTTTAATCTCAATAATAATAATAGGTTCTGACTAAAATTAGTCATTGGAAGTCAAGTCAAGCATCTCTTGATGATTCAGAGGTCTACTGAACATTCCTCCCTGCCAAATGACAGATAACAGCAAGTGCAGAATCTAGGTGGTAGCCACAAAATAGGAAAGAGGAGAGTAGATTTGGCAGTGTAGGTGTGAGATTGTCTTCAACATATGCTGATGAAGAAATTTCTTAGAGATCTTTCTCTTTGCTTAGGCTAACTGAGATTTGGGGCGAATGGATTTTACTGGCTTTTAGTGATGAATTAAAATGCGCTTTTCCCTAAGGTGAAGATTCCTTCTCTTCAAGAAGTGTGTGAGGAAAAAATGGCTTAGATTTTTCTGTGGATTTTTCTTCTGTGTTTTGTTAGTTAGCATCTGCACATAATCGTTATGCTTTCCGTGAACTGCAAACTGTGCTGTGTAATTTAGTGGGCACACCTGCCGTAATGTGCTCTTCCTGCCAAATTCCTGTGCAGCTGGACAGGTTGCTTTATGGCAGCATGATACAAAGTCTTCTAAAGTTTTATTAAATTTATGGAAGGAAGGAAATGTCCTCCCTATTTCCGTATTTGTAAACCTGAGAGGGAGAGAAATACTGCTTTTTCCTGTTGTTTAAACCCAGCTGGCAACTAAGCCCCACACAGCCACTCACTCCCACATGGTGAATCAGAAGAGTAAGACTGAGTAAACTCTTGGGTTGAGATAAGGACAGTTTAATACGTAATGCAAAACCTGTGCACACAAGCAAAGCAAAAGAAGAAATTCATTCACCACTTCCCAAGGACAGGCATGTACTCAGCCATCTCCAGGAGACCAGGGCCTCATGACACATAACAGTGACTTGGGAAGATCAAGGCCGTCACTGCAAATGTCCCCTCCTGTTTCCTCCTTCTTCACCTCCTGAGCATGATGCCGTATGGTCTGGAATATCTGTGTGGTCAGTTGGGGTCGGCTGTCTTGGCAGTGTCCCCTTCGCCTTCCAAGTTCTTGTGCACCCTCTGCCTGCTCTCTGAGTGGTGGGGGGCAGTATGAAAAGCAGAAAAGGCCTTGGTCCTTTGTGAGCACTGTGCAGCAATAACACAAACATCTCTATATTATCAACCATCTGATTTCAATGCAAATCAAAGCCACAGCCCCATACGCGCCACTGTGAAGAAAATTAACTCTCTTCCAGCCAAAACCAGCACAGTTCCAAATAATCTAGCTGAATAATAATTTGTACTGAAAACAGGACTGGCGTACCATGAGCACTTTAGTTAGGCTTGGATATTGCTCTCTAGTATCCAGAAAGCACTGTAAAAGTCTTAAAATCTCCTCGTGGAAAGGTTGTTTAAGTAGTAGTATTATCCTTTAATTTTTGTCAGGAGCATGTTCCTGAGGGGAATTGAAGTTTCTTTCACAAATATTATCGTCTCTCCCTCATTGTCAGTTTTTACTAGACTTGAAAGGTTTTTGAGTGTTCTCTGAGTATATCTGTCTCTGTCTCTCTGCATCGCTAGTGCTATTCACCTACAATTCTACAGCATCTTGATAAATTACCTCCAGATTGCATGTATCCTTTAAGCAAAACTTTCAACTGAAACACAGGAGTATTTTTTATTTATTTTTAATGATAAATACAGAAAATCCATAGCAGCTGCAAAGGATTGTGGAGAAGATTAAACAACATTAATCCATCATGAAAAAGAAACATTTTCTTTTGGATTATAAGCAGCTGTGCTGGGCCCTGGAATGGTAGTGCTACAGCTTTGAAGATTTACAGCTATCATTAGGCAGTGATGGAGCCCAGAGAATGCCAGTATTGGACAACTCGAGTATCCAAGGTTAAAAAGTAATTTATACTAAACTTGCTACAAAGATCCCTGGGAGCTTTTGAGGGATAGTGGAGTGTAGTCATAATTTTAATGTTCTAAAGCTATTGGAGCTGCACAGACCAACTGAGATTGGACTGCAAGACTTTATGAAACATAATTCAAACGATGCAGGACAACAAATGTAGGATATTTTCTTTAGCCCCTTATTCCTCAGTCTAAGTTGAGCATTCAGTATGTGATTGCCACAGAGCTGCAGTGAATGAGAGGTAGAGGCCTTAGAAGGCTTTTTTGCTATAAAAAGTTTACTAGTGGTTGTGCTGTGTGTGTTTTTTGAGGATTCAGTTTAACTGACTGTCCAACTTCTTTATCACTTCATGATAGTTCATACATTTTCAAACCTTCAGTATGAAGCATTTTGGTATGTTTCAGCAGTAGACATAGTAGCTCTATTACGGGACTTTGAGATTTCTTTTTAAATTTTATCCCATTAAAAGCCTTTGACAAAGATAAAAATGCGTTTTCGTTTTTTTCCACAGGATACTATGGTGATGGTCTGAATGCTATCATTGTGTTCACGGCATGCTTCTTGCCAGACAGCAGTCGAACTGATTACAACTATGTCATGGAAAATCTTTTCCTGTGAGTGATATGTGAGCAATGTGACAGAGTCTTTTGAGTTAGTACTCATAATTATGCAGAGAGAGGCAACCTGTCTTTCCTTAAGAGGTAATTTTGGTTGTTAGAAGGGGAATGACAAGGAAAATAGCAGTTTTAGATAAACTGCTCAGTGGAGTATTATTTTGGTATCCTTTACCTACTCACCTTCCCAAATTAAGGTATATTTATCAGGACCAAATCTGACTGTTAGTATCTCCGTAAATGTCAAGGAATGCAGTATCTTCAACTTGTTGGGGCTGCAGTCTTTGCACTATTTCACTAGTGATTTCCAGGTCTTGCTGAGAACAGTCAGCAGGGGCTTAGGCTGTTTTTCACTATTTGTTGTTTGTTATATATTATCATGATGTGTCACTGAATGTATTTTAATATCTGATATCTTGGGTTTAGGAGTCACATGGTCACTTTTTAACACTTGTTTTTTAAAAACAGGATAAATCGCAGTTGCTGACACAAGCAGCTCTAACTATGCTTCCTGATTCCAGCTGCTTCTGATTCCGCTGTAAGTGGCAGGGGCCAGTTGGGCAGGACACAAATTTGGCCACACAACCCCAAATTTTTCACAGGAAAATTATTCCTAATAGCAATTGGGGTGGCAGCCCAAAATTTTGAAGGCAGCTAAAGTGCCTTTAGCTACTTCCACTTACAGCTGTTAAAAAATCAATCATTCCAGTGTTTTCTATGCTGAAACCCAGTAAGTAATTTCTAAAGCCAGCAGGAGCCAGCTTTTGCCATTTGCAGTTTACAAGGCACTGAGAGCACAGACCCAGGTCTCCTTAATATTCTAGTCTGTGAAGATGCACTTGTTGGCAGCCAGTGTCTTTAACATTGTGTCTATAGGTGAAAATAAGACTCAGTGTTTTAGTTTCTGGTCAGAATAACTAATACACACAATGCCCAGTAATTTAGAAGAGAAGAAGGAATTACTACAGTGGTTTTAACTTGGTAAATATGGAATAAAGCTATTACCAGGACTGACATTCAATAGTTGTTCTTTGTCTTCACCCAAGACCCTTGTTCAGATAGAGCTGGTGGTAAATGAACTTTGCAGAGAAAACCTTAAGAGCTTTTTCCACATGGCTTAAGGATATTGCCGAAGTCAATTTTTTAGGTCACATTTTCTGGCTGTGAACTGCAGCTTATTTTAAGGCTTATAGACTGTTTGGGTCTCTCTAAAACAAGAAAAGGGAGCTAGCTCACCCCATTCTTTCAGTTCTAGATCTCTTCGTTGCATGGAAACAGAGGGAGTGCAACAGTTTACTAAATATACAGTAACTGATATATTTAAATATTTGGTAATTCTTTACTGCTGAATTACACAGGGATCTGGAGAGACCTGCAAACTGCTGAATCGCTTTTCTTCTTTCATACAGCGTGTTTCTGATAGTATAGAAGCTACCTCTAGTTTCTGATTAACAACTGTCTTCAATTGCTCCTGAGTTTTGCTGCAGTTGCTTTCCCATCTGAATTCCTTTCACATTTCCTACTATCTTCTTCCTATTTGTTATACTGACTAATTTTGTAAAATTGTCTTTGAAGAGTTGGGTTTGGGTGAAAATGCTTGAAACAGCTTCTACAGCAGTTTTTGTAGATAATACAGAGCCACATTTAAAAATCTGCTGTTTAATTTGTGGCTGCCGAAAAGTCAGATTAAAGCCAGTCCACAGATTAATTTTTTAAAAAATAATCTCAATTTGAAAAACTACACTTTGAAAACAAAACCAACACTGCCTTCAGAGTGAGTCAGTTGTTTTAGTCAATGAGAAAATTTCTGTCCATCTTTCCAAATAATGAAGAAATTGCCATTATTACCAAAGAATAATAAATTACTAGATAGGTAAGGTTTGGAAGGGAGTGTAGTATCCTTAAAATGGCAAGTGAGCTAATTCAACCTACATTGCATTGTTGAATGAAAGTATGTGAGATTAGTGAGATCTGACTAAAAAACTAGCAAAGATTCCTTTTTGTCGTAATAGGGCTCCTACTTCTCGTGAGAAACATGCGTGATTTTTCTTACTATAACTGATTATGGGCATAATTCCCTTTGGAGTTAATAAACAGACCTTTCTTCAGACTGTCTTGTTCCATAACTGAAAGACTTGTAGTGTTTTAATACGTACTTACACACTTCTGTATGTTTCAGTGTTTAAGTGCCTTTAAAGCACTAGATGTTGTGCCCTGTGGGAAGAGCTAATCTCACAACCTGTCAAATAGTAGCTTTGTTAAAGTAGCTATTAAATTAACTTTTATGCATTAGAATGCCCATGCAGTGCCTTGCTTTCCTATTTCACTGTTAGACATAAGCCTTCACAAATGTCAGGCAAATGCAGGGAATGCACAACTGCAAGGTAAGAAAGAGCAGTGAAATGCATTGAGGGAGTAGTGATTTAGATGGGATTTACCAAATGCATGAAACTAGTCTAGTTAATGGCTGCCTACTTTATGCCCAGATAAAATACCACTCTCTGGTGAGAACTAGATTTCCTACAGTTCTTTTAAAGACATTACATCCTAAGGAATTTAAGGGTCAGATTAGATTGTGAGGCATTCCCATACAACTCTGAAAGGGGCCATTATGCTTTGGGATAGAGGTGCCTTTTGTAGTGAGTGCACTCAGGCATTCAGGTTTTTAAGGTGTGACTTGCGGGTTTTTATTCTAGTTTTTACATAGGCATGCCTTGAGGCTAGATAGTAGAGAGAACAGTTTGAACATTCCTGTGATGATCAGATCCCAAATGAGATGTGGACTGCTGAATAAACCATCTGCATAGATAGTCCCAAACAAGACTTTAAAACTATCCTCTTACTTGAATGAGTAGTGTGCTCTTCTAGGTAGGATGAATTTTGCCCCAAGAGCACTGTCTGGTAATGAGTGTTGGGAGTGTTTTGCTCACAAAATGAAGTCTGGAGTGCTCTGTCCCATCAGAAGTCAGGTTGATGGACAAGTTTTCTTAGACTTGAGTTTTTTTGTGTTTTGCAGTCACAGACTCGGTAGCAGTAGTGTGAGGATCACTAGAATTACAAACAAGTATCTTCTGACACCTTTTATTTTTGCATTGAACAAACCTGATGATTAGAATAGTGAGCAGAAGTTTCTCAAGAGTTAATTACAGAAGTTGGTAGGACTTCACATGATGCTGCCATGTTCTCCCTTGCAAAGTCTCCTGATTTCAATACTTTTGAGGAAAAGCAAATTCACCAGTGATATTTGAAAACTCACTGTGAAACTCTTGTTTTTGTAAGGAAACCACATACTTTTGAAGACATAGGTAAGACTGTGGTTTTCTAGTTATGTATCCACAGGTACCGTGGTGATCAATGCTAAATGTTTGCTTTTGTTTAAAGGAAAAGAAAAGCCTGTGTTGTCATGAAGTGTTTAGTCTGCCTTCATTTATTCCTAGTAGCCTGATTTAGTTTGGGCTTAAGCAGACAATGTGCAGTATATGCTCACTGGCATCTGTACTTTTATCAGATATGTAATCAGTACCTTAGAGCTGATGGTAGCTGAAGACTATATGATTGTCTACTTGAATGGAGCAACACCAAGAAGAAGAATGCCTGGATTGGGTTGGATGAAAAAATGTTATCAGATGATTGATCGGCGGTAAGTAATATATTCCTGTCTGATCCACAGCTGTTATTTTAAACACTGTCCATTTCTGTAACTCACCTGTATGCCAGGGTTTACTGTATGGGATCTTTCTTTATCTTTTGTGGTTTTTTTCTGTTTTTCTAAGAATTTTTTTTTTTTTACTTAGATTACGGAAGAATTTGAAATCATTTATAATTGTTCATCCATCATGGTTTATCAGGACAATTCTGGCTGTGACACGACCTTTTATAAGGTATGTAATAAATGCCAGTGATTTTCTATGTCCCTAAGAGTACATATGCACCCTAAATCATCAAACATGGCTGTTAATCTTTCACTAAATAGTACTCATTTTATAGCTCATGTTGGGATTTTGGAAGTTGAATTTCACCTTCCTAAGGTGAATAGGGGAAAAAAAAAATTTATATGAGTATCTAGTTGCAGATGTCATAGACATGGTTTTGTAAACCTGTATGTGTATGTAAAACTGGAAATACAGTTCCATAAAATAGTCTTTATTTGGAACCCAGATAAAAGGCATATAGAAAAGGGGACTGCATGTAACATAATCACCTTATTTTAAAAATCCTGGCTACAGAACAAGATTAACTTACAGTTCTGGGTTTTTAAAATATCATTGCTGCTCATAATTCATACAAGAGGACTGCCTGCCCCCTGAGGTTTTTGAATGCATTTGGTTTCAAAAAAGGTTTAATGCTGTCAAAAATAATGCTTTGATTAGTAAGACAATCAAAAAAAAAGGTTACCAACTTTAAAGACTTCACACTTACTGTAGAGGGAAGTATGCAGTTCAAATCCTGAGATCAGAGAGAGCAGACTGGAAGGTGTGAAAAAGAGTTGCTTCAGGCAGGAAAAGAATCATCATCTACAGAAGCCACACAGCGAATGACATATGTCATGAGAGATCTCAGGGAGTTCTGCTCACAGACTGCAGGTGAAGACACTGGAGATGTCTTGTCACAGGGTGCTCTGCCCTGACAGGGTGACACTGGGATCGGGAAGCATGTGAGATGTCCCATTGCTGCCAAAGTGCAACAGGCAGAGTGTCATAATGGAGCTCCTTTCTAGATGTGGTATCTTTAAGACCAAGTTGAAAGTAACAATTCAAAATACCAGAGTAACAGGGAAGCAATACTTGGAATTATCAACAGTAGTTATGAGGATTCACTGAGTTGCATTTTGATATCTGAGATATTTCTGTTGCCATCTTATTTGCTCCCAGAAATGAGAGTTTGTTTTTTTCTTTTAGAGTCATGTCTGTTTCAATTCATTAGTCATTTATTCAAAATGACCATACTAAGCAGCAGTGATTAGAGGTTTTTCATTACCAAACAGGAGAAAATATTCACTCTAAATAGTTTAATATTCACTCTAAATAGAGCAGATTAGCAGTACTTAACTAGACACACTAGAGACCATCTCAGCCAAGTAGACTGAGTCTTGGTGTGAGAAGAAAGTGAATTGCAAATATAAGCTGAAAAAAGGTGGGCAGGGCACATGACTAGTGTGACTTTTGTGGAGGATGACTTGAGATATTTGGACCCTTACCAAGGACAGAAGAACATTATGAGTCCTGTCCCAGCTAAGATGTGGGACTGAACAGCAGAAATCAAAAACCTGAAAGACAACAAAATTTTAAGGGGCAGTCAAGTCACTGAGGGCAGGCTATCCTCAATTCTACCTCAACTCTATTCTACCTCAAAAACTGGCAAGAAAATTCAGTGGAGTGTGGGACCCATCTTGACTGACAAACTATTGTCTGAATACACAGAATGAAAAGAACTAGAGGTAACAGAGATAGATCTTGGATACTCTTTTAGGACCCTTATAGATACTCCAGAAATTATTTGAGTTGTGTTAGGTAAGAAATTAGATTTCTAATAAAGCAAGGGTCTGTGAAACATGCTTGACTTGTGATGAAAGTATTTAAATGGTGGAAAGTTACCATTATTGGCAGCATGCTTTCCCTAAAGTCTGAAAGAAGCTGTATCTGGCATGCCCATACACTGACTCCCACATGAAGGAATTACTTGGAAATCAGTCACTGTAGTGGAATTAGTGGACCCAGAAGAATCCTTAGGAGGAAAAATTAGCCTTTGAAAGATTTTTTTAATCCCTTCCCACCATCTTTAGAAGCTTATGATTGACTTGCAGCTTGCCAAGTTATTTTAGGTGGCAGTTCTGATGCTACAGACTATGATTAACATTTTGGGTAAAATGCTAAGAATCTGTGTATTACCAAGCTTTGACTGAATAACTGTGAGTGATTCTTGGATCTAAAATGTGTCCATTGTCTGATCCTATGTGTGTGTGCCTAGTGATGCTAATCTGGTACAAATTACAGTGAATGAGCTTAAACAACTGTTCACAGCACCTTTATGTATTCTGTTCCAGTTGTCTCAATTTATCTTATGGGGAAGATATGTATGCTGAGGGGAGGGCCAGTAACGTTCTGCTCAGAGCTCTTTCAGAAGCTTCCTATTGTCTGGCTGCATGTCAGCAGCAGGTCAGCAGTAAATAGACAGAACATGTTCTGTTTTTCAAGACCTACAGTTAACATATATGGTCAATGTGAGCTTGCCACTACTACTGATGTTACAAGATGATCTAAATACAACTAGAGCTAAATTTGAAAATTGGCTTTATGAGCCAAATGAGAAAGATAGATTTATCATAACCTCACACTTACCAAATAGCTTAGGTTAGACAAGTAAATAGCCTTATGTTTTAAGTGTGTTTTCTGAACAATTTAGCCTTAATTCCAAATGATCATTTTTCAAGCGCAATAAATGAATGATATAGCACAGCAGGAATAAACAAGATATTTCCTCATAAAAACAGACCCTGCAGTAAGAATAGACACAATCAGATCTATGGTCTTCTGAACAAATGATGAAATTCAGTTTTATTGTGTTTGATTGAGAATTGGTGTAAAATAGAAATGCTAAGTCATCACAATCACTTGATAACCATCACGACGATTATATCCATGTAAGTAATACTTCCCATCTCTTTTTACATGTAAGTAGTCTGTAAGGAATTTGATTGTTTTCCAAATTTTTATACATCTCCTTCCAACTGTCCATTGCATTCATATTCACTCAAGTTCAGATGGGAATGCCCAGGTACCTTGCCTTCTAAGATGTTACAGCTGCCTCATACATCAGCAAAGTTGAGTCATTTATTGCCCACGAGTTACGTCAGGGATTAATACCTTCAGGCTCTGTGTGAAAGTCCTGGTTCTTTCCCAGAGGGAAGTTTTCAGACTGAGCCATTAAGTAAGAGAGGATTGGCATGATAAAAAGTGCTATCCCACCTCACAGGATTTCCCTCTTACCAGCCTTTTTCAACTGTGGTAGGTGGATTTTTTGAGTCATTAATCATTAACAGTCCAGTCTCTCAATCTGTAATTGAAATATGAATATCCAAATGCTTAATTATTTAACATATTTAATACATTTCTTCATTTGGTTTTAGTATGTCATAAAAGAGTGGGGGCAAAGTTATTTTAATACCTTTTTTCTGTGTTTCAGCTCTAAGTTCAGCAGTAAGATACAGTACATCAACACGTTGGCAGAGCTTCGGGAGATGATTCCAATGGAGTATGTGCATATACCAGATAGTATTGTCAAGTAAGTGATGTACACTAAGCATGTACTTGTTCTAATGGAAACTATTTCCACAAACTAATAATAGTGTTACAGACTGTAAGAAAAACAGAAAGCACTTTCCTGATGTTCTTAAAAATTATCATGTGTTGTTCCACAAACATTTCACTGTCAAACTCAGAAGCAGAAGACCATTGTGTAAGAGAAACACAACACACAATAAATATTTACTTCTAGGGGAGTGGGAAAATAGTTTGGCCTTTCCTGAGGTATCATCTATGCCATATTTTTTCGTAACTTTTACTACTATTTAAGTGAAAGTGTTTTCAAGTTTTATTCATGCAGGGCTTTGAACAGAAACATTAATTAAAAGATAGCCTGTTCAATACAAGACCAGTGAAATTCCATAGGTTTACTGTTCCTTACCCTGTCAATTTTCGTGGTTAAATCCACAACCACTGAAAGACAGTTTCTCTGTTCTTGCAGCTTATGTGAAGAAGTTTTGTAAATTTTAGCAGGCATTTCTAAAGGAAAATATCTGTTAAAAATTTGTAGGAAGTTGATTGGCATTGCTCACCTCAACTGACATTTTTTCAGACTGGAAAACAACAAAATGAAATGGTATACCAGGACTGAAAACACAACTGAAAAAAAACATGGTCTTCATGTAGTCATTATCAAAAAGATGTACAGTTCAGGTTTTTTTTTTTTAATTATTCTCTTTAGCAAATGTCCCAGGTATTGAAGAGCCTGTTCTATAAGGTAGTTTGGTGAGTAGATACATAAGTATGATTGTATTTTCATTATGATTGGTCAGTGACAGCTTTTGAAGTTGTCACAGATCTCTTCGACCCAGGCAGGAGTTTTCACACCTGATTAACAGCAGTAGTAAGGCAATTTCCTTTGTCAGGCTAGTGGTGTAATTCCAGGGAGCAAGTGGGAAGCTCAGTTCTGGCAATGGCAGTCATGAAAACAGTATATTACAGTTGTGAAATCAGAGGTCATAGAGACTTTCACTCAATCTCATTTGCTGCTGTAACTTCTGTAGAGATGGAATGTTGCTAAGAATGTGGAGCAGAGGCCATTGGTCAACTGACAAAGAGATGTCCATAATGTTTTAACATCCCTAACAAATTATCTTTTGATTCCTGTAAACGTTTTGGTTTCCTATAGTTCCCTTTGTTAGAAACCTTACCATGATACAGAGAGTTTCTATCTGTTTCCTTGCTGTGTTTTACCGTTACACCGTGGCAGTACACACATCTGTGTTATGCACATTTTTTCTTCCCTGTAGAATTAAAAATGTTCAAGAAGTCCATTCACCTGTCCGACCAAAGGTGAAATGATCATGGCACTAGTACCAAAGAAATGTTAGTAGTCAAAACTTCAAGAGTTTTAAGGCAATGCCTATTTCATGTCATCAGCAGCCAGATGAGAGATTATGAGTTTGCTGAAAAAAGACAGAACTGGAAAGATGACAGTTTGTGGCAAGCATTTCAAGATGTTGTGATAACAAGATTTAGAGGCTGTGTGCATTCAAGGCATTTGTGAGGGGCTATTCCTGTACCATCGGGAGAAGAGCAGTGTTCAGCTCATAGCTTCACTTCTGGTGCAAGTTGAGAGAGATTCCTGCAGAAAAATACAGTTAATCTTTTGGCTTCGTAATCTCCATTGCCAAGAACAAACATACCACCTATGGTCAAGAAAAATCCCACCTTTATAAAGTACATAGTGTTACGCCAGAATTTGGTTTGTGTCGTTTTTTGGTAGTTTTTAGTGAAGTGGGATACAATATGCTTGTTGTATCATATGAACTTTTACATCTTTTCTCTTCCTTCATCCACTCGTATCTTGTAAGGTATGATGAAGAGAAGTGTATTAAGAGAAGAATGAGGTAAAACTTGCTTTCTAGCCCAGTGCTGCTGCTCATAATGGAGTGAATCTGTGTGACAGCCTTTCACCTGCAGGCGACCTCAACAGCTGAATGAGAGAGGACTTGCAATGATGTGGAACCTTACTTTCCCCTTCAAGCTGTTGAGATCAGCCTCCCTTGCGAATAAAACTCACTGAACTGTAAATGTCCTTGACTTGGCCCAGGCTGCAGCTAGTTTAACATTATCTGATAGAGCAACTGAATGCTTTCAGCTCTGTCCACTGGGCATGCCTCAGACCCCTGCTGCTTCTCTGTCTCTGCCTCCAAATGAGCTAAATAAGGAGTTACAGATTTAAGGTGGGTTGAGCACAGGGATAAATGGTATCATACTGAAGTGAAGATCTTTAGGGTTAGCTCTAAATTATACTGGGTGCCTATTTTAAAAGCATGTACTGTATTTGTTCTTTGCTCTGCTATTGCTCTGCTTCACTCTTATGCTCTGCTTGCTTCTCTGTTTCTTCATATCAATAACTTTTACTCATGCAGACTGGATGAAGAGCTGAGGGAAGCTTCAGAAACAGCTAAGTAAGATAGCTTTCAGCTGAATGCTGGCATTATATTGTTTCACAGGAATAGCTTGAATGCAGTAGTAAATTGTGTTTGGTACAACAGTCAGCTTGTAGTATCAATTGCTGTGTCAGTTGCCCCATTTGTGAATTGACTTCCCCTCTCACTGCTTTTGTACTGCTGGGTCTCAGTAATAAATAATCATACCTTTACACTATAAAACATTTTTGCTGGTTTTTGATGATTGTTTCTGCAGTCACGGGAATGACTGAAATCACATACTCCATTAAAATGGATCATTAAACATTTTCTACCTTTCACCTTTTATGTCAGATGATTCATACAGTTTTTAAGAGGTAGTTCTTTCTACAATTTTTTTTTTTACAGTTTACTAAATTAAGGTTAGCTAATATACCTCATTCTCAGTCAAGGTAGATACCTTAACCATAAATTCTTTTGTCTTTCCAGTGTTGGCTGGATAGGCCAGGGAATTAATACTTGATAATAATATTATACGGTCTATGGTTACTTAATAAATCAGTGGCAGGTGATGATCAGATGCTTTAAACTGATAACTCTGTGCTTTGACTTGAGTATATTGAGGCAGTATGGTATAGAGAACCAAAGAAATCCTTAAGTACACAATTCTTGACTCACTGAACAGAGCTTTAGAAAGTATCCAGTGCACTTTCCTCATGTGGGTATTGTACACAAAATTCCTGAGCAGGAGTCTGTGTCTGTTTTTCTAGTTTAACATTCTCCCTTGCAGTTTTTGTAACCAAAGATTTTGAGTTTTGAAATTTCTTTTCATCTTACAGCTTCTTCTTTTTCCAAAACTTTTTCCAAAAGTTCCTTCTTTTGCAGTACACATTTTCCTTCAGTTCTTCTGAGGTTAGTTTCTAAAACAACCACAGAGAAATATCTAAAATACTGGCCACTGCTTTTTGATTCTAGTAGTTAAGACTGCCTCAGAAGCAATAAATTCACACAAGTAGTTATCTCATACCACCTGACTATTTTGTTAGACAAAAAGGCCTACCCAGCCTTGAAATGTAACCACTATCCCTTCTATTCAAACATTTTCAAATGCACTGCATATGTGACAATGAAAACTCAGTGCAAGAAAGCTGCTTTCTTTTTACTCCATTTAAAATATTAGAAGCTGCAGTGTAACATGTGAAAGGGGAACAAAATATTCATATGAGGCATCACTGATTATTGTTATTGTTGGATGTATGAGGTCACTGTAGTGCATTTCCCTTCTCCATATTGAAGAAATAGCTTAAAATTTTTTTTCTCAAACTAATGTGTGTTGTGGGCACTAAGATCCCTACATTCCTAACAACAACAACATTTCTGTGTTTGTGCTGTCAAAGATACTCACTACAGTTGATTATTACATCCCCAAATTTTATGTCGTATTTTAAAAGAGAAATAAATAAATAAACACAGAAAAAATGTTTACTTATCTTTTTCCTTGTATCCAGAACTAGCTGCCTCTCAAATGATCCAGAAATGGCTTCAGTGGAGCAGGAGTAAGAATTTATGCCTGATACTGTCATTACATTTTACCGTTATTTTACAACCATGCTGCTAGGAACTGAGGCTGGGTAGACTCCTTAAAGCTTTTTTGAGACCTAAATACTTTTATGGTAATATTCAGGAACAACATATACAGGCAGAAAAAGCATTGAAGCTTTGGTATCTTTATATTTTATATAATTTATATATGTGTTATATACTGAAGATTTGTTATATTTGTGTTGCACTGTGAAGTGTGTTTGAAGTGTCCTTAACCATTTTCAAGCAGAGAGAGATATAATTGTTAGCCTGAGAATATTCAGGTTAAGGTATGTTAAAAACAGATAGAAAAAGTGCATCATGATCACAGTGAAGATGGTCCCATGCGTTACCCTCAATTTTAAACTTGTTGTTCTCATTCAAAGATTAAAAAGTCTTACATTTTACTTTGATTTCTGGGCCATACTCTTGACATGTGCCGTCTCTTTGCTTTTCTGCTTCTCAGCTTCTTCCATGATTATTTTCCTGATTAACTCTCAAGCGTCTTTACGTCTTTTCCTTTCAAAGATGGACTGGTTCCCTTGGAAATGGGAATGTGTCAGTCCTCTGGTATGCTATTGCTCTGTCTGATGCCATAACTGAAGCATGAAAATGGAAACCCCTGCACTGCTCTTCCTGTTCATCAATGAGAGTGTTGGTGGGTGTGGTGTGTCACACAAGCACTGACAGTTCATTGCTAGAACAGCATGTCAGGAGAACCAGCCATTGCAGCAGAGTGTGCATATGGCAGAGGGACTGAGGACTTTGCTGTCCCTACCCATGTCTTGGTTTGAAAGACAAGTGTCTGCCAAGGAAGGAAGGAGTCTCCCTTGGAATGGAAGAAAAAAAATTGCAACCCCCTTCCCTCCGAGTTATTATAATTTTGTAATCAAGGGGCTTTCAGGCAAAGATATGAGGAACAGGAATAACAGTTCTTTACTATTATATATCTATATGTGTATAACCAGTCAGACAAACAGCAACAACTCTGGCAGTACCAGCACACACAAACCCAGTGCCGGCCTTCTCGGCTGTCGGGCCCTTTCCCCTCGGGTGCAGTTCCGCTCGCAGCCGGCAGGGGCGCTGGCGGCTCCCGGTGAGCAGGGCAGGTGCGATGGTTCCCCCGCGGCTGCAGGGGGCGCTCCGGAGCGAGCTCGGGGAGCACGCGGCACCCGTGCCCTGGGATCCCGGGAAGGGATGGAACAAAAAAGCTTCACAAACCCCTGGGCAGCTGATCCCGGACTCTCAGGAACAGCGGGCTGGAGCGGCAGGCTGGAGCAGCAGGGACGAGCACAAATCCCGGGTGGCAGACAAGATGTATCGAACTCCGGAGCTGCAGCGGAACCCCCGGAGGTCTGGGCAGGCAGGGCGAGCAGGGCTACAGAGTAGCGAAGGCTCGAAACAACGGCGGGGGCAGGGCGGCCTCAGCCTGGCTCCCACCAGGGCAGGGAAAAATGGACTTAGGAATTCCGGGGTCTCTCTGGTAGGAGGAAGGCAGCCAAAGAAGCAGCCTCTCTCTCCGTCCAAATGCCAGGAACTGGCTGCCCACAAACACAGGTGAAAGAGATGCACCCCTCCTTCTGTGGCCAGGTCCTTTGTTTTTCTTAAGCACCCAGTAATTTGTCCTCCTGGCAACATGTATGGGGAAAATTCCTTTAAGAGAAAAAGAAAACAGGAGGAGAACTAAAACCCCAACAACCCATCTGACGGGTGTGTAGAAAAACGCTGTTGTCTTGATGCCTTGGGTTTTAACTTTCATATTTGTCAAATCCTGTACTGCCTAGTGTGTAACTCTGAAGTTTCTTGTGGTCTGTTAGCTGCTGTTCTCTCATGCCAGGTAGACATAACAAAGCCTCTCCAGGCCTGTTCTCCAAGGACGCTCAGACTGTCCTAGGCCCAAAAAGTATAAACCAAAAGCCTCTAAACGGAGGGGGCAGGCTTGGGGAAGCTGCATCATTAACTGAAGCTTTAATTGGAGAATTAACCCTGATATGCAAATGAACCAAACTTATAAAAGTGTGAAGAACTCGTGACCTATTGTCCATCTTGGGGTCCATCTTGGCAGTAGCCTCTGGACTCCCCAGGGTGTACCTTTGAAGGCCCTTCAAATAAATACCTACCTTTATTCCCTTATTCCTGTCTATGTTTTTTAGGTGGCCACTTCAGGCATCGGTCTCACACTGGAATATTGTACAGGAAATATCATACAGTAAACCTGAATCCTCAGCAAAAGATTCCATTAATAACATGAGTATTAATAAATAATTAGAAGTATATGTAGCAAAAAGTTGCATAAATAATTTGGAGCTTTGGTTTTTACTTTTTAAAATATAAAACAGTACTCTAATAAGCTATCACACTGTCATACCTCATATACAGGTTAGAATCATAAAGGTAAAATCCTGATTCCTGAACCGGTTGACATTATACCTCATTATGCATCTTTTTCTTTCCTCAGACACTGTTTTATTCTATAATGAGTCAATATGAGAACTGGTTTTCAAAGTATAAGAACAAAAAATGACAAGTTAAAGACTTTGCTAATGATTTTGACCTTTTGTGGCTTGAGCAACTTTCCTGTTTTTCTCAAAAGATAAGCTGGGCAGCAAAAAGCAATACGAGAAAAGAATTTACATTTATCTTAAATATAGTTAAAGCCAAATAATGGTAATTCATAGCATTTATTTTCCCTGCATAAGTATGACTCTGTCTTCAGAAGTGGCAATAATCTTCCTGTGATCATATCCCTCATTTCTTGTGTAATTTCTTCAGGAAATAGGATCCTGTGTAAATCCCTTCACTCTGAGAACAGCAGTTTTACACAGACTTTTGTTCTGTATCCTTTCTGCTGAAATGCCTCTGGAGTCTGCCCAGCTCTTAGTTTGTTTCTGTTGTCTCTTTCATACTATTCCAAAGGCTTTTGTCTATTGTCATGCTCCCTTGTGTTCTATTTTGTTCAACTCCTTGCACTTCTTCGTGACTTTAAAAAAAAATTATTAAATAATTCACAGTGAAAGAACCATTGTGTAACAGTTCATAAATATTGAGGAAACTTTAAATTATGTATTCTTGAAGGAAGATTGTATCTTGAGGCAACATTTATGAAGCAACTTCTTAGTCTAAAGAATACTTCTGAAGTGTTTGATGACGTGCTTTGCACTAAATAGCAAAACTCTACACTTAGCAACATTTTTAGGGGTACCCATTCCTACCACACTGTTGTATCATTTCACCAGTGGCTCTTCTCCCACCTGATGTTTACTTCAGATTGGAATTGCTGAAAAAGTAGTTGTTAATGTCAATAAAACAATAACAGAACTTAATAAGGTGTGTACTTCCATAGATGTAGATGGGATGTGTGTAAGTTATTTCACACTATTGCATTGAAGTAAGTGAGAGATAAGGATACTCAATGCTTTTTGGGAGCTCAGGATTGGGTAAATGACTAGCCATGTGTTTTCACACACTGATTAATTTGATGTTGTTGTTCTTTGTCATTTTGTCTTTAATAAATAGCATGGACATGACCCTGAAATAAGAAGCATCGTTGCCAGGCATTTGAAGAAGAGGTTTCACATGGATTTTCATCACCCAGACAATCACAACCATGCTGTACAATGAGTGATTTGGTCAATTGTGTTTGGTTCATAAGTTTTCCCTTTCATTCAGCAATTCAAGAAGACCAAAAGGGCCAGTCCTATTGCCATGGGGCAGCAGAATTTTTGGGCCTGGTTATTTTTGTTGTTTTCAGAAACAGTTTTCATTAGGAAAGCTATATCATCTAGCATTGGTTTCTGTGTGTGTGTGCCATTTCTTTTTAGAAGGATACCATTTTACCAACAGTGTGCCTCATGAATAGGTCAATGAGGATGGGGATTTTTTCATTTTTGTCTTCAGCATGTTAATGTTTATGCATAGCTGAACATGATCATTATAGTTACAATAAGTATTAGTTTGCTTGTGTCACAAAGCAGCAGCAACTTTATTGTTTAAAAATAATTTTAGAAACTATGCAGGACTTTTTTGAATTTGACAGGCCATGTTGGATGAGGCTTTGGGCAGCATGTCTAGTAAAAGGTGTCCTTGGCACAAGGCAAAAGGGCTGGACCTAGATGATCCTTGAGACGCCTTCCAGCTGAAAGTATTCATGCTTCTATGAACTTGTGTTTCTTGCTGTCTGAAAAGTCTTTCCATCTTCATTAAATGATTTTTTTATTTGGTCAGAGAAAAGTGTGATATACTAAAAAATAAATTAGTTGTCAAACAGACTTCCAAGAGGGCGAATGAGTAACTCAAATTTTATTTTACTAATTGAGTTTAGTATCTTTGTTTTAGGGATAATTTTCTGGAAGCAGCTAATCCTGTAAATGACTGTTATATATTCTAAAATTCTTGGAGCACTAATTTATTGTTTCTTTCTAAGTCTGTTTCTTTAAAAACATTTTTTTAAAGTTATGAGTCTTCAAATTACATACTGTCTCCAATTGTAAAGGCTATTAATTTTCTCAATGTGAGTCAGATATTCTTTCCTACTAACAGCTGAGAGGTGGGAGTCATACTCATTTTTTAGGAATATATGTTAAAATATTGTTCAGAGTGTTTCTGTTAGATAAAAAAATAAGTCTTACAATGCTGTTTGTTGTCTGTGTCACAGAACACAGCAGTAAAAACACAAAAAAACCCCTAAGCATCTGTTGTTTGCTGCTGTCCTGTTTATTGCCACAAAAGATACTACTGTAAGTCCTACTCCTTACTGGGAAATAGCTTCAGTTTCTCAGACTATGCTTTTGCAGGAGTGTACAAAGTAATTATCGAGTGATTTCTGTATGATTTTAAAAGACAAGAGTCAAGAATATGACAAATGTTTTCTCTTACCCTAATGAACACACATACTCACTTTCCAAACCTGCTGACTAACCTGCCTTTTGGGAAGTCCTAATGGGAGTCATATTATTACATACTCTTTGAAATATTCTTTTTTTCACAAGGTACTTACATGCCCTAGAATTACATCTGTGGATTCTTTACTTTGTAAACAAATCCTTAGACATAACAATTCAAGATAAATGCACCTTTTAAGTATGGTCTAACTCTAGTCCTGCTTTCAGTTCAGAATTATTAATGGAACAGAAAACAAGCAAAATACTTATTGGGGCATAAAGTTTAAGCAGAGGCAGTATAGCATGAGCATTCATTTTTTCAGCAGGATCTAAACTGAAAGTAAAAGTTCTGTTTGTCCTTCGATATTTTTGTTCTGTGGTTCACACACTTCCAACTCTGTCAGTTTCTGTTTTGTATTTGCAAGATAGTCTGCAAGCAGTGAAGCAAGCATCTGTCATTGTGTGCATAGTTGGCTTCAGCTTCTGTAACAAAGATTGACAAAATTGTCAGAAAGGCAAAAGAGTGCTTTCTTATTGGCCAGCATGAAAACTGAAATATGTGCCCTCTGCAGTCCTTGCTCTGTGCTGGTGTCTCTGTCATACTTGCTAGTCTGCTGTATCACATCTTTCTGTCAGTTCCTGAAAATTTTCACAGAGGAAGGGCCTAATCCTGCTGACCATTGTTGCTGCTCTGTAACCTTGTCTTAAACTAGGGTCTGGTAGTTTCCACCTTTTCTCAGATATTAAATCCTGGCTTGTGTCTGCCTTATAAAAGTGCTGTCACTTAGTATATTGGGGATAATGTTTTATGTACAGATTAATATTTGTATTGACTTCCAGATGCTAATTAAGCTTCATTAAGATCTAAACTATTAAAAGCATTTAGTAGCATGAAGTTGCATCTTTTGTAGACTTGTAGTTTAAGCCTCCTAGGACAAGCCACGTGACTGGTGTTACGCAATAGATGAGAAAAGTTTCCACTTGAGAAGTTCACCACAAGGCGGAGGTTCAGCACAAATCTTCATTCACTGTTTGAGACCTAAGTGGGGTATAAGAGATTTGTGATTTTGTCAGCTCAGAGTTGAATTTAATTCTATTTGCTTCTTGTGAAATAACTAAACAGCAAAGTTATACATTAATTAATATGATTAGTGTGGACAGAATAATGGTGGCAGCTTGAGATGGAAGGAATTTGTTTAAGCCAAATCTCACATTAAAATAAAATGGGGCATCTATGTGATGGTTAAAAAATTATTGCAAGACCAAAGTGTGGTTATCTTTGCTTATTAATATATTTTGGAAAGTTTTTTAATGTTATGATATAGCAATTCTATATAAACAATAACGTATCAATATTACTAAACCAGTAGTTTGTTGAAAGAGAAATATAGTACGTATAATTGCACAGATACAAGCTTTTATATATGGATTTTTTCTACTGTGTATCAGAGTGCTGAGGTCAAATATAAATTTATAGTTGCAATTTTTTTTTGTTAAAATACCTATGCTGATTTAAATTATAGATTAAGCAATACAAGGATATCTAATATCATTGTATGGATATATATACACCTATGAATCAGAAATAAAGAATTGCAACCCACCACTGGAAATATTTCCTTTCAGCTCCAAATTGTGGGGTTTTTTGTTCCCTGGGTGCATGGAAACACTTGACTGGTTCAGGTCAGTTCTTTGCACAGTTACAGATATTTTGTTTTACTTTCCATTCCCTGTCTGTCTTTCTGAAAACTGAAATGGAGTTAATTTTGTTTCTCATTATATTATTCCCCGTCTACCTTTATTAAAATCATGGCTTTGTTGATACTAGCAGTATTGTTCCTGAAAGAAAGCAGCTCTTTAAATAGCTTTCTAATTTGTGTCCATGCTATGGAAGATCAAATATGTCCATGCTATGAAGATCAAATGCGCAGATAGTCCATCTCATATATCAAAAAGGCAAAAGCTACAGGGCAGAAAGAGATTGACTGTGAAACCACCCTTTGCAGATTAACAGCCTGAAGGAAGGGGTCAGATCTGGTGGACAGGGAGTCCTCTGACCTGCCTGGTACCTTGTGCGCACATCCCAGTCTAAGTCTGTGTCAGATGGGCCAATCTATACTGCCACCACTTTAAGTAAACCTGGCTGACTTTTGGAGCTGTCCTGAGCATTGGCCAGTGAGGCACCAAATACAAGATTAAAGGGGATAAGCTGTGGCTTCTTAATTGCCACCCACCTGCAAGCAGCTTGATGAGTGCTCCTAGACCCTTTCAGAGTCAAAGAAGTTGAATTAAACAAACCTTTCATGCTTGTTGAAAATAGGTTTCTTGACTTCTGATAGGTTTGGAGATTTATCAGATGTTTACCAAGTTATCAGTTTAAGTGTTAGAAGTGACCCTGTTTCCTACTAGTGCCACTAGTGGGAATAAATGACAGGTCAGACTTTGTTAGCTGTGCAGCCATATTTATTTCTGGAAACAAGAGGGGTGTCCCTGTATTGCCTGGCACAGATCAAGCCAATTGAGCAAGCATCAGAAGATGAGCAGTTTTACTTCTCATTCACTGTCCCTTTCCTCGGGTCGTGCAACCCCTCTGGCACCCTGTTCCCGTTGCAAAATACAGACATTACATGCAGACAGGGTGTGACAATTATCTGCTGTGCACAGGGGAAGACCAGAGAATGGCACTGTGAAGTTAAAATGTCAGCTGTTCCTGTTTGCGCTGGTGTGGTTTACAGTTCTGTAGTCTTTGCCTGACAAAAGGTCAACTGCTACAGAATGCAACCTCTTCTCCCAAAAACTTACTTTGCAAAGGTACTGAAGTCTCTTTAAAAATTATGTGCTTGGTCGTTACACTTATTTTTCCTAGAAACATTCACCCATTTCAGAAAAAGTGGTCACTTACTGCTCACACAGTGTGAATTCTCTCGGCAGTCCTACTGACTCTGTTTTGTCCATTCAGCCCAAGCAGCAGAATTGACTGGGCTGAGCTCTGCCTAATTTGAGAACCTGAAAGGAACCACAGCCTAAGCTTGCCACCTTTTTTTTTTTTTATTCCTTGTTGTTTTTAAATGCCTTGAGGGACATACCAACAGACCCATGTGCCTGTCCTAACACTATGCTAGTGACCTATGAACAGTCTTGGGAGTAAATACTGACTCTAGAGAATGGGTTTCTGTTCTGTTTGAGTTGACCAACTGTGACCTCTGTGGTGGGCTGCTGCAGAAAGAAAAAGTGCAGTGTTTCTCATGCAGTATCTAGTCTGTCAGAAAAACTGTTGAACTCTAAGATTGTCAAGCCACACTGTTCAAAGGAGTTAAATTTATTCCTTTATTTCACTTCTCAGTAGTATCTGTTTAGCCAAGTCACAGCTTACTGCTAAAATAGAATCAGTTAAAAGAAAATTCAAATCAGCCATGTCAAAACCTTATCTTCTTGTCTCTTAATATGTATTTCAATAGGCAGCAAGCAAAGCACCCTCCAGCAATGTAGGAAAGTGATCCACAGAGTACTTCCCATGCTGCTCCCTGAGGCCTGGTATGTAAAGCAGGCTCCCTCCATGAGAGAGTGACTCAAAATGAAGTGCTGGCTTTCTAGGACAGACCTGTATTAAGCCATCAAGACTATAAAACTTCATCTCTGTCTTCGTCCCTTTGAAGCATGAGTAACATTGCTTTAAACAGTGAACAGAAAGAACACAGAGAATATTAATGTGATATTTGGTCTTTAAGATGTAAAAAGAAAGAATAAGGAACACAGCTAAAATTATCAGTCTGAGAAAGTAAAACTAGGGGAAGGAAGGACCGATCAGGGAAATGACTGGGGAAGGTAGGGTTACAGGCATCTTTCTGCTTGAGGCTCCAGCCTCCTTCCAAATTCTGATTCTCCTTGGGGACAGCTTCTGAAACATAGCAGGCCTGTTTACCTGGAGGCTTTACTTGAAAGAAGCACAAGTGAGCTCTGTTCCAAACATTCTTTTTTCCTCTTATTTAAAGAAATTATGGAATCCCTGGAGATAAGTGGCTTAATCTGGTGTTCACTCAGTTTAGAATAAAACCCACCCAGCCTTTACATAGCACAGGGGAGAAAGCTGAAGAAATGGGATATGTTGCGTCAATTGAGAAAATGAAATTTTGCACATTTCTTAGTGACTTGCACAGAGTAAGCATGAGTCAGAAGACGTCATAAGTGTGAATTAGGAAGCAAATTAAATACAGAAAGGAAAGAGCAAGATGCAATAGGGGGGCATATGGAACACAGTGTTTCATAGTGGAAAATAGCTGCAGGAGAGAAATGACAGAATAGGAGATAAAGTATGGAGACCAGAAAGGTGATGTAAAATAAAAAAAGCTTATTGCCTCGGGAGAGAACTGTTGTATTACTTGATGGATCAATAGCAGTGCTCAGAGGAGAAGCTGCCATCTCCTGAAGGTGTCTCAGTGATATATGATGGTATAGATTTATACAGCAATAAAAGACCTCAGGTTATCTATTGACTCACTTCGTACTGCATTACCACTGGAACAGGAAAGAAAATCAGTATGGTGAAACCAACTGAATTGAACACTGCAGATTTTGGGATCAAGCAGCAAAATTAGTGAGGCCTTGCTGATCCACTAAAGCTGGTCTGATACTCTTTAAGTAGAAGAGTTGGCTTTGGTGGAATTCCATCACTGATACGATCATAATTACTGAACAGATGAACCCACAACCTGGTCCACCAATAAGGTTACACTATCCAGGCGGTCACTGTACTCCCAGGAGGAAATATTCATAGATACTGGATGCTGCTGTTTTCTCTGGAATCAATTTTCTTTGGAAAAATTTCCTTTCAAATAGCATTTTGTTTAGTTTTCAGTAATGGGAGATTTGGAATCTCTATTCTGTCTGGTAGGCTGTGACACACAGTAACTGTGAGAAGTGTCCCTTGTTCACAGCTCCCATTAGATGGAGAGCTTTCTGCTTTTCTTGCCATCTCACAGATGCTGTGAATTAACGTGAGTCCTTCCACAGCTCGCTCACTCCCCACAGCTGGATTTGGAAGGATGAAAGTGACAAAACTTGTAGGCTGAGATAAAGACAGTAGGTAAAGCAAAAGCTGTGCACACAAGCAAAGGAAAACAAGGAATTTCTTCACTACTTCCTGTAGGAAGGCTGGGATTCAGCCATCACCAGGACAGCAGAGGCCCATCACATGTAACAGAGACTTGGAAAGACAAAAACCATGAACACACCCCTTCCCTCCTCTCCCCAGCTCTGCATGCTGAGCATTGATGCCTTATGGTCAGGTCGTGATACCCCTTTGGTTAGTTGGGTTCAGCTGTTCCAGCTGTGTCCCCTCCCAACTCCTTGAGCACTCCCAGTCGCTGTTGGGGTGGGTGGAGGAGCAGAAAGTGCCTTGACTCTGTGTAAGCCTGCCTAGCAGTAACTAAAAAAAAATTACCGAGAGGGTGGTGAGGCACTGGAACAGGTTGCCCAGAGAAGTTGTGGATGCCCATCCCTGGTTGAGGCCAGATTGGATGGGGCTTTGAGCACCTTGGTCCAGTGGAAGGTGTCCCTGTCCATGGCAGGTGGGTTGGAACTAGATGATCTTTAAATTCCCTCCCAACTCAGGCCGTTCTGCAGTTCTGTGGTTTGCGTGCTATCAAATTGCGTGCCACAAATCCAAAACAGAACCATACAAGCTACTATGAAGAAAATTAACTTGTATCCCAGCCAAAACCAGTATACAAGATCAAAACCAGGCTGCTGCTAATTTTGGCCTGCTAAACCTGAAATCAGGCATCTTTAGCTTAAAATGTTGTGCCTTAAACAGAGCAGTGGTCAGCTAGACACTGGTCTAAATGCTATTGGTGGCATTTTCATGGGAGGATTGTCAAGCAGGTTCAGTACCTGCTGTGGAGTACTTCCTCAGTTGTCAGAATATGAAGTGAGTAAAAATGCATGAGACTAGTGATGTGAACCCACAGAAACAATGTTGTCACCAATTTTGTTAACTTATTTGCCAGATCTAGCAAGTCCTGGGGGGGGGGGGAAAAAAAAAGCACTCTATTGTGCTAAATCAGACAGGGACAAAGCAGGGTAAAGTCCCCTCAGAATTACCCTTCTGAGGCTGTCTAGACACCCTTCACATTTTCCAGCTGCTGCACTTTCTGCAAAGCTGATGCTCTATTTTCTCTCCTCATGTGAGCAGAAACAGCCCAGGAAAAAGCACAGGATGAGAGCAAGAGTGGGCTTTTTTTGTGAATGCTGAACAGAACCCTGAAGAGACACTCTTTTGCAACCCTAATAGCTTACTCTGGATTTTTCCCTCTCTGGTTTGTTCAGCCTGATAAGTTATTATTACTACTACTACTATTACTACTACTAATCCATATTAGGTGTTTTTACTTCTCTATTGCCATTCACTAGCACTTCTTCCATTTATTAGCTTCCTAACTTTATGCCAACTTCAAATGAATAATTACTACTGATGAATGGCTTAGTTTTTCCATGTTTCTAATTCAAACAGTGCTATTTTAAGTGCCTTCTCTTGAAGTAGGAATGTGGTGCAGTGGGAATCCTGAGGAAGCACAAGAAGGTTTCTCCGAATCTTTAGTGATCTGAAGCTCAGGGCTGTGAAACAGAGTGGTGACAATTCCTCTAGGTAGACAGGTGTGATATGATGTGTTACATTAGGCACATATTAATAAATATATATGCATAAGTATAGCTGCATAAATTAATGAGCAAAGCCAGAGCTGAAAAAGATTATATTGCATTCAAGCTTTGAAAGATCTGTGTCTGTTGGTCTGCTGCCTGATGGGGTACTGGATGTTAAGTTAGCTGTCTCAGGGATACAATCAATTTTATGCCCAACAAGATAAATATTAATTTCTTCAGGTACACTGCAAAAACACAGTGTTTGTGGTTTTAGTTTTAGCTTTATTTCAGTGATAATTCACCATCTGGTAATGCAACATCTCACTGCTACTTGCTATCTTTTTTTTTTTCTTTTTCATTCTTAGTATGAATTGTGGGAAGATTTTGTAAATTAAGGAGGGGAAAAAACCCTTTGGAGGGTCTGCCTGTTTTGGTTACTTCGCAGTTCCATATGTCCAGATCTGAAGTCCATGAGGTGCCCATTTGGTTCCAGCACCTTCTCTTTCTCACAGGAGGGGAAGCATGGAGGCCACACAGCTTCTGCAAGTGCTCAGAGCTTCCCCTATAGTAGGCGTTCTCCTATCATGGAGGCCATAAGGAACCTACCACATATATTGGCAACTGGTTTAACCAGCTTGATTTGTCATTCCACTAATCCTTGTGGCATGCATGGAGGAGCAGATGTGTGACAGCCCTTCAGAGTTGTTGGTGAAGAGTAACAGAGATGTGCAAGTTTATGTAAGAGAAAATCTTGAGTAATGTTGTGCTGCTTTCACCTAGGACTTTGTTTTTGTAAATTGCTGAGCTTGCTGGCTGCCTGGACATTCTGTCTTCATTAAAAAAACACAAATAAGGAGGTCAACACAAGTATCCCTGACACCATCTGATAGAAAAGAAAGAGGAGAAGAGAGCAAACAAACAAGTCTAATTGCTTTATAAAAAATGGGCGAATGCAAAAACATTTTAAATGTATTTAGAAAAGAAAACCCCAGATTATTTAAACATCAATATTGATATGAATATTGATACGAATAACTTTGAAATTCAGTGAGTCTCCAGTGGGTTTTTTAATATTTAATAAGCTCTGTCCAAGAAGTTGAGCAAACTCCGACTGCACATCCTTTTGAACATGCAGAAGTTACAGGAGCCTGTTCAGTGCCTCTGCTTGGGAAACACAAGTGTTTGAAGTCATCTACTGCTGCGGTCATCAGCAGACAGATTCATCCGAGGGACATTTCTGTCAGCTGTTTCAAGATCACTCAAGCATGAGAAACTGGGTGCATGTGGGAAATCAGAAATAAAAATTAGTAATTGGGTGATCCAAGTTGAAAAGCTGAGATTTTTCTGTGTATATTAACAAGAAAAGTGAAAACTGAACCATGTCTGTCTTTTGGCAGCTTCTTTATGTAGAGCTAGATCCCAGTTTAAAAGTAAATACATGTATAAAAGAGGGGTTTTTTTTCCTGTTCCTGAGAATTCTCCCTCAAGACCGTGCAATGGCTCAGAGAGACAGAAACCCAATTTACTCTGCTCACAGTCTATGGCAGCAAATGCCTTTCCCTCACCACTGGTTCACATCAGCCAGGCTTGGGCGATTTCTGCTTCCCATGATAGCCCTGCAAAGAAGCTGTTGTTTGGAGTGAACATTTTATTTGAGCACCTCTTTACGAGCTGCCA
Source organism: Coloeus monedula (assembly GCF_965178545.1). Lineage (NCBI taxonomy): Eukaryota > Metazoa > Chordata > Aves > Passeriformes > Corvidae > Coloeus > Coloeus monedula. Next base: position 41,834,850 of record NC_138822.1, on the reverse strand, counting down.
GATTCACTCCTGCCTGTGGCCGTACACTGTCCTGCTGCTGCCGTCCCACTGTCCACCCTTCCCCCTCGAGCTCTCTAGCCTTCTGGATTAACCCTCTTCCTGTTCTTGCATTTCTGAGAATGTATGCAATAGGTTGTAACTATTTGCATAGGTAAAATAACAGCCTAGGCCAGTACACTTACACACCTACATTCTCTGGCTATTCTGTTAACAATGCAGTAGTCTCTAACTGCAGTGAAATCTGGGAAAGACTGTTTTACCTGTTAACCTTTTCTCCATAAGGAGAAAACTGCTACCAGATAGAAACTAGTTCTGGACTGGTCTGAATGATACAGGAGTAGTCTGCTACTTGGTAAAAATACTATTGCAAGACTTAGTTATGAGGCTTTCTTACACACCTTCATTTGAAACATTACCCAGTATCTATAAACTTGGATTTAGCTCAGGAAATAGTTTCAATAAAAGTAATCAAGTTCCTGTAAATTTGGAGTTTTGCTGAACTGTATTTCTGTCTGGGACAAGCAGGTCATTATGAGGTGGGGAAAATGCAACAAGTAACAAATTTGCGGTAGCTACTGGCAACACTGTTGAATTCAGACTATTTGGCTCAATTTCTAGAGGTATATAAATCCCCCAGGAAAAGTCTGGTTGCAGGTTTTTCTGCCCTTCCCCAGTGAGAACTTTTTCAGTTCTGAAGTCTCACATCTCGATACTGGCTACATAGTTTTCCAGTTATTCTATGTGTTACCTTCACTTTCACTTCCTTACCCTTTCTATTAAATGTCCTTTAATGTTTTTTTTTTTTACTTCTGTTCTGGGGAGAGGAATGTTTGGGGAAATAGATCCGTAAACCCACTGGCCGTATTCAGCCTTTGAAGGCCTCAGTGTTTGATAAGCCTTAGGTGTATTATTCTTAAAAAATCTTTCTGTGATAAGTAGGTCAGTAGCTATTCTAGTGCCATAACAAATGGCCCAGCACAGCTTAAGCCAACACCTTACAGATGTGACTGTATGAAAATCTCACAAGACTGTACAAACTAGAAAGCCTGTCCCCTTGCCTTGGTCTCAAGCTTTCAGGAGGATAGATTCCTCCTTCTCTTTTCCTTAAGATAGCATTTTAACAATGTGGGAGAGAAAGTTCAGGTAAAAAGTAAAGCCAAGGAATGGAAAGATGTAATAAAAAAGCTTGTAATTTTTCTCAGCAATGTGCTTTATTGCATTTACAGCTGTACCTGCCTTTGATCGTCATCAGCCCAACACCGTGTTCCATTGCTTACACTTAGGAGCAAAGGTGAATTAGGTAACACAACACTGTGCTTAGCATTGGATTAAATGTAGTCTGGATAAACAAACATAGTGTATTTCAAATTGCCTACTGAGCTGAAGACTTACTTTGGTATTTTTTTAAGGAGAGATTGCTTAACTGGAACAGTGAACTCAGAGTCTGTAAGCGAAAAGGTGAATCATATTGTTATTTTTATGTTTTATGTCTAGTCCCACTGCAATTTACTCATTTTTTAAATTAATAACCCTGTGTTTCAAAGACAAGGAGGAGCCATCTGTTATTATTGTTTGTAGAAGAGCTAACATGCCCTAAAGTGTTTTGCTAGCATTTCTACTACTGGTAGCTAGGGATTACCTGATAAGCAGTACAAGCTACTATGTGCATACTCATCTTGACAAAAGCTTTCCAGAATGAGTCAATGCACATGTATGCAGTTAAAAACAACCAGCTAACCTCTCCCATTTCCTAATATGTGAACACTTATATTGGTGAGCAGAAGCTCTCTTTGTGAATGCTAGGAGAAACTTTGCTTCGTGTATTAAGTTTACTACATCTGGAGTTCTGCTTCTTTCTTTTTTGTGACTTTGACCAAATAGTGAATTAAATTTAATTTTTAGGCACAATGGTCATAATTTCAATAGTGATGGAGTGGTCAGCTAACACCTTTGGAAGGTTAAATGTACCTGCATGGATTTCGGTGTATAATTTTCAGAAAGTTACATGTGTGCTTTTGTTCTTTGCTGTAAACAGGGTAACATCAGTAGTGTGAAAACAGAATTAAACAATCCATTTTGGGGTTTCTTTGCATTCATATATGATTTCTTTTCTAAGTACTAACCAGTGTAAGATGGGACATGCAGAGAGAAGATGCAATGTGTCAGCAAAGTATTGATATCCTCATGTTACAATGTACTATAAATTTGTTTTTAACAGTCAGCAGTATTTAAAAAGGTGAGTCCATTGGCTTGGAGATTGTGGCTGGAGGGTGAGCCCACTGACTGCTGCTGCTCACTAGCATAAAGGCAATCTCAGCTGGCTTACTTATCTCAGTACCTGCCTCCAGACATTGTCAGTATGCATACATTTCCACACATTAGCTGGCTTTCTCTTCAGAGACATCCTGTCTTCTGTTTGCTGTTCTGTTCATCAAGTGTGGGAAGTAGTTCTTCAAGTTGGCAGATATAATTACCTTTTAAGTTCTTTTTCATTATGCTCTCACCAAATCAATATGCAGTATTAATCACACACTAGCTAAAGCTTTTACTTAGAACAGCAGTAAGTACTACTAAATGAGAGAGTTCAGTTCTGCACAGAGTGCCTGATACTAATTTGGCTGGGTATCAGTTTCACCCACTGCAGTTTCAAGCTGAGAATAAAAGCCTCTTTCACTCAGATGGTCTTATTTATTAGCCTCTTAAAAGTTTCCATGGGTATGTGCTCAGGACTTTTCAACAGAACTGTTATTTTTCTCCAGTTTTACTCCTGTTCACATTCATTTAGACAGGAGGAAAGTCTGTGTCATTTTAGTCAGGCCTGTATAATTGCTTTGCTTTGAATCCTCATTTCCAGATTGAAATGAACAGAAGTGACTTTAGGATCATGTCATAGTTAGTTGAGACGCCCTTTACATCAGTGAATTCCCTTTGGATGGATGAAGTGAGCTGTCTGGGCTAGAGTCTCAGACTTGGGAGAGTCAAGGTATTTACAAATGTTAAACATATTTAAAGGGAGAGATGCAAAAACTGATCTATTCCATGAAAACAGACAAGAAACAATAATGAGAATTCACTCACCGTGATAAGCATTTCCTAAGGGCTGCCCATGCTAATTCAGGCAGCTTGCTATGAAGTTAAGTGGTTGTTTTGCATCCTCAGGGGCTTTGACATGGAGAACCTGTATTCCACCAAAACCAGAGCAGAAAGTTGGCTTAGTGTTATACCTTGCATCCGAACACTACTGCCTATTAGGTTGGCTCTCCTGTTTCCTTGAAGGGTTCACAATGGCAGCGTTTGGCAGATGTTTGTGACGCTGCACCCTGAACAGCCTGTCATGACACGGTGCTGTATATAAGTACAGCTGGATGGGATGCCAAAATGATTAAAAGGACACAATTGCTACCCATCTTTGCTATGACTAATCCCTTACAGGGTAAGTAGTACAAAATAAACCCATATTTTTCCTCTGGACAGTTACAGGTCATTGAGAACAGACCTGACAAAATAATGGGCAGCCTACGGCTTAGACCTAGAAGTAAAATCCAGGTATCCAGGAAAGCATCTGCAGAAATAGAGGTCGAATTTTTTAAGAATCTAGGAAAGAAAAGTTTCATATGTGGGCAGAAAAACTTCCAACAAGCCCAGCGTGTCAGCGAGCAAACAAGAGAACTGGGTTCACGACACATTCCCATCCTTCAAGGGCACAATGACCGCCTCTTGTTTACTAAAGTTGCGACAGAAGTAGTTGCCAGTTGCAATAAACAAGTGTATGTAAAACCACTACTGTAGTATATTATGTTGTGTGCAATTAATTTTAAAACCCTTTGCAGCTTGCTGGATGGTGCCTGCATTAGTCTGATTATAAGCTAACTTAAATAGCATTTCATTTCACTTATGTTCAGTTTTATTCCTCTCTGGGCACCCCCGCTGCCGCTCCAGTCCTCAGTTCTGCTGTTGTCCATGATTTCCTTCTTGTTGCTGGCGTCACCATTGCTACTGGCCTTGTTTGGTGTTGTGTTGCTGCCCCTACCGAGGATGGAGTGGGAAGAGATGTGGCAATGGCAGCAGCTGTGGAAGCAGTGGCAGAAGTGCTGGGATGAGCCTCAGAGCAAGCAGGTTTGTGCTGTAGCCCTGCAGCTTTCTGGACAGCTGGAGAGTCTTAGATAACCAGGGGTCATTTCACAGATCACAGAATCATTTCAGTTGGAAAGGGCTTCCAAGATCATCACCAATTTGATGGGTTTGTGGCTGAAGTGCTACTATTGAGTGAACATTTGGGGTGGGAGTCGTTTTTGGTTTTCTTTTGTGTACAGAAAAGGAACTAGCTTGTAATCAGGAAAATATAGTAAATTACAGTGGCTGAAAATTTAACACCCGGCTAAAGCCAAATATCCTATTGGTTTTTTCTGCAGTCAGCATGTTCCCCAGCATTCAGAAACACTGACTGAAGTAGGTGAAGTCACTGAAGAGTGAAATGACCTATTACAGATGGCTTGCACTGAGATTGAGTTTAACCTTAAAGTAAATTCACTGTGCATAGAAATATATATATGAAAAAAGTTATCCTAGAAAAACAGGCTGCTCTGTAAGAAATTAGATCAATAAAATATTTTAAAAGCTATACACATTTCCTTAATGTTTCCCCACTGCTCTTTTTAAAAAGTCAAGTGTAAATGTTGGTTAATAAATGTAAAAAGCTACTACATCCCTTTTAAAGCTAAAAGGATGTTAAAGAAAATAGAGTGACCCTTCCGGTACTCACAGAACATCTGTGGATCTGGAATTTCCTGATGACTCTTGGTTTGTAACTTACCAAACAGGTTTTGTTTCTTTTTCACAACCTTATCTGTCATGAGAATTAGTCTAAACTTCAATTTTATTTTTTTTTTTAATGTAAATGAATTTCTTTTCTGAGCTCTACTCTATGAGCCTTAAACAAACACGCTTAATGGTTTGTGGACTGAACTAGTAACCAAATGTCCAGCCAAGAAAAACAATTATTTCTCGGCTTTCATTAATGCGGTTAAATGCAGTACTGGTCCTTTTCTGCATGTGGGGAAAACAGCACTGTAGTTGTACATCAGGAAGTACAACAGGAAGTACTGCTACAGAGGTAGTTTTCATTTACAGTGAAACCACCAATAGGAAAAAAAAATAACATGGGATTGATTTCAATAGAGACATATCTGGGATAAATCTTGTAAAGTGCTATAGAAAAGTCAGATGCCTCAAGGAAAACTTGATGGGAAGTAAACCACATTTTGCAATATACAGCTCTTTTTGACCACTGCTTTATCAAGACCTTTTTCATACTATAAAGAAATTGTCCTGGTCTACTGATGACGATACTCCAGATGCAAAGTCATGGAAAAATTAAAAACAAAGCAGGAATTATTTACCTCAGATTTGGCTTAGTTCACAAATGTCCACGTATCGTAGAATCACAGAATGGTTTGGGTTGTAAGGGACTTTAAGGATCATCTAGTTCCAACCCACTTGCCATGAACAGGGACACTAGACTAGGTTTCTCAGGGCCCCATCCAACCTGGCCTTGAACACTTTCAGGGGTGGGACATCCACAACATCTCTGGACAACCTTTGCCAGTGCATCAGCACCCTCATAGTGATGAATTTCTTCCTAATACCCAAACTATCTACCCTCTTTCAGTTTAAAGCCATTACTTCTTACCCTACCACTACATGCCCTTTTTTCATGGTTACCCTTGAGTGTTTTTTTTTTTAATTTTACTTAATTCTGTAATATTAATATTTATTTTCTGTCATGTTAAGGTTTGTCTTCTCTTGGTTTTCTTTTTTTTTTTCTTTTGCTGTGTGAGTAATTGTCATGGTTTAACCTCAGTCAGCAGCCAAGCTCCATGCAGCCAGTCACTCACTCCCCACCAACAGGATTGGGGAGAGAACTGGAAGAGTTAGAGAAGTCATGTGTTGAGATAAAGAGAGTTTAACATGGAAAGCAAAAGTCACACACAGAGGTAAGGCAAAATAAGGAATTCATTCAGCCCTTCTCATTGGCAGGCAGGTGTTCAACCGTCTCTAGGAGAGCAGGGCCCCATCACAGGTAATGGTGACTTGGGAAGACAAACGCCATCAGTCCCAACATTGCCCCCTTCCTCCTTCTTTCCCCCACTTTATACACTGAGCATGATGCCATATTGTCTAAAATATCCCTGTGGTCAGTTTGGGTCACCTGTCCTGGCTGAGTCTCCTCCCAACCCTAGCCCCCTCGCCATTGTGGCAGTACAAAGAGCAGAAAAGGCCTTGGCTGTGTGTAAGCCCTGCTCACCAATAACAAAATCATCTCTGTTTATCAACCCTGTGTTCAGCAAAAATCCAAAACACAGCCCCATAGCAGCCACTGTGAAGAGAATTAACTCTACCCCAGCCAAAACCAGCGCAGTAATTCTTTCAGTCTATGAATGGAACAAAGCCTGAAGAATACAAAGTACTGCTACCCAGCTGGAGTCAGTCAAGTTATTGATCTCATTCCCTGTAGAAAACATCTGCAGGTATCTTTCTTTACCCTGGATTTATAAACAACATTGGGATTACCTTATATACCTGCACAGGAGACAGAATGAATCCTTATTCTGTTCATCCTGTTCCTGTGAGTGCTAGAGTTAATATTGAGCCTAGAAGGTCTTCGAACAAGTCATCAGTCATCATAACAAATTACAAGTGGGTAATATACATGACAAAAATTATAGGCATCAGACTTCCCAAAGGTATTGCAACTACTGACAGAACTTTCCATCATTTATTACCAGATGGAGAGAGAAAGGGAGCTGGAAATAAGCAAACATTCAACTATGTGAAAAATGAAATTTAGCCACATAGTGTTCTCTAAGGCTGCTAGTATGTCCTTGTAAAGACAAAGGCAGATGCAAAGCTTAAGACCAGTTAAAGCAAGTGGAGTTAAAATTACCTGTAGCAACTAGGCTGGCATAAAGTCCCTTGTGCACCACACTACAGCTACGTACTGCGACTTTTGAAGCCAAAAATGCATCTCAGGTGGCCTCAACAGTCCTGATGAGGTGACGGATGAGATGATGTCCGAGACCAGTTTGTTCCAGAGAGCTTGTTCCTGGTGTCCAGAACAAGGCTAATACTGAGGACTGAAGAAATGTGAAAGGAAAACATGTTCAAACTAGAAGACACCTACTGATTCAAAGTAATCTAGGGGAGCAGGACTTGGCATGCTAGTAGGTTTGGGATTGTATTTCTTCTGAGGACTGTCAGTTTAACCTTGAATTAGAGCTACTAAATGATGTGCACAGGTGAAGCAGGATTCAGACACCTTGTTGTTGGATGATCCCTAGACTGCAATCTGTTTGTTTCCACAACCTGGCCTCAAAAATACAACCTGCTACTCAGTTGCTACCCAAAACTATCTGATTTCGAGCTGCTCAATAGCTATCTGTTGCTTGAATGAGGATCCAGATACAGGTGATAGAAGTAAATCCCTGTGGATGGGGCTAAAGGAGATTTTCTTTTGATACAGCTGGACCTCCTTAACATGCAAACTTGGATGTCTGCTTTGTGAGCAGGATATTCACCTACAAATGTCCTTTTCAGGCTTTGAGCATTCAAATTCCTATGTCTTCTTCCCTGCAAAGTGTCCTCACCACTGGGAGAAGCTTAGACACATAGCTGCTCTTCTGTCAGTCTTGTATGTGAAATCAGATACTGTATGTGAAATAAAAAGCAGTGCAGTGGGCATTGGGGAAAGGTTTTCTCTTCTTCCTGTTACTTTGTTCTTTTGGGGATTTCTTAACTGGTAGTGTAACCACCTCTGGCATTTGAAAAGTTATGTCTTGTACAGTGCAATGAAACCTTTCCTTGTTGCCAAGGCATTGTTCTTTAATATGTGTGTGTGTGTGCGTGTGTGTGTTAGACACATACCTGTTTTAGACATGGGTATGTGTCTAACTAAACACATGGATTGCTGTGCAGGTCTACACTGGATGAAGGCATAAGACTATATTCATTTGTTTAAGTATCTGGTGAAAATAATGTACTATTATATTTTTAAGTGCCTAATTTTAAATTTTTATAAATAGCCGACATTGCAAAAATTGCACGTGCCCATGTGATACTACACGATCCTGGAAGAATTAGGAGAAAGATAAAATGGAGAAATTTGAGAAAATTTTAGTGGTGAAAGAAGAAATGGGGCAGCTGGTTAATGTTAGCTAAAAGGCTTCCGTTTGAAGATTTTCTGGTAAATAAGACAGATCTTAATTGGCTCTGTTGAAGTCAGTCAGTCAGTCACCTTCTCTAAAGAAATGTTCCATGGGTTTTAACGATTCCTTACTTGTGGTGACACAGCTAAGAATAGACAACCGTGCAATCCTTGTGGCAATGCTACTGTTAAAGATTTGCAGCCTAGCAGAGGAAAGATAGTATTGTGATATATAAATTAAAATATGTTTGGTTGTTCGGCTTGCCACCAGTAGACGGCTGTAGCCCATCTCTGCTCTCAACCTTTTCCATTTCTGGTGAATAAAAAGTACTTTAACACTTAAACTAATTGTTAAGATATCTAGAATTCTCTGATTTTTAAATCTGACAAGGTACATGCATTTTTGAGTGGAGATAGGTGAAATCAGTCTTAACTATCACACCAAGAGTAACTCATCAATGCAGAAAAAATACAAGCACCATGTCCCCCAACCTGGTGCCCTCCTGCCTCATTCAAGTTGCAGGATGCACAAGATGTCCCCTGTTCACTCTTCCCTCTGGCTGCCCCCAGGGACAAGGCCACTGTGTGCTTCTCCAATGTTCATTGTGCCTGACTGGCCACTACCAAACTTGTGTGCAGCCCCAAAAGAACATTGTGCTGGGAAGCATTCCCCTCACCCAAAGCTAGAGGCTGAATCTGCAGAGCTGGCAGTAGCAGGAAGGCTAGGGCAGTGTTGCCCATCTCCACGATTCTCCCTCTGTCCTGCTTTGCTAGGACAGTGCATTTGCACATCTATATGCAATAGAAAGGAATTTCGAGACCCAGATCTCTTGCATTGATTCAAGTCTTTGATGGGACTGGTTTTGTGCTCTTGTTCATTAACCTTGTAGTGACATCTATAAATCACCCCTATGCTGAGGTTATGCAGAGGATAAAATGGTTTTCTTGCAGTATAAGTACATGATGTAGTTTGATCTCCATTTACTGTGTATGAAGTATCTGGAATATATTCTGATACTGGTTGTAGTGACTGTACTTCTCATGACAAAATTGTCTGGATTACAGTATCTCATAAATTGCTATAGTAAGCAGGGCATGTGCTCCCAAATGAAGAAAAGCATTCTTAGCTGTCTGGTAGTAATAAACTCAAAAACTCGATTTATTTTACTTTTAGGCCCAAAGAATAGACCAGGTGAAAATGTGTTACGTAAATACCAGAGGACTTCCTGTTACGGTTTAGACAAAGTAATGGATGATTTGTGAGAAAACACTAGGATATGACTTCATACAAGAGATATGTCATTGTTCCAGATGATTGATGTGTGATGCTTAACTTTGTTCTTTCAGCTTTCAGATGGAAATGAGCATCCTGATCTGCACTAATCTGTTTGTGGAGCTATCTCAGATTTCTTTGTTTAGTAAAATTTGCTGTGGATGGTCTTTTTTCAGGATTAGATTTTAAAAAGTATAAAGGCATTATTACACTGAATTAATTTTCCACGAGGAAAGATCTTCCCAAATAGTTGTTCCATTTTAGGTAAGCTAGAAATTTAACTTTCCAGGGAGGAAAAGCCCTTGGTGCCTGTGAAAGGATTTTATTTCCATTTACTGCCAAATCTTTTGGCACAGCCTGAGGTCATTTATACTGAATGCATACATATGACTTTGCAGGTGAGAAGAGATTGTGTTAGTTGTTCTGGAGAGGTTAGTGGAAAGATTTTAGCTTTATTATATTTTAGTTTTATATCTGTGCGCTGATTTTAGTTCCTTAGAGTGATTTTCATTAGAGCTTCTGGTTTTGCCTTGGAAGTGCAGGTCTGTTGCCAAGAAAAAACGCTCAGATCTTGCAGAGTATCATTTAAAATTGTATTTCTTAGCAAGACACTCCACAGACCATATTTATGGCAGAGAGAGCAAGCGAGTCACCCCTGTCAGTCTTTCAAGGTGCTGCAGGATTTCCTAACAAGAAAGCAACTCTATTCATAATTTCTACTGTCAATAAAGAAAGACATTCTCCACGGAATTTCTTGTGCCCTGTTAAAGACAGGGCTTTACCAAGAGTGCTGAGTGGGAGCTGCCCACAGGCTGCTCCAGCACCATGCAAAGGAGGAAGGGGTGTGGCGCAGTGTGACATGGCACAGGGTGGCTCAGCACAGCCTGACCATCAGGCTGACATGCAGCACCTGCCCCGCAGAGCTGTGGTGTGAATCTCTGCCTCCTAAATGTGCAGTTCTCTCACAGTCAAAACTTGTAGTTTGCCACGAGTACAATATTAAGTCATTTATAATGCTTCAGCACTGTAGTGGTGGACAGGATGGGTATGGACAGAGCGGACAACTTTTTAAAATGTCAAAACTTCATGAAAACAGTTTTTTCCACCATATCCTGCCATTTTACTGTCATTACCCCTTACTAGTTTTTCTATTCCTACCTTTTTCAGCTTCCTGTTTTCCTGTTTTGGAGCTGTTGGTTTTTTGGGGTTTTTTTTCCATTTTTCTAGTTCCAATCTATTCATTATTTTATTACACATTATTTTCTCATTCTATTTTTCTCAGCATAAAAAAATATATTCTTCCTCTCACTTGCCTTTTAGTGCAGTGCCCCGTGATTTTTTTGATACAGTTTATTTGGAAGAAGTGGTCAGTCTTCTTATTTGTTTACATTACACTTGCCACAGTAGGGTATTTGGATAAAGTTACACTGAAATCAATAACCGTGTGATATTTTGCTGCCTCTCACTTCCTCTGGACAAGTTAATATTTAACTCTAGTAAAAACTCATACTGAGGCTTTTTTTTTCTTGTTTCCCCCCCCATGTGTCCACTCAGTGTGTGTCCACTGCCAGGACTCCAGAAAAAGTGAATGGATCTGTGCCATTTTCTATTCTACACTATTGCATTCCCAAGGTTCACATGGGCTTCCCTAGCCACTTCACTACTTCACATCTAACACCGAATCCTCTGTCCCTTCTTACCATCTCCTTACTCTGTGGAAAAAAGCAACTGCTTGTGCTAAGCAGAGTCTCATCACTGGTTCTGCTTTTCATAGCTTATATTTAGGACATTTTTTGTCTCTAAGTTAATGTAGACAATTTCAATTTCCCTAAAAGTCACTGTGTTTTGCAAGCCTCTGCTGATGTTCTCTGCCTAACAAAAAATGTACTGTGTGAACCTTCATAGAAAACACTATAGAACCACAGGAATCAGATTGCAGAGTCACAAATCTGCCCAGCAGCTGAACTCCCTTTGGGCAGAAATAATATGATAATGTGGGCTGAGCAGCTCTGAAACCAGGATTTGCATATTGAACTGCAGCACTGGAATCAGTTCTGTGAGAAAAAATGCCAAGGGCCTCTTGACATATACTTAAGTGTTATTTGAGAGTGTTTTATCCAATAGCCTAATCCTTTTTTTGCAGATCTGCATTTAACACCAAGTCTGAAATTCTATTCTACCATTTTTATTTTGCCATTTTAAAAATAAAGATAGAGAATCTTCTATCTGGTAATTAGATATGTTTAAAAAGCATGGTAGTAAAGACTGGGGTTTTTTTCTCCAGCTGACGTTTATTTGCATAAGCCTTTTGAGGTTGATAAACTTTCCTTTCTGAAACACTGCAGAGTCCAGGCTCCTGTAACTTGCATTGCTCTGTTGTTTTTTTCTGATTTCTCCTGCCTGGCATTCTTCAGATGTCAGTTCTTGAGACTTACCATCACTCTGAGCCAACCTCTCAGCTTAGCAGTGGGCCTCTGATATTGATTGGTTTGTACCACAACCTCAGAGAAAGATAAACGGAATGTGGTATCAGACAAGCACAGTGACACTTACAACATGCAAATAGCATGCAGTATCTGCACAGAGATCTGCAAACATCAGTGAAGATGTACACACTGGGCTGCATTTAAAATGTTTTTCCAAAGGGATGTTGGCATTATGTGCCTGATTTCTTATCTGAGATTATGCACAAAGCTACATAAACATCATGAACAACCAGCACAAGGAATTAACAACTGCATGGAGTTGGCCAACGCAGTAGATAGTATAGAAAGATTTATAGTAGATAGCAGAGAAGGGTTTGTCTTTAACCCACTTGCAACTATAGAACTGGTGACTTCTTCAGAGATGAAATCAAATTATTGTGTAGACAGCGACATGTATTTCTTATTCTTTCAAAAAATGAGTGTGTGTGCTGTTCTCACACAGGGAGGCGAAGCAAAGGAAAGCCTTCTGAGCGTGCCTACAGCATATGTCTTTGTGCAGACTTAAAAATTAACCAGTTGCTGGGCTGTGCAGTGTGGGCCAGGCCAGATGGAAGAAGATGTGTAAATGCACGTGTTTAAGTGAAGGATCAAAGATAAGATGGTGATAAAAACAAGATGCCCATAACTTCAGGTGTAGTGGGGCATGAATCTAATTTTGAACATAACTATTCAGTGTACCACATTAGGTGCTTTCAATTCTTTTTAAGAATTGGCCTAGGCTAGCAGCATTAAATATGAATTGTATCATAGTCCTTTCCTACAGTTTAGGCAATACCAAATATGGGAAACAAAATTTGAGCCAGTGCTGTTAATGTTAAAAACCATTTCACTTTTTGTTGCTGATATTTTTCCTTCCATTACCTTTGCCAGCAAATGACACAGAGCACTCAGCAGAAAGTGAAATCATTTTGGTAGAGTTATTTTTCCTTTTTTTCCCCAGCAGTTAAAGAGTAGCACTTAACAAACATCAACCAAATACTGCCTTCTGCCAAAAGCCATTTATGCTACTATAACTCCAATGCCATTATATAAATAATAATACCACCACTGATGTATTCTGATGTACAAATTTTAAGACAAGCTTTTCCTTGGGATTGGTAGACTATTCATCAGATAGTAAGTTCCCATCAAAGGCCTCCATAATGTGGTTTCTCAGTCTAAACTATTTTATGTATCAGCTTCTGTCCAAAGAGATGACAAGCTACACAATGAAACATGTATCTAGCCTTTTTTACACTTGTTTTTAAAAGTACCATACAAGTCCAGACACACACATACAAACTTTCTGAAGCAAGATGGAGTACACGTGAAAATAATGACACAAAACAGATTTGCTTTCCTACAGTTCATGATAACAGCTACTTTGATAAACTAGCTACTTCATCATTATAGCTACTATAGCTACAATATTTTAGTAGCCAAAAGCCAAATACCTTCTTAGAGAAATACACAGAAGAAGATTGACTTGCTTTTGCAGATTCTTCGTGTCCAAAGTGAGATTTGTACACGTGTGGACTCATTTTCCTTTTAACTGCACTCCAAGGAAAAGTGAGGAACTATTTCCTATCATCCCGTTTTTGTATCTCACAAATGGATTCGTTTGTGACTTCGTGAGCAAAGCTAGATGGTGGTCACAACAGACACAGAAAGTGCTAAGTGTTTTCATTATTTAAAAAAAAAAAACCCTGCTATTCCCAGCTCCATCTGGGCTAAGTGATCTTCTGAAATGTGACTGCCAGTAATGGGGAGATACCATCACATTACATGTGGCAAGCATCCTGTCCCCTTTGAGTGAAACTGTCATTCCTGTAAGCAAACATTTGACCAAATTTAATCCCAGATAGATATGGGAGTATCCTCATGAAAGGAGTACTGGCTTAAAAGTAAGACAACAGATGAAAACCAGGATCAGTGTGCTGGGACTTTGTGGGGACTGATACTTGTGGGGTGACAAAGTGGATATGTGCAATATGGGAAAATGAGTTAACAGCAAACCTCTGGTATTGCATATTTTTTAGAACATTTGGTTTGTAAGTAATGGGTTCTCTGACTCTGGAAATAGTTTTCATCAGCTCTTACTTCTTTAGAGTGGCTTTGTAACTCTCTAACTGCTGGAAGAATATAGGAAAACAGTTATATGGAATGGTGTGGAGTGCAGTAGGTCTCCAAACTCAACCCCCCTGCCCAAAGCAGGCTTAGCTGTGGGGTCACACATGGTTGTTCAGGGCTTTTTGTCACTGGGGTTTGAATTCCATGAAAGACAGAGATGGTACAGCCTTTCCAAGCAGCCTGTCCTAGTGTTCTAGCTGAAAACTCTCCTGTTTCTACTTGTGGCAGCTATTGTCAAAAAAGCCTAGCCCCTGGTAACCTCCCTGTAGGCAGAGCAGAACCTCAAAGCTGCCCTCCTCCAGTCCAGCTTGCTGCGCTTCCTCACAGCCTCTGTTGAAGTCTTGCTCATGCACAACCAGGCTCTCGCCTCATCCACAAATGCAATCATTTTATCACAGATGATCATCCATCAGATTAGGCATCACTTAGCCAATCTCCATCTTCTGCCGTGTGTGCTGGTACTTGCCTAAGAGTTCTTGCTTCACAGATGCTTTCCCCAGGGACTGAAAATGAGGCAATCAGCCTGTAGTTCCTCGGATTTTCCATTTGCCCTTCCTTTAGGATGGGTACAGCATTTGTTTTACCTTGGCCATTTGAGGCCTTCCCCGGTCTCTATGACCTTTCAGAGCTGAAGGAGAACAGCCTTTTGAGGATACTGAATAGCATCCTCAGCACCTTTGGTGCAGACAAACTGGGCTCACAGGCATGGGTATGTTGACGGCTCACTTGAAAGCCACCAAGTACCTCATAATCTGTCACTAAATCACTGCCCTCCCTCGAGCAGCTGGTTCAAATATGCTGTTAACCTCCACTGGCTGTAAAGCAACTGGTGACTGAAGCACCTCGGGCGGAGCTAGGTGAAGTGTTCTGATACTTTGATTATCGTTCTGTTCTGCTGCAACTGTCACTTTCCAGTGTTTTCTGCTCTTAGTGTACTTCTAATTTTTTGAGAGACTGTTCCAGTCTGTATCATTCATCTTAGGATGGTGAAAGTAGCCTTGTGGAGGATTTTCCCACATTTAAAAGATTTCCATGTGTGACTATATTAATGCTAGAAAGATGCTCAGTTGATGGAAATAGGTTTGTGCTCTCATAGTTTCATGCAAATTAACTGAAGTACATGAATTACAGCTCAGCCTGCCAGATTTAGAATTTTCTGAGGATTCCTAAGGCTGCTAGTAAAAATTCAACCGTCAAGAGTCAAGAAGGGAAAAGTACTCTATATTGACTGCAGATTTTGATACATTAATAGGTAAAAGCAATGTCATTTCCCAAATAAATCCTAGCAGAATGTAGTTCGCAAAGTAAAAGGCAGACATGCAAAAGCAATTACTTTTAAGAGGGTTTGAGATGCTGAATTTACTAAAAAACTAGGCTAAAGAATAGCTACCATGGTGAGAAACAGTCACCCCTCACATGCAAGATCTAATCTATCTGAAAGTAGTTTCCCTGAAACTTCAGTTACACAAGCAGGCAGAAAAATTTAAAAGCAGCAAAGAAAAATGCTTTGAGTAGTTGCTGTGAAAACAAAGTGAAGTTTCTCTTTGGCCCTTCTGATTTTGATCATTTGAAGAGAACAAGAGCTCTCCAAAGGTCTGTTGCCCTAGGGAGCAGGGGCATTATCTCAATGAAATATTTTGTTTGCTGTTTCCTGGCATGGCAGCTATTTAAATTAAAGTTAGTGGGGAGGAAGGAAGAAGGAAGGGACAGAAGAGCATGTGTGGTACTCATATTTAGCCTTCTATTAGAAGTGCTTGAAGAAGATATAAATTAATTGTGTAGTCTGGATATTTTTTAATTGGTCTCTCATTGCTGTCTGATTGCTGTAAAGGATTTATATATCTCACAGGCCACAGCTGCTCTGTGCTACAGTGCCACAGCCACACCAGAAAGAATAAGTGCTTTTGGTCTCACTGTCCCAATAGAGGTTCACCTGAGTTTGCTCTGATGTAAAAGCAAATCCCCTCTCCTCTTGGGGGCTCCTGTAGCAACAGGAGTTGAGTGTGCCAGGATGCAAGGCTTACAAGTGTGTCATATGCTGTCTTAAGAGCACCTCCTTGCTCTGCATGCCCACCAAAGACATGCCATGCAGGTAACATCACTGCTTGGTATGTTGTTAAAAACGGGTTTGCTATTTTTGCAGAACTTTAAAATGCATAAAGGGTGGCTTGGACTAACTCAAAATTAAGGTCAACAGCATTTCAACTCCTGCTGTAGATGAGGTATTACAAAATCATCCTAATAATCTAGTAGTTCAAAGAGATAATTAAGATTTAACTGCCTGGAGAAAGTAACATGCTTAATTACCAACAGTCTGTTGTTAAATGAGATTAGAGCCATACCTACAGACATGTGTTGTGCACTCTTCCAGTAGATTTTCCATACTAATGTGATTTCACATCAACACTGGGAAATCTCTACTTCCAGCATCACTAATGCAATTCACACTAGCTGGTAAATTACACTTTGAAGCCTTATGACCATTTCTGCTTCCCATTCCCATGTGTAGCAAAGGCAGGTTGTCTGAAAGGAAGAGAGAGAAAGGGTTTTGATTGTAGACAAACTAGCTTTATCAAAGATACTGAAGATTTTAGTAACTAAACATCTTCTGCTAAAAGATTCCTGAAATGTTACTTGTTTAGATGAGAGAACAAAGTGGGCTCATGTCCCTGAAAAATAAAAAAAAACAAAGATGGGCAAGATTAATATGTTTTCATGGTACAGAATAAAATACAATTAGTTGTATGTGACTAGATCTCCCTGGAGGCCTAGGTTCCCAAGTAGAGAGAAAATATTTTTAAAAAAATATAGCTAGATCTGTATCTGTTCAGAAAACGTTCCAGCATCCTGTCTTGGAGTATGTGACATGGATTTTAAAAGATGGCATCTGCTCAAGGCCCATCCTGACATGCTCTTCTTAGTGGAATTCTGTTCATCTTTTACACAACTTAGTGGTTTTTTTGGGAAACTTAGAAAATTTATGGGTTTTTGAAGAAAACAGTATCTTTTTAAATATACTGGTTTACTTCAAGGATTTGGTTGTGTTCTTACCTTTTTCTTGTCAAGCTCTATTATAGATGTAGAAGACAGACAAACTAAAACAAATACTGGCAGATCCTAGAAAAATGCAACCATGTTTAAAACCCCAACAGAAAAGCTCAGTTTGAGAGGCACAGTATTTAAATGAGGGCACTGAATATTTCCCTGTTTGAAGATACTGTGCATTAGGCAAAGAAAATATGGGAGACAATGGTGCAAACACAAACATCTGTATCAAGTTCTGGCTGATTGAGAAAAGGGAGGGGAAAGAAAAAAAGGAAGGGGGAAAAAAAGAGGAAGGCAAAGGAAGGGGGAACCAAGAAGAAAAAAAATCCAAACTATTATCTGTATGCAAAGAGTAAGAAACTGACTCATTTCAGCTAAAACCCAGAAAAATTAGGATGCTTATTCCAGAAAGATATAGTAGTATCTTGAAATAACTTGACAGATCAGATTAGTTAGATTGTTAAAACCTGAGTAAGTATATCTGTAAAAAGTTGGCTGGCTTGATTTCAAATAAAGAACATCACCTAAAGGTTATTGCTTTTTATGTCTACTAAGTCACCTGGAAGG
The DNA here is from genome assembly GCF_965178545.1 of Coloeus monedula. Taxonomy (NCBI): domain Eukaryota; kingdom Metazoa; phylum Chordata; class Aves; order Passeriformes; family Corvidae; genus Coloeus; species Coloeus monedula. The sequence continues at coordinate 41,817,170 of NC_138822.1, read as the reverse complement.
CTGCTGTCTGTCAAAAGCAGATTACTGTTAATTTATCACACTGTAGTCTAGGGCATTAAAATGAACTAAAATGATCTCTTGAAAAGAAGATAATTTGAAAACTATGGAAACTGATCTAGATTATTGAAATGTTAAGCCAAGGATGAATAGTATTGCTAACTGGAATTGGGAAGCCATTTTACATACAAAATTTTCCTTATTTTAGTTGACTGAAGAGGTACTCACTACAATATTAGCTCTTCTATTTATTCTGTGACTAAAAGAAAACCACCACTATAACTTTCAGTAAAAGATGTAATTTGAAAAAGTGAAGTATTGCGACAGAAGGAACATTAAATCATGTTTATTATTTTTAACAACTGCTGCAGCAATTGAGAGCTGGAGAAAGCCCTGAATCTGGAGGAAGGGATTAAATCCTCCTGATCAGCACAGTACATGTACATTGAAGCAGATGACCTCTTCTTTCATTTTTATCTTGTAGTGCATTCATGTTATGACCTAGGTCAATTTTTAATTGTCAGACCACTTGAAAATGCACCAAGTAGTGGTGATCTGATTGGTGACCTTGATTATAACTGCAGTGTTCACCTTGTAGGTTTTCTGTCTTTTTTTCTTGTGGTCAATAGGAAGGAGCAACAGCTGAACACATGCTTCTTGTCAAACCAAACCTCAGGCATGCAGGAGATGAAGGCACAAGTATTAGGTTTCTGGGATCAAATCAGCCTTTGATCCTAAAGGCTGGTGATCCTTACATCATCCTTATCCTTAGTGATACAGGATACTTTGTTACCACAGTTACCATCCGTAAACTAGTTGAATTGTTGTTATTAATGCCACTCAAATGCTTATGTGTTAAGGGGGGACTGAACTAGAGCAGTGTCTTCAATGCACTGAGCTCTTCTGGAAAGCTCTGCTATGGAAAATTAGAAGATGTTAGGGGACTTTGAATAGCATACATGGTACTTCAGCAATGATTTCAGTGGCTACTCATTGCTTCCTAGCAATGGTGGTGAGCTGAACTGAGAAACTGAATCAGCTTTAAACCACAGAAAAAATAAAGAAAGAAAAGAAAAAAGGAGGGTTATTCAGTAGGCAGAATGCAAACCTGTTTCCTTCCTAGCTGCCCACAGGATGACAGGATCACAGTGTGAAGGCTGGTGTGAACTGGGTATGACTTGGGCAGCACCATAGCTGAACCCAGCATCACAGCTTTGATTTCTCCTGCTCTGTCTTCTATCCAAGTACAGTCCATCTTGGCACAGGTCTGTGTGTTGCCTTCTTCCCTGATTTGGAACCTGAAGGTGATGAGAGTAAATCAGCAGTAGAGCATCGCTGTATTCAGCATGTGTGGTTGAAAGGGTCATGTACTTTTAAGTTTTTAATTTTTTGTTATTCCTGGGAAGTGCCCAATATCTTCAGCACAGCATTATGATTAGCTTGTTGCTGCATTATCAGTGAAGCCTTTTTCTTTAATGTTCACTTATGTTAGTATTGGACTTCTACTCCAGTTTTCTAAATATCTAGTAGAAAAGTGAAACAAGTTATGAAAAAAACTGCTGACATCAGTAAGGAATGTAATCTAGATCTTGTTTTATTGGGGCCACAAAGTTGCTTGATTCAAGAATGATTATTATTTTGGCTAAGTTTCTTAGCACATTCAGTGAAATAATAATGCTGCAAAATGTGGAATATGTCAAGATTATCTTGTCATCTTAAGGATGTTCTCTGATCCAACATCTCTGTACACTTTTAAGTTTAATCAGCAAGAAAGGAAACCTAACCAGAGGAACAGGCAGCAGCCAGCATCCTTTAGTCAAAGACATCAGGGAACTAACAAGCTTTAAGGATGTAGAAAATCAAGCTGTTGTTTTATGTCAGTAGAACAGATAGCAGATAGCAACCTTACTCAAGGACAACCTGGAACTATCAAGCTTTAAGAATGTAGTAAATCAAGATTTTGATTGCTAACTTGGCAGAATACTCAAGGTCCGTGTATTGGACCTTGAATGAACTATGTTCATTTTAATACTAAAAATCGTGCCTACAAGTAGAAAAAAAGACCCCTGCCCATGTGAAGACTCTTCCCCTGAATGTGTGTAGAAGTTAGCTGAGATTATGTAACTTGTATGGAAATTACTAACCAAGCATAACAGAGGGGCTATACTTGGCAAGTTACTAACTCTGAACTTCTGTGTATAAATAATGGCAAGGAGGGTCTGGAGGAGTGTGCTTGATTTGTGTCACACTACTAAGCATCCAGGCTTGCACAGATGTGGAATAAACAATCAATGTCTCTCTCAAGTGTGTGATTATTGGCTTGTTGCATGCTGGGTAATGAATCTGATTTTGTGGACAGCACTAATGTACATCAGATTGCTTTCTTTACTCATTATAGTGGTGAAAGTGTTTTTTCTTTATGTGTACTTGCAATAGCATTAATTAATCCAATAATTTCCCTTGGCATGTTCAGTACTTGCTCAGGAAATACAGAGTTCTTTCCATGAAAACGTCTTCCTAGAATATTTACATTCTGTATCTCTTCTCTAGTCAGTTTTAGAGAGGTGGGTATTTTTGTAGTTTACTTTTCCCAGAAGAAATTCTTCCTTCTCTTATGGAAAATGTATGCTTAACAGCAATGCTCTTTTACTTTTCCTTCTGTACAAGGAAGACACAGTGAGCCTGCACAGAATCTCTCTTGACTCCATCTGAATAGTAATACCTGAAGCAGCTGATCAAGCAGCATCTTCACTATCTATAGTAGCAGTATTACTAACAACAGAAATACAGACAGGCATTCACTGTATTACACAAATGACTAAGTACAGAGCAGGCTGAGATATGTACGTAAAGATGCTCTAACTCAAGTAGATTTCAAGCAATTGAGTCAGCACTCCATCCAGTGCACAGAACATTTTACTGTTTATCATTACTTTTTCAGTCTTTTTGAACTAGCAGTTCTGGTCTCATAGAAGCTAATCGTGTACATTGTCTTTAGATGCAAATTCTTAAAAACTGCTTTCTTTCTGCTACAAATATAGCATGACTTCCTGGAAATTCCCAGGACTATATGCAGTGAAGTTAAACTTTGTTGTAGCTTGTGTAAAGGTGGTAGGGCACAACAGTCTGCAAGACCATTCTTGTAGAAAAGCCAAAAGGTGGGGAAAACGGGCTATTTCCCTCAACTGCCTTCACTAACAGGCTTTAATTACCTGTTAATGTGAAAGTCTCTGAAAACTCCCTGAACAACTTTCAGGTGGTTTTGAAGGCAGGGGTTGGCAAAAATGGGATCAAATTTCAGATTAAACAGCTTGCCTTCCTAGCTGTTTGCATGATCAACAGTCAGCAGTTCTTTATGTTAATGTCTAAGTAGGAGAAACTTCAGGACAAATGACCTTTGCAAGAAACTCATGCTGCAATTACAGCAACAGTTCACAAATACAAAAATTTAGTCGGTTTTGCCATTTGCTAATGCTTGTCATGAATTCCACTGTCATCTCAGGAATGAGATATCTGACAGTAACTATGCATGACAAACCTGAATTGATAAATTGATGAGGAAATGATATTGTCCTTCACAGTGTTCTCTGCCAAACTAAGCAAGGGCCTAATGGGAATTAAAATCAAATGCACCAGTTAAAAACAAACACAAACACATGAATAAATGACCATATGGAGGTAACGTAGGTCTTATCTCAGCCACAGCTTCAGTCATGTATGGAGAACTACAGTAAAATATCTTTGGCCTTCATCATTAGGAGTTATTTGTGGTATTTTCAGAGGGACTTTAATTGTACAGAGAGACAACATCATTTAAAAAAATAATTTTATTTTTTCCATACTTTGTGTTAAAATAATTTGGAATGCAAATTAACCTTGACAGAAAGCAGAAACCAGCAGTTCCATCAATAATTAGACACTACTGCAACTAAGTTTTGAGAAACTTGAGTGATTTTGGATCCAAAACCTTGACTCCCAATACAGTAAGAAATGTAAAATTACAAGTCTAAATCTCATCAGGCACAAAACTGAAGTTTCCCTGAGAAAATGTAATTACAAACTAGTGTATAAATTTTGTATCACAACATCAAGGGGCTTTAAGAATATGAAAGCAAGATCTGAATTCCTTAATACTCTATGTTGAAGACAAGATTTTCAAGAGGATTAACAATTACATAGAACAGAACTGCAGCAAACAGATCTAAGTAAAATGGTAACAGCTGGCTTTGCATATCCCCTTTTTTTATAGCTTTTAGATAATTTCTAATGCTATATTCCTGAGATCTTTCAGTACTCAGTATCAAGCCTGTGCAGTCCAGCTGCTTTTTACTCCACCCCTTTATCTTTCTCTTCCAGCTAGCATTACATTCATGGGAAAAAAATTAAGAATAACCATGAACATCATGCATTTTCTAAGCCTTAAAACAGTTTAGCCAAAGAAGTCCATTAATTACACCTTCTAGATAATAAATATTCCAAATAGTTGGCTTTCGAAAAACTGCTGTCTTGATTTTGTACCTAAAGCTCCAAGTCTCAGTGTGCCACAAGGCGTACTCGAGACATGTCTTTTCTCCCCCTTGTCCATGGACAAGGGAGGGCATCAGCACCACCACACCAACACGGTGAGAGTCATTATAGCCATCATCAGCATCCCCACCATGGCTGTAACATGTTAAAGGACATCACAGTATAATATTTGTACCTATGTTTCCTAACAGGAGCATACATTTCAGTTCTTTTGCAGATACAAAGCTTTGTGCCGCAAATACTCTTCCAAGCATTTCACTGCAAAAGGGTCAACATCAGTGTCAAACTTATTAGCAAATAAGTGATGGTTTCGTAGCATCCAGTTCAAGTCTCCTACTCCAAAAACACAGACAGAGCGAATGTGAACTCCACTGCACGGTGGGTAGGGTGCACCTTTGGACACATCACCTTCAAAGTACTGCCACTTTACAAACCTGGCCAGTGCATTCATATCAGAAACGTCATACTTGTCACTGGAAGAAAAAGCACCTGGGACTTCAGGGATTCTCTGAATTGTTGCCCACAGGTACTCATCTGGGCTGTAAGTATCTTTCGCCCACTCAATGAACTTAAGTATTTTGCTGTTTTCTAATACATATTCTACAAAGCTTCTACTAACTACAAAATAGGCACTGCCAGAAAAAACTGGAGTATTGAGAGGTGGTAGTTGTTTGTCTATGCCTGTGTTCTTTATTTTACCATCAATAATCTCATGGTGTTTTTTCCACCTTACTTCTTTATAAACAGGCATTTTTTCTGTTTCCAAGCTATTTTCACCCTTAAGGGCTTTTAATTTCTCTACTATTTCGTGGTTGGTCTTTATAGGAAAGTCCATGCCACATAGGTTTATTAGGTATTTCCAGTCTGAACTTCTTCTGTAGAGATCTTTCATGCAGTTAATGTCTGCCTGCACTCTGCTCCATGAAGCATATACCACACTCTCTAACTGGCTGGAAATAAAGACATTATCAAAACATGAGACTATTCCCTTCACAGCAGCAAAAAAGGATTCTGGAGACTTTTTGTCTACATGAATGCAGTAAAAATTCTGTGGAGCATAGATTGATCTTAGAAGTCTATCAAGCATCTCAATTTTGTGATAAACCACTATTGAGTAAGCAATTGGAAATTCTGCTTCTTCGTTGCTGAGAGGTTCCATAATGTATTTCCTAGTCTTGGTGAAGGAGGCACAGTCAGAAGTCATGTTAATATAATCATCTGTCGTTAGTCTGGGGCGTTTCTTAAATGACACTGATAGTACCTCAAGCTGTACCTTTTGCATTTCTTCTATATCCCCCTCAATAATCTTGGTGCAGTTAACATTGCTAATAGGATCTTCTTTTGTTAGCTCCAGGTGTCTCCGATTTAAGAAGTCTTCTTTCTGGTTAACTTTCAAAACTGAAATTATTACTAAAATAAGAGTTAGACCCAAGAAAAGCCTGAAACGCAAGTTGTGACAAAACCGTAATTTCCTCTTCAGCATTTCAAATACCAGGCAGCTTTGCAGGGCTAAAAAAAAAAATGTCCTCCTCTCTGTTCATATGAGCTTCAACAACTTCAGAAAAAAAGTCTCTGTTTTCTCAGGAATTTGGCAAGTTTTTCAGGGAAATGGAAGGAAAAATCCTAAAATAAAATGGAATATGACTGTCATTCACAGACTAAAAGGTTTCTTTAAAAAAATCAGTGATTAATAATTACATTGTTATTTAGTGACAGTAAAAAGCTGAATAGTTCAGCCAAAAATATTCTGTTGAAAATTAAAATTTAACAAATAAAATTTTTCTAGAAAAAGACCGGGAGAAGCGGACAGTTTTAATGAAACACTTTCCACAGTAGTAATGTTACAAACCAAAGTTCAATAAGAAAACTGAGCTGATTCAGCATCTAGAAAAAAACTGAAGTCAGATACACTACTGAGAAGCAAGTATTTCTTGTTAATTCATGCTTCAGAGTTTGACAAGAATGTTTAATAGTCACTTCAGGGTTGACGTAGATTTATCATTAAAACTTACCACTCACTTCCTGAATGGTAGTCATGCTTTAGTTCTCACTGGCAAAGAAGTTCCTGCAGCCTTTCAAGATTTTTATGTGAGATAGTCTCTTCATCCTGCACATGAGCTTAGAAATACCTCCAGGAAAGAGCTGATGAGAAGGGCGAGAAAAAAACGTTGTTATAGCAGGGCACCTCAATTTTCAGAATTTTGAGAAAAACTGTTACTGAATTGCTGAAACAGCTTTATAAGGTAAGAGGCAATCTCAAGCTGATTTGTATCAAATCTAAGTGCACAGCAGTGTTGTATTACCATCATTTAAACACACTTGTTTTTACAATTCAGCAATTGCTTTTATGTGGAGATATGCTGCAAGGCTGGATTGCAAAAAGATTTCTAGCCAATTTTATTTTCTACTTTACTTCACAGGCACTAGATAGTCTTTGTTTGTTAGTTCTGCTACTCTCTAAGCACCTTTTTTCTGTTTCAGTACTCTGTGAACAGAATCACTGCAGTTATGCAGTGGCTACAGCTGTACCTATTGAGAAAACTGCAGTCTAGAACTGTATTGCAAAACTGGGTGTCTTTTCTTTTTGGAAGTACTATCTCATGCAGGTAAATTGATCAAGAACAGATATCCTTAAATAACTTACATTGCTACTCAAGTGCCATTTCTAATCATGAATGCACTGCCTAATAATTTAGTGCAGGTTTGAATTTCAAACCAGCCCCTAATTGCAAAAGCCCACACAGTTTATGTGTCTTCCAAATGTGAATCTGTAAGTTTATGAAATATCAGATATTTGAGAGAGATAAGGCTCCTTACACTTTTACTACTTTCAAGAAAAAGAACAGTGCCTCAGAATAACTTTTTTAATAGCTCTAAGAATAACAGCTACTCAGAAAAACTGGTAAGAAACTCTGTTTAAGAAAAATAAGTGTGTACTGTGTCCACTCCTGGGTTTTGCCATAGGCTGTTCTGCTAAGAATTTCCTTTTCCCCCCCTATTTTCTTTAAGCTACCCCAGTACAATTTTAGGTTTTAATTCCTAAACTGTGGCTCTTAACCTGCTACTTGCAGATTTCAGAACAGGTGCATTTAAGAAACTGAGACATGGTATTACAGAGTTTTTTGTTAGTAATGCTGCCGGGGATGCACTATACATTGGGTCCACCACTTTGCCCTTGGCACTGCAGACTGACTGGGGGAATGTAGCACGTGGGGGGAAGGTGTGGATCACTGCTCAAATGTCTAGCACAGGTATGAACATCAGCAATTTTTTAAGGAAGTACTGTAGTCAAATATTTTGTATTTCTAGCCAACAGCAGGCAGAGACCACTAACTAGACAAAAATTTGTGACTAACAGCATTATATAAATATCTTATTTACTCTAAAGTGTACTTTGTTTCCAGAATTACAATTGTAATTATTTTATTCTGCTTTTCTGATACATCTTAAGAAAGGTAAACATTTGTTCATAGTATGTTTTAGCTGTACAGTGAAGTCAAACTGGAACAAAATTTAAATTTTAAAACTTAAGGGAAGTAGCCTAGTGAGCTAGCATGCAATTACAGCTGAAAGCACAGAAGAGTTAGATTTTAAGAATGAGGTCTTACACTTTGAATTAAAAAAAAAAAAAATTAAAAGGAAAATTCCAAAACTCTGGCTTTCGGTTTGCAATGTGACATTGAACACAGTAACATAATTTAGAACATGTTTTAACATGCTTTGTAACTTATCACACACTTCTGTGCTTGATGTCCTGCTTGTTTACACGAGTAGATCTAATCCACTAAAAATAATATTCATCATATATTAAATTAACAAAGGAAGGAGACTAGATATGTGATAGTGTCCATTGAGTATATATTTTCATAGGGTGAAGCTTGTGATACTGGTTAACCTTCAATTACTGTATTCTGCCCACAAACTTAAAAATTAAGACATTTATAGAACTTAAATGTACTTAAATGTACTTCAAATGCAGTTATATTTGTGATACTTTAGCTCACAGATGTTGGAATTCTTTCTTTCGGCTGTTAGCACTATTATTTTATCCTATTCTTAGTTTTTATAGGAGCACTAGCATTGAAAAATAACGCACACTCAAGAGGATTACCAACCCCTCACTGTTCCAATGGAGGGAGACAGTCTTAATTGAAAGTGACCATTGCAGTCTTCACCTTCTAAAATTTTCAAAGAATAAAGCTTGCTAAGAAGTCTTTCATCCTCCCATTTTAGAATAAAACTTAGCTGAATGCAGGATAAAGAATCCCTTTCAGAAAGGCCTTGTATACCCAGCTGGGTCCAATTCCTCTATTGTTCAGAGCTCAGAATAATCAGACCTGGCATTTTCATTATACCAAAATGAGAGATCTGCAAACATTTACACATTAACATGGCTCTTATCTTTATGTGGAATTCTTTTCCCTGCAAATTTCTCTCACTGACATGCTGCTTCCTCAGACCGATTTTAACAGTAAATTACTATTTGCTTATACTGTCAATTTCAAAGTCCTAAAACTTGATCATATCCAATTCACAAAACCTCATCTTTACAGGGTAAGATTTGTTACCTAATAATACACCTAATATACTTAATGAGCCTAGAACACTCATTAATACAGTTTCAGACTGCATTCAGTAAAGCTTTTAACATCAGTAAAGCTTTAGCTCTGCATAGTCTTAGTGTGCACACTAGAGAATTACCTTGTCAGAGGCAGCACTTTGCACTGGAGGGAGGTCTGCACAGCTACAGAGCAAATGCTTTTATTTGGCAGCCTACATCTTGCTCTCAACTGAAGTTCAGTTGCAGAAGTTACATATCTGACCCACTTCCTATTTTTTACTGCTTTCTCCTCAAATCAAAACCTCTATTTCTGAAGCAGTCGTTATTAAAAGGGGAAACTTACAGCAGTTGCTGGTAGTTGAGGGAGTTGGTACAAAGGTTGGGTTAGCTGCCCTCTTCCCTGCCAAAATTATTCTTTACTGCTGTACACAAACAGTATGGTATGACTAAACAAAGCCAAGATAATTTCAGCTTGATTTCTAGCAAACACAAAATCCCATGAGAAACCTAGGTTTTCAACACAAAAACCTCCAAAAACCTCCAAATGAACAAACAAACAAAAAAAACCCCAAAACACCAAACACTTTTACAATAGTATACCACAGCTTGGAGGGAGACCAAAGCTGGTGTGGAGGTTCTGTGCAGACAGGCTGGACTGGATCTGCTGGTCCTACAAATGAGGATGCCTGTGAGTGTGCAGAGCTGGCAGAACACCACTACCCCAATAGCTTGGACACCAGCCTCTGGCCACCGGCACAGCACAACCTTTGCGGGTTCACCGCGCCACTGCTCTGGCATCACGACGTGCTGCTGGTGGAAGGAGCAATGCTGCTCCCATCTCTGACACCCACACATTGGGCCAGGAGGAGTGCAACAACTGATCCAACCAGATGGCTTCCAGGGAGCTCTCCAGCCAGTGGGGCCACAAACATGCATTTGCTGGAAAGTCCTAACATTTTACAAAGGCATATCCAGAATGCTTCAAAGCACACACATCCAATAGTTACTACAATTACCATGCTTCAATTCAGATTTAGTTATGCAGAACATCCATTCTGATGAGGAAGTGATTTTTAAAGCAGTAAGCAGCCTGCATAAACACAAACATGCATAAACACAGACTGTGTGAACTGCAGGGTCATCTGCAAAGATCTAGGAAACACAGTGAAGAATCATTTATTCAGCTTTCCGTGACACCAAGCAGCACAATCTTGAAAGTAGACATGCCTGTAAATAAATCAAAGAACTCATATTTGTTCTGATAGGTAGTCTTGAGTCTTAGTGAAAATGAGAAATGGTCATAAGCTGAGTAGCTGGCTTACCATAAGCCTTTAATGGGACCCTTAATTTTGAAACCATGCGGCAGGGTTTCATGAGGGCACAATTGCCTGCAATTGACAGCACTCTGTAGGAGTAGATGCTTTTCCTTTGGAGGTGCTTAAGAAAATAATAAAAAGGGAAAATACACTCCCTTTTTACAGAAAAAAAACTCAACACATTTATAGTCTTTTGTTAACTTGGAAGACAGCTTTAAACAAAACTCCACAAGTGACTAGTACTCCTACATCCACCACTACATGGAAATTAAATACTGAGAGTGGCTAAAAGTAGACAACTGTTTTTTCAGAGCTAAATAAAAAAGATGAAAATAAATTCAAACAACCAGGTTATTTGAAGATCTTCAATATTCAAATTCAAGTCTTCATATTCAAGTGCTAGGAATCTAAGACACTAAAGTATTTCTGTTTCAAAAATTGAGTAAAACACACTTGAACATACACTCTGTGTAGACTGTAAACTGAAAAGGCAGTAAGTTTTACTAGCCTTTCTAGTACTCTCTTATACTACTGTATCATGTAAATCTTCTGCAGAGTAGTTCAAAGCCTGATTATTACTTTCAATCCTGTCCATCCTTAGAGGCCCCACAGATAGAGCTAAGAGTAAGAAATTTCAACTAAGGAGAGTAAAGGTGTTATGGCAAAGTCATTCAGTGACCAGTTCTGACCTCAGGAAGCCTGCGACTCCCAGCATGGACAAAAATATATGTTTTACTTCAAGGTTACTAACACTGAAAGTACACACAAATCACAAAACAAAAAAATCATGAAATCTTTAAACTAATGTTGGCCAATTTAACATGCGGCAGAACTGCCCGGTGTTCATCAAGGTAATTTGTACACTTTGGCTACTTAAGGTAAAATGCACACCTATTTTTTTCGCATTATTCTAAAGTAGGACCTAAAATATTGCCAGGAACAGAGCTATTGCTGCAGTCCTCACGCCCACATAAAAAATTTTACTCATTGCTGCCTTGTGACAATGCTGTATTTCAGAATGGGACACACTGGCAGGAAAAGGTAATCTCTAAAATCAGAAAGAAGGCAGAAGAAAGAGGCTGGCAAATTTTTGAGTACTTGGATCCCTCTTCAAGCACAACATATGAAATACTCTGTGATTTTCTTTAGCCTTATGGAGAACCCAGCAGTTTAAAGCCATACCTACAGTTACAGTTCATCTGTGAGGTAAAGAATCATCAGTAATTCTTCCTGAGATATTCTATCAGTTTTCCAAGATGAGGTTTCTGTTTGCTTTAAGTTCCTCTAATAGCACCACAATTATCCCATGTACAATAATGCTGCACATTGCAAGAAGTGGTGTCTCTGGAGCTATGAAGTAAACCTAATAGTGAAAGTTACTCCAGTTGTAGTACTGAAGTAAACCTAATAGTGAAAGTAGTACTGGGCATGCTACATTTCTGTGGCACTACCTTTTTTCACCTTTCCTAAGACAGAATTCTTATGTTGCTAAAGTTAGGTGTTTTCCAGTTTCAGGAGCTTATGAACCAGAGTAAGTGGACAAGTTTTGAATTGTGCGGAAATCCAAAGGAAAACTGAGAGGGATTATTAAAAAACCAAAATAAAATCTGTTAGTAAGACTAGCAGTGGGTTTTCCAATGTGGAAACAAAATTAGAGAGCAGGATTTTGCTCAGTAAACATAATATTTTCAGCAAATAGAATGTATATCTTTAGCTTGTGTGTTTGTCTGTGCATTTGCTTTATCTTAGAAAAAAAGGCAGACTTGGCAAAGGTATTAATCAGGTTTTTTATCAACTTTTGGCTCTCCTGGCCTCAGGAAGTTAGTATTACTCCAGACAATTCAGATTTCATAGGAAAAGCATTATGCTGATATATACTATAGGCAGAGTAGCTAATCATTGAGGAGAGAAAATATAAGTAGTATTTTTTTTGTATACACCTACTTTCAAAAGCAATGTAAGTGAACTCCAAATTGAGCTACAAATACTGCACTATTTTTCACAAGGATTTTCAAGCTGAAGTTGATAGACAGAAAAGTTAGATTTGTCCCCTCTTCTCTCACAACCATTTCTGACTCTCATCCTTGCCAACTCTGTGGTCGAATACCTCATATTGCATTAAAAATGAAATTTAAAATAGCAGACTCCAAAATGGCAATTCCCTCCTGCTGCCACTCCTTCTCTTTCCCACAAAGAAGTCTACTTTTCTGAGTAACACTGAAAGAAGGCAAAGTGCCAGATCATAACTGAGTCTCCTGTCAGGCTTCTTTCTCAGTCCTCTCACTCGACCTGGCCCACAGAAGACTATTTACAAATAGTTACAGAAAATAGTTACAAATAGAAAACTATTTACAAACCTTCTAAACAGCTTTTTTTTATTCTGACCAAAAAAAAAAGTTTCTTCAGGGTTTTCCCAGTTACAGTGAGTTTGGGGGGGGGGGGGGGGGGGGGGGAAGCGCCACATCCTACGACTGCAACAACTCAGGAGCATCAGCTATGTCTTGAACCCTGTTAGCGCTAACAGATTTTTACACCAAACCAAACCCCCCCCGGAAGGCAGCAGCCTGCCCCAGGTTCCCTGCATGCACTGCCGCGGAAAAAGGCAAACGGAGGGTGGGAAGACAGACAGACAGAAAGGGGGGAAACAAACTAAGAAAAAGGGAGTGTAGAGGGGGAAAAGCAGGGGAAGAAGGGGAAAAGGGAAAGGAGAAGAAAAAGGGAAGAAAGAGGCTAAAGGACATAAGTGGAACTAAAGAGAAGAGGAGAAAGCGGAAAAAAAGGAGGAAAGAGGAGGGAAAGGAGGGGGAGAGAGGGAAAGGGGTAAGAAAAGAAAAAAAGAGGTGAGGGAGGAAAGAAGGGGAAAAAAGAACAGATGGACAACAGATGTGTCTCCCTGCCCTCCAGTGCGGCACCTGCCCGGCGATACAGCGGCTCCTGGAGTAGCGCTGCGAGGCTCCGCAGGGTACAGCGCCCGGGAAGAGCGATGCCAGCCCGCGCTGCCGCCCGCTTCGGGACCACGCCGCTCCCGGTCCGCCCGCAGCGCCCAGGTGCGGAGCAGCCCGGGGCAGGCAGGGAGCCCGGCAACCTCCCCTGCGGGCGCGGCCCCGACCCGGACCCGGCTCCTGCCCTGGCCTGCGGAGGCCCCGCGCCCCTCCCGCCACCACCCACCCGGGGTCCGGCCGCCCTCAGGATCCCGCCCCTGCCTCCCCGCGCCTCGCTCGGCCCCGCCCTCACCCACACCGTGCTGTGCGTTGGCAGCCGTGGTAACTGCGCTTGTGTATCTTTTTTTCTCCCAGCAGTGCCGGTAACATTGGAACCCACGTAGGCCAGACTTCTTTGCGGCTCACGGGATCAGAAGGCTTTCTCGTGGTTCCGAGCCCCGAAGGAGCACGCACCCGCCGGGGCCGGGGGCCGGATGCGCTCGGTGCGGCTGTAGCAGCCGCGCGCCCGGGAGCGGGGAGCCGGCGGGGCCGGTGCTCCTGCGGCGGCACCGCGCAGCCCGAGACTCGCCTGCTGCTGCATGTGGGCTTCAAAGAACTCCGTGAGGGAAAATCGACAGACGGAAGGGAGAGTGGGGTGGAAAGGGAGCAGTGGCTGGGAAGCGGTGCACGAAACTTCCAGCGGTGGAGTAAAACGTGTCTAGGCAGAGTGTGAAGAAGACTCAGATTTCTTATTCACTTTGTCCCTTCAAATATCTCTCCGACGATAAACACAGTCCATGTGGTTTGGAGAGCTGTGAAACACGAAGGTGGAGCTTAGGGGCAAGCCCCTTGTTATTTTAGCAAAGTACTTCGATAGAAAACAGAAAATTAAATTTCAAGGAAATACAAAGAGCGTGTGCCTCATTAAAAAACTCGAGTGCTGCAGCCTGCAGCAGCTCGAACAGTGCTTGCAGAATTACCAAAAAATCCCTGCACATCAGCATTATCCGACATGCAGCTTGATTTGGCAGCTGGAGGCACACTTAATGGACTCTCCCGGCCATTCCTCATCCCACTCATGAGCTTGTACTGAAGGGTCCCACATCTGCACTGATCAAGAGCCTGGAAGCTAACAAGAAAATGAGATTAGCTTTCAAGGCTGTTACTGGAACACACGGCCAGGAGAAGGGGAAATTGCCTCCACACATCACCACATGGATCGGACAGCTTATTTTAGGAATGGATTGCAAGATCTCCAATTTTCATCATCATGTTGTCAAGAAAATGTTTAATGTATATATATATATGTGCTGGGTAAAGAATTAGTGTGTAACTGCATGCTAGCTTGGCAGTCCTCCCTTTTTTCCCTTTTCCTGACAGATGTGGGGGGAAAAGATGGTTTTCTAGTATGTCTGTTATTTATAGGGCTGAATTTCTTATTCACTTTTGATTGTTCACGGAGCACCATGCCAAAAAGGCCTTTCATATGTAAACCTAGCAGAGGCTGGTAAGAGAAGTTTCCAGTGGGAGACAGAAATCTGTGGGAGTGGGCAAGATTTCCTATTAGTTTTCCCCATGAAGAGTAATGTTTTATAATTACTAATGATTTATGATTACAGACAGTGACTGTATCTTGTTCGTCTTCCATGTAAATTAGAAAAATAAATCAGAACATAGATTTAAGTATTTGTTCTCTTGCTAAACCACCTGCAAAACATCACAGTATTGCAATCACAGTACAAGTAGTAGAGCTGAACACTAGTATTCTTAAGAGAATGAATTGTGTAAGCTTTAGGGGCAGCTGTTTGCTCTCACTGTTTTCCACTCACCTTGCCCTAATTACTTACAAAACTACAGATGCAAAGATGTCTAATGCAAAGTCACCAACTAGAGTTGATATATATTGGTGCAGTAATAAAATACCCTCTAAGAAGTACTTCCTGTGGAGAGAAAAAGAAGGCATTAAAGTCATTACTCCGTGTAATTATTTCAGATAGAGGACTGAAATTAAGAAGTCTGTTATTCTCTAACTTTGGTACAAGTAAAAAGTGGAGTTCTCCGTAGGCTGACATGACTACAGAGGTTGTGATCCTTGGCTGACCATGCTGGCAGAGACTCATAATTTATTTTGTGCAGCTTTGTGACATTTCAAGGACTGTGTTCACTGACAGTTCTGTTCATGGATAGTTTTTGTTACCTGTTCCTGAAGAAATGGATGAAATGGGTTTGCGCCTGGCTTTTACTCTTGAACCTTGAGTCTGGAATATGAAGATCAGGGTCCACAAAATTCCCTTTCTGCCATGTGACAGGCCAGTGACAGATGTGACTGTATGGCAGCTATAAAACAAAAGGAAAAAATTATGTTGTTCACAACTTTGGAATTACTGACAGACAAATTAAAGCAATAGAAAAAAATGGAACTTAGAGGCAAAATGAAGACAAAAGTTAACAAAAAGCATTACAAATATGGGAAATTTAAAATACATAAATGATTTTGATGTGAATTTTGATTGGTTTGAATGAAATCAGTTTGTACATGAATATTTGATTGATGTGGTAAGACTAACAATCCAGTGAGAACAAGTACATGCAGACAACATTGAGAAAGTTTCAAGAATAGTTTTCTATGTGCATGGCTAAACTTACATAGTTATGGTGCAGGAGAATACAGCTTAAATGTATTTCCAATAAGAAAGACATCTATCTCACAGATATGCTTTCTCTAAGTTGATACTAGTATCTCATGTGTAATTTGACAGCTGCCTCCAGCTTTTAGGCTTTTTCTTGGAAAACATAAAGTATACAAAATGTTTCTAAATACCTTAGGTTTTTTATGCTATGTCAAAAGTTTAAGTGGTGGAGAATTTTTTAAACCTCATGGTTACTGCTAATTCTTGTAACTTTACCATTTTTAAGGAAGTAAGTTTCCTTTTTCTGAAAAGTCAGATGGTAGTCTAGCATTTTGTAATAAGAGCTTCCCTGCTAACCTTTGTTAAAGATGACTTGTCTGAATTTTTCTGTCATGTAAGTGTAACCCAAATATCTGTTTCTTCTGATAGTTCAGACCTAACATTAGAAAGATGTGAGGTCCTAATATCTATCCTCAAAGAGAGGATCCTAACCTCAGTTTTGCATCCTGCTAGGGCTTGAAGGTTTCTTCATAAAGAGAGTGTGATCTTACTACATTAACCTTCTCTAAGGACAGAGTTGCTCCAACCCAGAAATTTTTATTATCTTCTCCACAAACATCCCTAGCAACATTTACCTTTGTTGTAAAGTTTATGAGACTTAATGTTCTTGCCCTAGATTCCTGATTCTGCTTGCTTTGTACCTGAGTAGGGGAAAAAAGTAATCTTCAATTTGCAGATGAACTGTTGAAAGCTGAGCCTCCCCATAAATCGGGTTGAGGGTGGAGTATGCGAATACCGTGTTCTGAAATAAAAGGTCCAAAGAAGATGATCACATCTGCCAAAACCATTTTAACACAAAACATTGTCTGACAGAAGGAAGACACCTCAACGCATTTTTGAAAAGAAAGAAAAGCATATCTAAAGCCCATTGTAGCATGCTTGCCTTGATATGGGTCAGTATTAATTTGTAGGGACAAGAGTGGTTCATGCCTAAAGTTCATTAGGAAAGGTCATGTTTTCTTTCTCAGGCTATGAAACATATTGAAAATACTCTTTCACTTTACCTGTTGTGTATTTACACAGAATTGTGATACTGTTTGAGAGGCAAATTTTTCAGGTAAGTTTAAAATAAGTTTAATATGGATGAACTATGTCAGTACTGTATGATCAAGGACATGCTAGGACAAATTTCTTCCAAGAAACTGGCTGGCAGTTAGTACTAATTACAGAATCGAAAATAATGTGGAGTGGATTACAGCCTTGAGTTGCCAAAATTACTGTAAAACATACACTGGGTAAAATAGGGGCCTCTTGTTCTCCCACTGTGGTGGGTTTGACCTTGGCTTGCTGCCAGATGCCTACCCAGCTCTCTTACTTTGCTTCCTTCACAGGACAGGATGAAAAAATAAGATGGAAAAGCTCATGGATTGGAATCAAGCCAGGGAGATTACTCACCTATTACCATCATACTCAAAACAGACTCAACTTGGGAAAGGTTAATTTACTGTCAATTAAAAATAGAGTGCAATGGTGAGAAAAAAGTCTGACAAAACTAAAAACACCTTCCCCTTAGTCCCTCTGGCTTCTTCTCAGGCTCGACTTCACCCCTTCATTTCTGACTCTTCCTGCTTCTTCCCTCCTGAGTGCTGCAGGGTCATGAAGAATGGTGATTGTAATCAGTTCATAACTGCTCCTCTCTGCCAGTCCTTCATCCTGATGCTGTTTTCTTCCACGTCTCTGCATGTCCCTTCCACGTCCTTCACAAACTGCTCTAGTGTGGGTCCTTTCAATAGGCTGCTGTCCTTCAGGAACAGACTGTTCCAGCATGGGTTCCTGCCCCAGGTAGCTGCTCCTGCCAGGACCCTCCTCCTGCATGGGCTTTCCACTGCCTGCAGCTTTCTTCAAAACACACACCCAGCTGCTCCTTATGTGATCTTCCATGGCCTGCATGTGGATATCTGTTCAGTTGTGATCATCCATGGGGTGCAGGGGGACAACCTGCTCCACCATGTTCTTCTCCAGGGCCTGCACAGGAATCTCTGCTCCACCATCTGAAGCACCTCCTCCCCCTCCTTCACTGCTGTCATTGGTGTCTGTAGGGCTATTTTTTCCATAGTTTTCTCACTCTTCCCTCTCACAGCTCCTGTAGAGTGGTTGTTACACTTCTTGAAATATGTTATCACAGAGGTGCCACCAGTGTCACTGACAGGTTCAGCTTTGGCCAGTGGTGGTTCCATCTTGGAACTGTCTGGAACAAGCTGTGTCCCATACGAGGCATCCCCTGAACTCCTCTTGCAGAGGCCTCCCCTGCAGCCCCCACCTCACCCCACTGACTTTGCCAAGTAAACCAAATTGAACCATTTGGACTATTTTTTGTTACTCTGATCCAGTTAAGAAGTATGACTTGCTGATTGCACTGAAAAGGTGAAAAGCGGGCTTGGTGTTACCATGTCTGCTGGGGGAGTGAACGACTCCTCCTGCTGACTGCTTTGGCAAGAGTGGTGAAAGCTCAGCCTGCTGTAGCCTGGAAAAGACAGTATTTTAACCACAAGGAGAATCAGTCAAAGTCCTCCTAAGACACTTGAAAATGAGAAGAACTTCAACCCTCTGAACTATTTCAAGTTTTATTTATGAAAAGTATCATTTGTGTTAGAAAGTCCCCTCTCCCGAAGTAATATCAAATCAATACCAATATAATGTATTGACCATAAATAAATACATACATGGAGATCTATGTGTATGTATACACCAGGAATTCTGAACTAATGTTTGAATTGGTTTCATTTGTCCTCTACACTTTTGAAACATTTCACAAACTTCAGAGGTTGGTCACACAATTGCTTAGAGGTGATCCAGCTGCAGACTTTGGAAAGGACTGCAGACGGTGTATCCACAATGCTCTGCTCAAGCCCTTCCTTTGATTGTCTATTGACGGTTTCAAAAGTCAGCTTTCCCAGTCAAGTTTGTTTCATTTCTCCTTCGCTTTATTGAAGATGTTATGTTGTTACAGCTGCATGGTGAGTTGGTCTTGGGTGGATGCCAGGTGCCCACCAAAGCTGCTCCATCACTCCCCTTCCTTAGCTGGATGAGGAGAGAAAAAAAATACAACAAAAAGCTTGCGGGTCGAAGAAGGGCAGGGAGACATCACTTAGTGATTACTGTCACAAGCAAAACAGATGCCACTTGAGGAAGTAAGTTTATTACCAATCAAATCAGAGTAATCTCATGTTAAGGAGAAATAAAATCAAATCTTAAAAAACATCTTTCCCCTTACCCCTCCCTTCTTCCTGTGATCAGCTTCACTCCTGATCTTCTCTATCTTCTCTCTGCAAGTGAGATGGGGACAGGGAGTGAAGGCTTTGGTCAGTTCATCATCTGTTGTTTCTGCAATTCCTTTCTCCTCAGGGGGAGCATTCCTCACAGTCTTTCTCTGCTCCCGTGTGGGGTCCCTGCCATGGAAGATAGTCCTCCATAAACTTCTCCATTGTGAGTTCTTCCCACATTCTGCAGTTCTTCACAAACTGCTGCAGCATAGGTCCCTTCCACAGACTGCAGTCCTTCAGGAACAGACTGCTCCATTTTGGATCACCTGGGGGGTCCCAAGTCCTGCCAGCAAACTCCACTGTGGGCTTGTTTCCATGGGGTCACAGCCTCCTTTGGGCATCCACGTGTTCTGCTGTGGGATTCTCCATGGGAATACCCATGTAGGTTGGTATTTGCTCCACCATGGACATCCAGGGGCTGCATGGGCACAGCTGCTTCACTGTTAGTATAACATCTATAGCTAATACGATTTCATGCTATATTGTCTGGTATTGCTACTTGTAGACAGGAGAAAAAAAGAATTCTGGATCCACACTTTTTTCCAGCATATCCAAATATAAATGTCAGCTTAGAACCATGAACCTAAAGTTCCTTTAAATGTTACTTGTATGTACAGCATAAGCCTCTTCTCTTTACTTTGTTCTATCTTTAGCATTAAGCTTTCAACATCTACTCATAATTTCCCTGTATTGCTTTCCTTAGGACATTTTGTGTAAATTCTGTAAGAAAGGCAGTGTTTTTGTTATGGATTTTTTTTTTTTTCAGTTAGACTTTCACTGTATGTGAAATCTATTGTTGTGGGTTCCTTTTTTATAACAGGGTTGCTCTACTGGCATCAGCTGAATTTTTTTTCAAGAATATTTCAATTTTAAGGACTTTTTTTACCAAAACCTGTGCAGGAAACAGAATGTCCTTCTCTGTCCCTTAGGGCAATCATTCTCCTTATAACATGTTCATAAAAGTACTGTATGTGAGTCCTGAGAAACTGCATGAAAGAATGAAATCTGAACACAAGAATTTTCCAGTACTCCCATGGGAATTCTTTTTTATCATGTCAGCTGTGGATAAAATTCATAGACTGATATTTTCCATCACTGGACTCAGTGCTCCATTCCCTAAGGAAATAATAAGGTGTGTATTTCCAAGTGTTGAGAATTGTTAGGATTAACAGCCTTGAAACTAAAGCACTTGAAGCCTTAGGCTGCAAGAGCTCTCTGAGAGTAAACTTTTTGGTAAAGCTAATGGTGCAACCACAAAACTAGCTGAAACGGCAGATGCAATCAGAATGAAGCTAAGAACCAAGGAAACATTTCTAAGTGAATGTGGTAACTTTTCAGACAAATGTCAGCCCAGCAACCAACATATAGTTGGGGTGTATGGTCTGGAACAGGGGTCCCTCCTTGGCCCAGACAGCTCAAGCTCCTCTGTATGTCAGATAAAGAAACAAGTTATTAACTCAGCAGATCAGTGACCTGTCTCCTTCAGGTAGGAACCTAGGGCTGAACCCTGTTGAGGTGGCATCTGCAAAATTCCTAACATGGACTAGGTGGCAGCTGCAACACAAGACTGTCTTTCACTTGTATATTTAGTAACTTGAATCTGTAATAAGAATTGTCCCCTGGTATGTGATTCAATTATTGCCTTTTTGGGACTTTACTGTAAGATCATCCCACAGTCATATGAACTGCACATCACCATAAATTGCAATGGGTTTATTCATACAACTAGATACAGCTGCTTGTTGAATAGTTCCTAGAGTCAGTACTGGTGTACTGCAGCATAAGAGTGTACTTTCATTTTTATTAGGAATTTTATCTTTGTCCACAGGCTTTTGCAGATGGTGTAAGTTCTTGGAAATGGAGCAATTTTATCAAAAGGGTGGATATTGCTGGGATGTGTATTTTATTGTACCTTTACGCAGTCTTTCACAAATGTGTCCTGTTGATTTTCCAGACTTTAGCTTCTAAATCTGCGTTGTTTCTTTATGTTCCCAAGAGTTAGTGGTTTGGTTATTGTTCTGCCCTAGAGGGTACATGTGGGGTCCTAATTACAGACAATTTATGTTCTGCAATTCACCACTCCTTTTCTTTTTTTGTTTTCTTAAGTTTAAATCTATGTCTTATGTAAATATTCAAATTTGCATGTCTCCTGTCTGTCACAGACAGATGCTGAACAAGAGCTTCCCTAAGATTTTGACTGCCTGTAAAATTGAGGTCTCTTGTAAGAACTTCCTAAGTTTCTTCTCCATACCTGATATCTTTTAACAGTTTCATACTTTCTAAGTCAAGAATACTTAGTACCTTTCCTTAGTACAGTCTGATAAATATGTAGTTTCATTTATGAATCAATTAGTAATCTCAACATCCAGGACAAAACAAGTTTCTTCTTGTGGTAGTTTAACCCCAGATGGGAACCAAACCCCATCTAGCTGCTCACTTAACTCCCTTACAGCAAGATAGGGGAGAGGATCAGAAGGGTAAAAATGAGAAAACTCATGGGCTGAGATAAGGATGGTTTAATAGGTAATGCAAAAACTGTTCTGATGCCTTAAATTTTAACTTTCATATTTGTCAAATCCTGTACTGCCTAGTGTGTAACTCTGAAGTTTCTTGTGGTCTGTTAGCTGCTGTTCTCTCATGCCAGGTAGACATAACAAAGCCTCTCCAGGCCTGTTCTCCAAGGACACTCAGACTGTCCTAGGCCCAAAATGTGTAAACCAACATCTTAAGAGGGGGGTGAGCTTGGGGAAGCTGCATCATTAACTGAAGCTTTAATTGGAGAATTAGCCCTGATATGCAAATGAACCAAACTTATAAAATTGTGAAGAACTCGTGACCTGTCGTCCACATTGGGGTCCATTTTGGCGGTAGCTTCTGGACTCCCCAGGGTCTACCTTTGAAGGGCCTTCAAATAAATACCTACCTTTATTCCCTTATTCCTGTCTAGTCTCTATTTTTAGGTGGCCTCTTCACTCAGT
The DNA here is from genome assembly GCF_965178545.1 of Coloeus monedula. Lineage (NCBI taxonomy): Eukaryota > Metazoa > Chordata > Aves > Passeriformes > Corvidae > Coloeus > Coloeus monedula. Next base: position 41,794,917 of record NC_138822.1, on the reverse strand, counting down.
TCACACAAACAAAGCAAAACCAAGAATTTGTTCCCCTCTTCCCATGGGCAGGCAGGTGTCCAGCTATTCCCAGGAAAGCAGGGCCCCATCACACATAACAGTGACTTGGGAAAACAAATGTCATCACTCCAAGCATTACCCTCTTTATTCTTTTTCTTGTAGCTTTATATGCTTAGCATGATGCCATATGATTGGGGTATCCCTTGGGTCAGTTGGAATCAACTGTCTCAGATGTGTCCCCATTCAACTCTTTGTGTGTGCCCAGCCTAATCGCTGTTGGAGTGAGGGGAGCAGAAAAGGCCTTGACACTGTGTAAGTGCTGCTCAGGAAAACGCCCCTGAGTTGCCAACACTGTTTCCACCACAAATCCAAAACACAGTGTCATACAAGCCCGTATGGAGAAAAAGAACTCTTCTCATATGTTGGGGTTTTTTTCTGGCAGCTTCAGTAAACCTTCCTGATGGACAAAATTGCTGCTGGATGTCTTTGGGTTTTTTTTCCATTGGTTCTTCTATTTCTAAGCCTTGTCTGGTCATGTAGTGCTCTGATAAACATAAGTGGTGGTGTTTTGTGGTAGAGGTAAATATTTTTAAAAAGGAAACTACCAAAAGAGCAGGAAGTATTTATCTCTTGATGATGAGTTACAGGTAAGAAGCTTGTCAGAAAGAAAGGGTTTCATTTCTTGTTATCAACACTCTACTAAGTCCTCAGTAGCAGCTTGGTTATCTTAAAAGCTTTTCAGTCCTCAAAAAAATGAAACTTTTGAAAAATAGCACACCTTTTTCCTTATAAGAAGTCCAGGGGGATCTTATGCTGCTGATAACATTTTGAAACTCTGAAACAACTGTCTATAAAACGGGTAAGGTTTTTTTGGTTTTTTGGGTTTTTTTTTGCTGGCACATATATAAAAATCATCTCTGTAGCTCTGCTAGGAGGTCAGATTGTTCCCACCCTAAAGAAAACCATTTTTTCTTCAAGATCTACATATGAAGATTTGAACTGCATCCTTGAAAAGACTATTGTCCTGCACAAGGGTCTTCTGGATCAAACATCTTCACTTAATCCATCCATTTGACATTCTGTTTATTCTTAATGCTGTTTGATCTGTCAATTGGCTGCTTTCTGCATCTTAGGATGGTGTTAGAACAGCCTGGAAATCATTGGACTTAGTTTTGATTTACCAGTAAACCATCCTGTACTCTGAGACAGCACTTTCTTCCCCCCTTGTAAAGGAAGGAAAATGAAGATCATAAGCAAGTGTGATGCTAAAAATATCTGTTCAACCAGACACCAGCAAACTGTTGTGATATAAATGTGGAGAGTGAACTGTCAGGAACAGGGCAGTGTGGTGGACTGGAAGGCTAGAAAAACAGAAGAAATTATTCCAGCAAATCAGTATTCTTTCAATAACCTGATATGAAAAAACTATAATGTAAGAAGACCTACGGCCTCTTAATTTCTTGTGCTAAGACCAAAAGGGAATGCCAAATAAACAGAGATCATCTCAATTTGAAAAAGAGCACTTAAGTTAATACAAAGAAGCTTTTCTAATAATGCCACTTGAAAATGTGCCTGTGCAAAAATGTGTTTCTAATGCAAACCAAGACAAAAGAGGACTTGATGTATGGATTTTCTTGTGTCCGTAGTTTCTGAATTAAATAGAGAGGGCAGTTATTTCTTCAATGAAGTGCTTTTAGGTCTACTGATTAAATGCACTTGTTACAATCCAGTTTAGACAGGAAAGCAAAGCAAGCTAAGTCTCTGAGCATAAACCAGAAAGAACCTGGAAGGTTCAAAATATCCCCAGAAATGAGATTAAAACCAAACGAGGTTAGATGTTGTTGCCAAAAAATGGATGTATTTAATTTGATAGTAAAAGAAGCAAAGAGAAGGGAAAAGAAAACAAAGAGAGAAAGAAAAAGAAGTGTGCATGGGGGGGTGGGGGAACAGGGAGAGATGACAGGGGTTAGATGGAAGCGGATCACCCATCCGAGCGTCCCAGTGACATCTCCTTGCTCCCCTCCATCCGGTCTGCTGGTGCTGAGGGTCCCCCGTCGCCGCCGTGGCCACGCCGCTACACGCTGCCACACGCCACGTCACGCTGCCACACGCCACGTCACACTGCCACACGCCACGTCACACTGCCACACGCCACGTCACGCTGCCACACGCCACGTCACACTGCCACACGCCACGTCACACTGCCACACGCCACGTCACACTGCCACACGCCACGTCACGCTGCCACACGCCACGTCACACTGCCACACGCCACGTCACGCTGCCACACGCCACGTCACGCTGCCACACGCCATGTCACACTGCCACACGCCACGTCACGCTGCCACACGCCACGTCACACTGCCACACGCCACGTCACACTGCCACACGCCATGTCACACTGTCACACGCCACGTCACACTGCCACACGCCACGTCACGCTGCCACACGCCATGTCACACTGCCACACTGCCACACGCCACATCACGCTGCCACACGCCACGTCACACTGCCACACGCCATGTCACACTGCCACACGCCACCACACGCCACCACACGCCACCACACGCCAAAGAGTGCAGAATTCCGTGGATTCATATACACTTCGGGCCAGGTGGGAACACCCACGTGCCTCCCTTGCAGGGGCCAGCTTGACACTGTCCCTTGCAACACTGAGGGTCTGTTGCGTCATCTCTGGGGCTCCGGTGCTCAGTCTGGGGACCCTTTTGAGGGGGGCCCCTGTGATGGGCCATGTCACCCCCTCCTGCTGTGGATAAGCTCCCCCCCGCCCCCAGTGAGGACCCCTCAGCTGGGCTCCTCTGCACAGTGGAGGATGGGCAGTCACTGCACCTCTGACCAGAGGCTTTTCCAAGATATCCAAAGCCTCTGCTCCCTCCCCCCCTTGGTGCGAGGGTCTGTTCGAGCCTGGCAGCTGATAGCCCTGGGGCTGTGGTCCTCATCTTGGAGGTGTTCAGCCTGTACTCAGTGAATGTCCCCAGCCCTGAGTTGTTACTTTATCTTATCTTCATCAGCGAGCAGTGTCAGGCCTCAGCCAGGGCCCCATTCAGGGTGTGGTAGTCTTCTCTGCAGCTTTTGTAATACAGTTTTAAAAGTGCTTTAAGAAAATGTTTAAGTCATAAAATATAATGTTTCAGTTTCTGACAGCACTGCATAGATACAGAGATTGCATTGCTGCAGTCCATTACTGTCCAAATCTTTTGCAACCTTTGCTTCTTGCAGCCACCTCCTGAGTAATATTTCAAGATATAATCAAGACAATTTATGGTCCGAACACAAAACATATAAATATTCATTTGAATCTCAGAGTGAGGTCCAGTGTTGATAGTTTTGTTTCTTTGGGATACTGCTGAGGGTTTCTGTATGAAGTAGTGTATTGATAGACTATTCTGGGAAACTGCTCTGGTGTTCTCACAAAAATAAAGAAACAACCATGTATCATTCATCTTGTTTCTCTTCTCCTACACACATATGGCAACAGCTATGTTCAAAGACAAAAAGATTTTAAAAAATCCTCATTCTTCCCACAGCAAAATATTGCATTACACATTCTAACTGTGAAGAGGCATAAAGTGAAGTAGTAGATGTTAGTCATATTGGTTCATGCTGAACATACTGAGGATTTGGTAATAAAGCAAGTACACGTTACAAGATCTTTTCTGTATCAGTCATGATTCTTCAGCAATTGGTTCAGGATCAAAAGTTGGTTGAGTAAAAATCACTATATATAATACCAAATAATTCACAGAAAATAACAACCTTAACTTTTGAATTTATAAATAAAAATCACTTAAGTGTTTTTACCAGTTTCAAACTGAATAATCCATATTCGTGGGAAATAGATACATGGACAAGTAGCCCACAGGAGCAAAATTGATGTGGTTTCATTATACTATGAAGAAGTGAAGTATAAAGGGAGGCTCTCCTGTAATTCATTTTTATTTAAATCGTTATTGCTCAATTGACTTTAAAAAAAAATCTACTGACTATTTAAACTGAGGTATCTGAAATCAGAATTAGCTTGATCTTTAAATACCCTTAAGTCAGTCGATGCAATCTTTTTGGATTTCAGTAAAGCTTTCAATACTTTCTCCTAGAGGATCCTTCTGGACAAGATGTCCAGCCCACAGCTGGATAAACACATCATGGGATGGGTGAGCAACTGGCTCACGGGTCAGGCACAAAGGGTTATAGTGAATGGGGTGACATCAGACTGGGGACCTCTCACTGGTGGGGTTCCACAGGGCTCCATCCTCAGCCCTGTGCTCTTCAACATCTTCATAAATGACTTGGATGCAGGACTGGAAGGGATACTGAGCAAGTTCACAGATGATACAAAACTGGGAGGAGCTGTTGGCTCCCTTGAGGGCAGAGAGGGCCTGCAGAGAGACCTCAACGAATCAGGGGTCTGGGCAATCACCAACCATGTGAAGTTCAGCAAGGGAAAGTGCTGGAATCTGCACCAGGGATGGGGCAACCCTGGATGTACGGACAGACTGGGAATGAGATGCTGGAAAGCAGTACCATGGAAAGGAAACTGGGGATCCTGGTCAATGGTGAGTTGAACATGACTCAGCAGTGCCCTGGCAGCCAGGAGGGCCAGCCCTGTCCTGAGGTGCATCAGGCACAGCATTGCCAGCCGGGCAAGGGAGGGGATTGTCCCGCTCTGCTCTGCACTGGGGCAGCCTCACCTCGAGCACTGGGGGCAGTTTTGGGTGCTACAGTGTAAGAAAGACATTAAACTATTAGAGAGTGTCCAAAGAAGGGTCACAAAGATGGTGAAAGGCCTTGAGGGGGAGTCGTATGAGGAGCAGCTGAGATCACTTGGTCTCTTCAGCCTGGAGAAGAGGAAACACAGGGGAGACGTCATTGCAGTCTACAACTTCCTCATGAGGGGAAGAGGAGGGACAGGCACTGATCTCTTCTCTGTGGACCCGAGGGAATGGCCTGAAGTTGTGTCAGGGGAGGTTTAGGTTGGATATCAAGAAAATGTTCTTCATCGGGAGGGTGACTGGGCAAAGGAACAGGCTCCCCAGGGAAATGGTCACAGCACCATGCTTGACAAAATTTGCTTCTTTGTTTCTAAATTCAGCATTCGGGAGGATTACGAGATGTCTATTAAGGAGTGATGTGGAGAGTGAGGTGTCAGAAACAAGGCAGTGTGGTGAACTGGAAGACTAGAAAAAGTGTAACTGCATTTGCTGATGCTTTGTGTTATTTCACAGCTTCTCAAAGATTTTTCAGGATATATCAAACTTCTGGGTCATGTGGTATTAAGTCAGAAAGTTTGCTGACTACACCAAACTAACTATGTGGTGTGGTTAACACACTGGAGGGCAGGGATGCCATCCAGAGGGACTTTGATAGGCTTGAGAGGTGGGCCCATGCAAACCTTATGATGTTCAACAAGGCCAAGCACAATGTCCTGCACTTGGATTGGGGCAATCCTAAGTACAAATACTGGCTGGGAGAAGAATGGATTGAAAGCAGACCAGAGAAGAACTTGGGCATGTCAGCTGACAAGAAACTTAATGTGATGTGGCGATGTGTGCTTGCAGCCTGGAAAGCCAGCTGTATCCTGGGCTGCATCCAAAGCAGTGTGGCCAGCAGGGCAAGGAAGGGGATTCTGCTCCCCTACTCTGCTCTTAAGAGACCCCACTTGGAGTGCTACATCCAGCTCTGGGGCCCCCAGCATAAGGATTTTTGTAGCAAATGCAGGGGAGGGCCACTAAGATGATCAAAGGGCTGCAGTGCCTGTCCTGTGAATAAGAGGCTGAGAGAGGTGGTGTTGATCAGGATGGAGAAGAGAAGACTCTGGGGAGACCTAACAGCAGCCTTTAAATTCCTAAAGGGGGCTTAAAAAAAGGGTGAGAGTGACTTCTAACAGGAATATGTAGTGATAGGACAGGGGGTAATGGCTTTAAAGTGTTGATATAGACTAGATATAAGGAAGAAATTCTTTATTGTGAGGCTGGTGAGGTGCTGAAAGAGTTTGCCCAGAGAAGTTGTGGATGCTTCATGCCTGGAAGTGTTTAATGCCAGGTTGGATGGGGCTCTGAGTAATCTGGTCAAGTGAAAGGTGTCCCTCCCATGTTGGGGGGCTGGAACTAGAGGATTTTTAAGGTCTCTTTCAATCCAAACTATTCTATGAGTCGAAGTTCTTTCACAAGGCAACAAGTTCAGAAACTTATATTCTAGTTTATAGGCCTACTATGGGCTGTAAATATTTATTAAGTATTTGGCATAAAAACAAATGTGGATCAAAACAGATATTTAAGCAGATTGTCTTCTATGGCTTGATTTCTCCTTAAAAGAAGATGTTAGTTTGCTCATCTTTTTGTATATTCTCAACATCAGATTAAACAGTTTGAGTGCTTTTGTGCCACTTTCTTACTTACCTACAGAGACAGTTAACGATAGTTGAAGTCACTTGTCTGATGTGAGAAAATACTATTTCTTCTCTGTTGTCAAGGAAGAAAAGTAGAAGATCATTCAAACCACCCCAGGATATGGTGGCCTTTCTCACTCAGTAGTAAATGTTTTGCAATATCTCAAAATATCTGTTCCATGTTAGAACATTCTGGTTGCCACGTACATGTGCAAGTACATGGTTGACAGTACTCATGAATCACTGGGTTATATTTTAGGCAATGAAGGATTATATTAATCTTTTTATTAAACCTGTCTGATACGACACAGATGATGGCTATGAAAAACCCTTAGTTTTGGGGGTAATTAGTTCTGTAATGTAAAACAGGCTCTACTGAATTTTCTGCTCAACCTGTTTTGTAGCATAAATTATGGGTTGCCACTGCTATTTCTTTACCAATGTAAACAGTGTGGGGCAAAATAAGCGATCCATGTGCAGGAGGTAGGGATATTAATAATGTAGAAAAACTGGTTAGAACATCTCCACATGAAACTAGTATTGATTTAGATTACTTGTTTTGAATCTCTGCCGCTCAGGATACCCTTGAGAAAGTAAGAGGAATAGGAGATGTCCTAAAACAATCGTGAGCTTTGGGGTTTTGTTTGGTTTTATTTGGTTTGGCTGGGAAGGTTTTTGTTGTTCTTTTGGGGGGGTGGGGAGGGGGGGGTTGATGCAGCTTAACTGGGAGAATTGAAGAAGCAGCACACAGTGCTTCCACAATATAATTAATTTATCAACAAACATACCAGCTGCATTATTCAGAGCAAGCCTTGTATTACTTCTGGGATTCTTCTTTGTACATGTCTCTTGTATTTATAGCTTTGGTGTGACTAAGAAAATGAGTAGGGCAGCACCCAGCTAGGCTTACTAGCAAGGACCAGTCACTGCAGTCTGCCCGTAGTGGGGCAACTTTTGGGAGACTGATGCAGCCTAATGCTTCTGTCCGCAGCACTGATGTGTCTGGCACAGGCTGCTTGCAAGACTACTGGGATTGCATGCATGGCAAATGGGATGGAGCTCAAATATCAAGGAAATTATGGCTAACACTTTTCCCTCGTTGTTGTGCAAATATTTCCTGTGTTAAGACATGGCACGTTTGGATCTCTTTGCAGTGGCAGACATGAGCAATGATTAGGGCTAGTTCTTCAACAGGCAACAGTAAGAAGATTGCTGCTGAAAGAGTGGTTACCTTATACAGATGGCAGTGCTGTCACAAATGCAGGCATGCCTTGAACATGCAGCACATACGGGTAGGAGCAGGAGTATTACAAACTACAGATTCTTTTTAGCAAAGAGAAATTTTCACCAGAATATTTCTTGTTTGCTCACCTGTTGCTTACTCTGTTATCAAGGCTGAGACAGGAAGCCCAGGCAAGGAAAGAAGAAAATGATATTAAAAATGAAGATTAGTATGCAAGGAAAAACATTGTAGCTACTTCCTTCATTGTATCCTCCTCGTAATGTCAGTCATTAGGGCAATAATCTTCATCTTCTGCTCTTTCTGATGTTACCGCATAGGTGAAAAACTTTTGTCCCTCGGAGGCTGAAAACTAACAAAATCTCTTCTGTAAAGAGAATAGAGGTCAGTGCCTAGGCAGGGTACTCCTGGACATAAAAAAGCAAATCTACCACAGGGGCAGTGCATCTCTTGTAGTTTTGAGAGGGTACTGTTCTTCATGGCATTTCCATGAATTAATTCAATGGTTCAATTTTTTTATTCTTTATGTCGTTGTGAAACCAATTCTTGCAGTAAAGACAAACAGTTTTGACAAACTGATTTACTTTATTTTGTAAAGTGTTCCCAAACTTAGAAAGTTTCATAAACATCAAATATCTGCTCCTTTTATCTCCATACTTATTACCGCTTGAGCTTATACCCTTCTAACAGGCTTTTCCCTCGGAGTGATTGCCCTTTTCTATAAACCTTTAGCACCTTTGTCTTCTGTTCTTTGCCACTTAAAGCAGAAATTAACAGCCAAGTAGTATTAAGTTCTGGGTCAGAAAATATTTGGTATGTTATTTTTGTTCGCTTTCCAACTCACAAGAAGCAGAAATTATGCAGGTTCACCAAAATTTGAAATGAAGCTTCTTCTGGTATCTTAAATTTAATGAGCTGAAAAATCCATTGCCTGTCCCATTGTTTATTACTTTCTTACTAGATGTCAGCTATCTCAGTTGCCTCCTGTAAGAAATTGTTCTCTTACACACCATTTCTACAGAAATAGCTTGACACTGACCTCCAAGTTGCCTAACATCTATTCATCTGCAAACATCATGACAGTACAGTAAACATCTCCTAGCCCATGTCACCATCCCAGTCTTGTTCTTCTACGTTACACTGTGAGAGTCCTGATAGCAATCTGTGTTGATTGTTGAGAAATGCAAGATATTTTGGACCAGAGTCTGTCAAACACATGAGAATCTCATTTAGTTATCTTCGAGGTGGTAAGCTACCTGAGCTGCCTTGCCCGGTATTACTTTTCTTGCACTGCCAAAGCCTCTGTTGGTAGGATTCTCCTGAATATTTTGCCATACAATTAATTGAAGGTTGCTTTTATAATATGAGACAGACTGGTCACAAATACCTTGATCTGGGTAAACTGTGTCTGAAAAAAAATATGTGTGACAATGCACCTGCCATTCAGATGGCCATCATATGATTTAGCCTAATCAGAACTAGTTAATTACAGTTATTTAATCTGAGACACCTATTAAACATATTTTGGAAAATGGACAAAGAGGAAGGAACTTAAAATGCATTTAAGGGCTTTTTTTTTTTTTTTTAAAGGCTCAGTTTCTTCAGCAGTATTAAAATTTAGAGATTTTTGAGCACTAACCATTAAGCATGTCCGCATGGCACAATACAGGGCTGCGCAGACACAATGGGAAGCTAGCTGAAAGCAATGCTGTGCATTTTTCAAGGAGCTAATTGAGGATTTGGTGTGGAGAAAAGACACTAGAGAGAGAAATAGGGATTCAAAAGCTGGAGGAATCCTTGAGAATCAACATAGACTTTCAAAAGGCATCAAGTTCTATGCCTTTATGTAATATTTCTAAAATATCTGAAATGCACCAGTTTTGTCTTTCACACATAGTTTAGTAACATACAAATTGTAGTTCTTGGAATTTTATGTAATTATCAGAAGATGTTCAGTAGATAATATCAGCTATGCCTTGTTATACAGACATTGATAGTACCTGTTGCTTCACTGTAATCTAACACAGTCTTGGTACCATCATACTAATGTGCAAGTATTTCTCCTAGAAGAGAGTGGTCTATTCAACTAGAACAAAACTTCAGACTGCTAAAAATAAAGATAATTTTTTTTTAAAGTAAAAGAATAACTTCTGTGGTTTTATATTCCAGACTAAAATACAGAAAAAATACTTTCAAAGCAGGTATTTTTAGACATTCTAGCAAGAGTGTTTTGTACATATCTTTGATTTCATCACCTGGTTTCAGCACACTAAAAATAAGGAGTGCCAGAGTGTCCTTGAATTGAACTCCTGAATCAATGAGTGTTTTGTCATGCTGGGAATGGAAACTTCCAAGGAACTGGCTAAAATGCTACTAGTTTTACTACATGGCACTCTTTTCTCTGAGTCAGCTCCTGAATATTTCACTGAGCCTGGTGTAACCAGAATTTCCAGTTTGGCTGGGACAGTCCTAGAATATTCCAGTATCCAGCAGATACGGTTTTGCTATTTTTCCACACCACATGAAGGAAACAGGATATTCCTGCTCTCACCTTAAGTCTTGCATAGGAATGCAGGCTTTTGCAGCACAGTAATAAGAGACAGGGACTCTGGAACAGGGTTATGATGTGATACAAGTCTTATGTTTTACTGCAAAACAAGATGAAAAGAGTATGTTCTACTCTGCATTAAATGTTGGTTAGTATGATGAGTCCTCAAAGCTTATGTTCAGCTAGGTAACCTGACACGGGTGCTACACAGGTGCTGTAACACATGCTCTCCTTTCTTCTGGTTTCTGTGGCTGTATGCATATATGTACATATAGATATAAATGTATAAAAAGAAAAATACTTTTCACTGACAACAATAACTACAGGTGAAGTAGCATAAGCAGGGAACAGAAGTTCCTCCCTAGCTGCCTGACACAGTGCCTGAGTTTTCTTACTGGAGGTAGGAACTATCAAATTGTTCTTCTCTTGACTGGCAATGCTAGGAGACATGTTCATCACTAAAATTTGATGATGTTTTTAGAAGAAACATATCTACTAAATCTACTAAATTTTAGTAAACGACTCTAAATTTCAGTTGAGATAATTAAATTCGACTTGTTCAAGATCTGCCCTCTCCAGTATGAACTAGTATACTTAGTAACAAAATAAAAACAAGGACATAGTATGAAGGACAGCTAATGTTTTAGCTGGATCATGGCAGTCCACCATCATGATTACTGATAGAAATTATTAATGTTATGACTGTTTGACAGAATGAGATAGAATTCGTCAGTTAGACTTCTGTGAAATTACTTAACCACATAGTTCTTAAACAAATACTTCCTTGCCTTAGTACTTCTCAAGGTTTTCTTAGTTGCTGAGATTGTAAACCTTTTGCCCAAACCTACAGACACTGAAAAAGAGGTCACTGCGTGCCATCGTGTGGCTATCACAAGAACATCAGCATTCTGTTCTGAAGAGATGGATTTGTTTAAAAAAAAAGGGGGCGTGGAGAGGAGGGGGTAGAACACAAATGTGTATGTCCTTGAATACAAATATTGGGAGGAAACTCATTCCAGAAAATAGAGGGGTTTTGTTTCCGTTTCTTGCTTTTCAGTTAAAATAAACTAGCAATGCTAATGGCCATGAGGTCACACTGTCAACTGTTAATGGTCTGTCATTAGCTAAGCAACTAGACAATGACTTCCAGATTTGGACTTCATATCCAAGACACTTCCATGACGAAATACCACTTTAAACACTCTTTGTAGCACTATTCTCTACACACTCAGAGACAGCAGAACAGAACTGACCTGCCAGTAGCATACTTAGGATATCTCCCACTTTTTCTTCTTACATGTATACCATCACCACTCTGTTGCTTGTTCCAGTTACACATATGGTGATTCTCTAAGACAATCAAAGCTACTAAAACTGACGTAATGAATTTGAATGTTACCCTGAAAAGGATGGCAGGGAGTTGGGATAAGAGAAATGAAAGAAGAAAAGAAGAGGATAAGTTTGAGGCAAAATCACTTATAACTTTTTTTTGCCTTTTTATATAAAACAGCTTGTGTCCACAGCTTCCATGATCAGTCAGTGCTTTATAAGATGATATATAAGTCAGTTTCTCAGAACAGTTCCCATTTTAAAAAGTTATTTATTTGGAATACAATTAAATACAAGCACAAGCCAAGGATGTTTACATTGCTTTTCCACATTAAAAAATACCAAACTAAATTAGAGGTAAGTCCTGAAATATTTTTATTACTTATATCAAACTGGTGAAATTAGAAGCTCTGTTCTAGAAGGGGGGAAAGAAAAGAAAAGAAAGTGGCAATTCACTTCGGGGATTTTCTGGATGGTGTTTCTGGATAACAGTTATGTGTTTAAACACAAATATGCTTATGTGCAGCACAGCAGTGCTGAATGAGACCCCAGAACTCAAATGGCCTATTGTATCACTGATACAAAGAAACTGTGTGCTGGCAGGTTGGCTGCTCTGTAATTTACCGAGATTATGGACATCTTCCACAATACTACTATTTTGAACTCATACAATCTGGAATTTATTTAAGTTGGATCAGGGCAATAGAAAAAAAGTGTTAATCATCTGAATACATTAATGAGCTTCATCAACATGAAGAGCAACTGGAGACAGGAAGTGAAGGAAGATAAATGCTCAGTTACCCTTTATTTTCCTTTAAGCTGAGTGAACACAGGATGAGCACTGTTGTCTTGACGGTTTTTTTCCAAAGGAGATCCCGGTACTACCGGCAGTAATGGCAGATAGAGGGAGACGTGAGCATGATGTAAAGCAGAGGTGAGTAAAAATGGTTTGATTTTTTGGTTTGGTTTTAGTTTGGTTTGTTGTTGGGTTTTGGTTGGTTGGATTGTTTTAAGCGCGCAACTACAGTTCGCCGGAGCATGTCACAAAAGACGACCTGTTCTCGGGGCTTTCCTGAATGTCTGCTGTGCACTGAAGCATTTGGCCTTTTCTGAGCGAAAAGGCAAATTTAGGGCTACCAAGGGAGCAACAATCCCTGTCTCCACGCGTGGCGCAGGGTGCGAGGTGCAGCCTTTCGGATACGAGGGTCAGGACGTGGCAGCTGGTGCAGAACAGTCACAGCTGTCACTGCGCAGTTTCCATCGGAAGAAACTGCAGCACGGACCAGACGCAGCTGCCCGCGGAGAGCCGAGTGTGACGAAACCCATGGGCAGCAGGAAAGGGCACGGCGCTGGCCTTGACGAGCGACGGTGCCTCGTAGCGCACGCCAAGGCTCGCCGCCCTTCGCAGGCACCGCCCGCCTGCTCAATCGCCGTTCGGCTCCGCCCGCCCCGCTTCGGCCGCGATCGCCGTTCGGCTCCGCCCGCCCCCCTCCGGGCGCGATCACCATCCAGCTCCGCCCGCCCGCTCCGCCCCGCCCCACTCCGGCCGGGATCGCAGTCCCCCCGGCAAGGGAGGGCACACTGGGCATGCGGGGCGGGCACGGCCATTCTGGAGGGTGGCAGGAGCCGCCGGAGAGTTGTGTGGATCGCAAGCCTGAGCGCGCATTCTGATTCCTCCCCTGTCGTTGGTAGCGCCCTGTGCGGGAGGCGGTGGTGAGCGGTGCAGCGGCGCGGCGGGCCCGCGGTGCCGGCGCCTTAGCGCGGGGCCATGAGGCACCTGCCGTACTTCTGCCGCGGGGAGGTGGTGAAGGGCTTCGGCAGGGGCTCCAAGGAGCTGGGCATTCCCACGGGTGAGCGGGCGCGGGGGGCACATCTCCTGGAAGCAACGCGGGCGGGGTGTCCCTGGGTCTGGGCCCGGCCGTGGGGCTGGGGGTCCGCGCCGGGCCCCGGGAGCGCTGCCGCCGGTGAGGCGCCGGGCGGGGATTTCTGCAGCCGGTCCCTGTCGCGCCCCTCGAGCGGAGCCGTGCCGTGCTCCTGCCAAGCAGCGGTGCAGCAGCGCTGTGACTCAGGTCGCCTCACCTCGAAAGTCGCCCGGCTGCCCTGCACAGCTGCGCTGTTGTTATGACTTGTGCTTTCCGAGAACGGCCCTCCCTCCTTCGGTATCGGCGTTTTCCTGACGCTTCCCTCCCTCCCCCCCCCCGCCCCTTGCTTAGCGTCTTGCACCCTCCCTTGTATTATTCTCTACCCCTCAGTCTGTAAAGAGGTTTCTCTGAGTTTTGATGTTTGTTCCTTTTTTCATCTAGTGGTCGTCGTGATGTACAGCATGTAGATAAGGGTCACATTCACGGTGCTGTGGTGTGGCAGCTTGGGAAAATATCCCTTCACATAAACCTCCGATAGGAATAAGGAAGGGAGTAGAGTAGGCATTGGGAATCGCAGCAAGGAAGAAATTTCAAGGGGTGTAAAGCAGAGTTTGAAATAGAGCAGCTGGACTTGTCCTACAGGGAATATATTTTCCTATTGCCCATCTCTGTTTCAGTTGTCTAAATGCAGCCAGATGACTACTGCAAGAGAATTTTGACCTGCCTTAAACAGACACTGAGGTCAGAGGTCATATGGCACTTCTTCTAATGGACATGAAACTTCATAAGGTTACGCTTATGGTGCTGGATTTCTGGCATCTGAGAATGTCACATTCTTCTCTTGTTTATAAATGGTGTGTTGGTATTAGGGAACGCGGAAAGGAAGCCGTTAATGTCTGGGAGCTTTGATAAAAATTTGGTAACTGTCCTTTCAAATCGGTTTGGTATCTTGCATGAAGAGATCTATTCATCTGGGAAATAGACGTAGGATAGTAATTTTGAGAGAAGGTTAAATTCAGTCAAAAGGAAATTTTATTTTACTGTAAATATGTATTTTTCAAAGGAAATCTCAAATCCACAGAGGCCTCTGTAAGTGAACTTGTACAAAATTGACAGATGACTAAATAATTATTGCATTTGCTTCTAGATATTTTATTTAATCAGCAAATATTTTACTAATAAATAGTTCTGAGATTTTCTTTTATAGTGCAGAAGAAAGTTGATTTTTTCCCCTCTCATTTTTCATCATAGTAAAGCTGTAGTAATTGTCCTAAGAATGAAATGTGTTCTGGCTGTAGATATGACATATTTATTAATTATTATTGCAGAAGAGAAAGGAAACTATAAAATACAGTGGGTGTGCATGTAGGAGATGTAGTAACTCTGGTACTGCCACAGTGACTGAATTTTATGAAGCTGTTTTATACTTTGCCAAATGGTATGTTGTGTTATTCTTATCATCACCAGTGTTATGTTTGTAAATAGTATGTAGGCAGAGTTTGGCTTTTAAGTATTTGAAGATCCTGTTATATTCTTAACTTGCACTTGTTACATTCTTAACTAAGTCGCTCACACTTTACACTTTATAAAATTTTTACAGCTAACTTTTCTGAGCAAGTGGTTGAAAGCTTTCCACCTGATATCTCTACTGGTATATACTATGGATGGGCCTGTGTTGGAAATGGAGATGTGCATAAAATGGTTTTGAGCATAGGATGGAATCCCTTCTATAAGAATACTAAGAAATCAGTGGTAAGAATTTTGGGGTTTGTGGGATTTTTATTGTAATAAAAGACCAGATGAATTTTAACAAGATACGCAGGATTTGACTGATGAATGATATCTAGGAATTTGCGCACCATTAGAAATGCAGTTGTTATCAGTATAATATTTATATTCTGAAAAGAATATAGTCTCTGTAACCAGAGAATATGCAGATGAAGTTGAATAAAGTTTTTTTTCTTCTGTTCCACTGTTTCTTTACTACTTCCAAATTTAAAATGTAACAGTATTTGAAATGATGGTTGCTTGAGTTGCTGGTAGCAAATTAAACATAACCTTGATAAATGCATTGAATTTACTGGTTATGAGAGCCTTAGCATGAGCTGGAACATAGTAATAATCTGTTGTTCTCTGCAATGTATCTGCATTTCAGATAGGAGATGTTGGGGCAGCTTAATTAGTAATGATTTTTAAAATAATTCTGTTTTTAAATGATGGAATCCATACATGAGGTGCTGCAGCTTAATGTACAGAATAAATATTTAAAGGCATATAAGGATGTAAGGATGGTGAAGTTAAAATCCTGAGCTGTAACAGCTTTGGGGATGTTTTTTCTCTTTATACACTTTCTACTCTTTAAGGGAGTAATTTTTTTAAAATTCCATGCAAAGTGCAATTCTACTTCCTAATAAAAACTAAAGCCCTGGCCTTTTAATTTTGGATTATACATGCTATATTAAATGTCCCTTTTATTTTTATCTGTTGAGAATTTGAATGTTGAATATTAGGCCTGCATACTTTCAGAGAGGGAGATAAACTCCTAAGTTCATAATAATTGTTCATTTACTTCTCTTCCTTTAGGAAACGCACATTATCCACACCTTCAAAGAAGACTTTTATGGAGAAATTCTTAGTATAGTCATAACAGGATACATTCGACCGGAAAAAAACTTTGATTCCTTAGGTCAGTATTGGAGGTCTCCCTCAAACTAGTTTCTTTTTTGTCTTATTCATGCAAGTTCTGTGTCTTCACTGTATCTCCTTCCATCATGAGATGTTTTATCTGTTAGCCTTTGAAATTTCAGTAAAATTTTTTCATAACTTAAAAATCAAAAAACATACCCCCACATCTTCTAATGTATCACACTAAAACCCCACATTTTTCTTTCACTTGTCTGAGGAATAATTTTAAAATCACGGGCTTGTCAAAAAAGTCAAGTGTATTAATTTCTTCTTAAAATGCAGTTTTGTTAGTATTGAAACAGAATTGCTAACATGTCTTTTGGGAAAAGAAGAGGGTAGTGCTGTTAATGGGTAAAATGCAACTTTGGCATGTTAAAAGACATTTTACAAGCAAAGAATTCTGCCTTTCAAACATCCTAGTTATATTCTACTGCTGTAATTGTTGTTTGAAGTTTTGTGGTGCCTTATTTTCACTTGTTACTGTGTCCAGAATACAAACCAACTTTCAAATATCCCTATTCTTACCTTTTGCAGATGCACTCATTTCGGCAATTCAGGAAGACATTGAAGAAGCAAAAAGACAGCTAGATCTACCAGAACATCGTAAACTCAAGGAAGATAACTTTTTTCATCTGCCAGAAGGCAAAACAGTAAATGACAACTGAGAAAACCCATGCAGCCTTTTTTCTTTTTAATTTATTTTTCTTATTTTGTCCCCTGTCATGGAGCTTTTATGTTTGCACTGCTCTGTGAGATACTTTTGTGTCATATGTTTGTTAGATAACTGAGATCACAACCAACCGTACAAGATGATTTCAGTTTTCTTTTGCCCAGTTATACAAAAGAACTAGAAGGCTGTACTATGTCCTTATAGATAAATTATGTATCCTAAAGTTACTGGGTCTTTAGAGATCTGAGCACATTCAGAACATGACCAAAGTTAATTGTAACCCTAAGGTGTGGTTAGCTCATTTAATGAAGAATGTCTGTTTTTAACATAATGTCATTCCAGCTTATTTTCCCATTTTTTATGTCATTCTTAGATCTGGATTTTAGCTTAGAAAATGTTGCTATTGATTGACTCAGAAAATTCCTGCAGTTAGATATGATTAGATAACAATAGCAAGATTAATTCTCTATAGTTCTTGTTTATTATATACTACAGCTGTTATGGCTGAAGCTGTTAATTTAATTGAAATTATTTATTTAAAGTTTATTTGAAATGGAAGAAATCACTGTTGCTTATTGTGTTGCTAGAATCTGAGCTATACCTCTTCACAGCTGACTGAATTTATGACAACATGTGATTTGTGTAGTTGAATTCTGAAGAGGTGTTTCACTTAATTTCAAAAAATGAATAAAAGTGTGAAAGTTGATAAACTTTAAGGTTCAGGTGCAAAAGATGCAGAAACAATATAACAAGACTTCTGCTCATTGCACCTTAAAGGAAGATAGGTAGTGAGGCACAAATTTGCATTTTGTGTGCTGCTGGTATTTTTCATAGGAAAATCTTGAGGTTATTCAATGCACTGGCAATAAATGTCTGACTTCAAGGTTGGCACTATTGTAAGGCACAGAAAAATCTCATCAACACTCTGCACTAAGTGCAGGTAAGAGCCAAGGTTTTGGCAGACCCAGTAGATGAATACAAATGAAAGCCTTTGGGGATTTATTGCATAATATATCAACTCTGTAGTGAATATTGGTTATTTTTTACAAGTAGTTGCAGACAGTCCTCTGGAATGTGGGGATACAAGTGGGGGTTGGACTAGATGATCTCCGAAGATCGCGTACAACCCTAACTATTTTGTGATGGATAAGTGGAAGAAGTACTATGAGTTGATGGTAATTTGAAAAATACTTGCGAACTATGTAATACGTGATTCAGTATCTACTCCTCTTTTCCTGTGATAAATTTTTCTATCCCTTGGTGAATGGAACCAGGTTAGCTACAGTGACTGTCACGTTCATAACTTTTTGACATTGCTCTGTGATGTGTCTGGCACATATTCCGAAATTCAGAGTACTTATCTGAATATGTCTCAGCTGTGATTCTCTGTCTGAACTACGATGTTCAATATGTAACGCACAATTTCTGTAGTGAAATCTGATTAATTTACTCCTTGTCCTGTTGTATTCGAATCCTACTTTTCACTCTAGAGTTTAAGAGAGTTTCAGCAAGGAAGCTGTTTGGGTCTTTGTGGCAGGTGCTGTCAAGATGATAGTTTCACTTCATATTGTTTTAAATTCTCGCTGGTATCATGGGCTATTATTAGGATAGAGGTCTTGAGGAAATCAAGGTCTTGTGTTTGCTCTTTAAGACTTCAGGAGAAAACTTGATTTCTTTTAAATGAATTGTTCATCAGTGCTGTTGATAGCAGAGGCAGATACAATACAACTGGGAGAGAGGGACACGGGACATGGGACAATATACTTTCTTTTCAAGAAGAAAAATAATTTAGTGGGCTTTTACTAAATAATGTGTTGGAATGTATTTCTAAAAAGTCTGTAAAAGAGTTGTCTTGCAAGATTGATGATGGGAATTTTAAAAAGGAGAGATGGAAGGAGAATTTTTTTTTGCAAAGAGTTCATGCATTCTTCAGATTGTAGTAATGTTAAAATCATACATGTTACTACTCCTTTTAGAGAATAAACAAAAGCCACGCTAGTCAACAGAATATGTTGTCAACAATGGATTGTTGTTTATCATGGTACTGTAGCTAAACACTCATAGCTGCCTTTAAAGTTGATTTTTGCCAGTAATGTCATGGGTCTGTTGTGGAAACTGGTGCCTTAAGCTGGTTCTGAATAACACTTTCCTGTATCTGGTAATAATTGCCACTACCAAAAATTCAATTCACCATAGCTGTGCTATGGATAGAGAATAGTAGCAAAGGGAAAACTCGAAAGACTTAGTTCTCTCAAATCCTGCCTGAGGTATGATATATGGATACACTGAACTAAGAAACTGCTCTTTCTGTGTTTGTCTTCAAATTAGAGTGTGTTACTACATCTATTTGCTGACCATATTATTTAAGAGAAAATGTTATACATCACTTTTTAAGCTCAATACGTAATTCTGAGCACAGTATAAACTTTATGAAGGATTGTATTTTTATATTATGTACAAGTAGCTGTATTTTGGTTGATGTTGCTGCACTGTACCATTACTAAAGGAACTGTAATCGACAAAGTTTTCCTTCTTGTGTTGGATTTCCTTTCCTTTGCCACTCCTAGCAATGTTAGGTGTCTCTGTTTTATGCAAAGCTTAGTGGGGGTGACTGCCTTATTTTGAATTTCTTAATCTTCCCATGATTTTATATTGCTCTTTGTTACTGAAGGTGCAATGGTTAAATCCCAAGTGGGTTCCACAGAACTCTTGCAAAGTTACAGGGTAATCATGAGGTCTTTAGGAGTATCTTAACAGAAAAAAAAATCCACTTAAGAATTATGGCTTAAAAATCAGTCTTTCTCACATTTGATTCCTTTGTAAAGTTAAGTGTTAAGTGATTAACAGCTCTAGAGCTGTTTATTATCAAAAATGTGAAGGAACTATTATTCTAAGTCTCAGTCTATTATCTTAGCCATCTGACCATACTGGCAACAACTAATAGCACTTGCATGCACTTTTATGTAAGGACTTTGTTCTTCACAACGAGAGGCGGTAAAGAGCATCCTCTTATGCAGTATTAGGTATTTAGGCAATGCTAAAAATCCTGTTGTGTTCCTTTAAGGTAGATTACCCACTGAGTGCTATTTATTACCTTTGACATAGTTTGAAAGTGCTGAACCACTTTGAAAGATAAGCGGTAAATTTCTGTTGTAAATGCTCTCTGCTTATTTCAGTTCTCTCTAGCCCATGAAGGTCATAAAGAAGACAAAAGAAGTTCTTTTTGCCAGTGTACTTCTGGACTGTATTTTGCTTTGCAATAAATTCAGACTCTCTGTGTGTGATGAAACACTATTTAAACCCCTGGAATTAAGTTAATTAGGTGTTGATGATGTATAGAATATTTCTAATACTTTCATGCAAATGAGGAATACTGCAGAGGTACGTGGTGGAAGAAGTCATGTCATATATGCAGTTCCATTGGGAAACATACTACAAGATTATAACGAAAAACATCAGCTTTGAGCAATACAGATGCACCAGATGATACCAACAAGTATGGGTATGAGAGCTACTGTATTATGAACTGCTTTCCAGCTATAATTCCACAGAGTAAACTACTGGCACCTATCCCAGTGACATTAGATAAATATGCCCATCTTGTTTATCTGCATGTTTTGGTAGTGACTGACATGGTTCTTGGTAAAAGTGTAAGGACACACTTTGAGTGGATGGTTGTAGTGACAATGCACACATACATATAGGCAAAGGATTTGCTCTCTAAAGAGTGAACAAATAGATTTTCTTAAAGCAGTGTGCATCTAAAAGCCTACAAAAAGCTCTGAAGAGACCGCTTTTAGAAACCATGCCCTTGTCATGATCTTTCTTGGATGAAATCATGAGCTCAGCATGCTAGGAAAGTACTAAATACAGTGAAGTAATTCTGTGAGAAAGGCAGCCTAGCAGAAAATCTATAAAGTAGTAAGGATTTCTCTAAAACACTGACTTCCATCCTATTCTCATCATCTTCCTCATCCCCCAGAAGTCCATTTTGAAATATATATTGAACTGTTGCCATCCTATCCCATATATGCTGTATCTTCATCTCCAGTCTTAATCACTTGATGTTCTTGTAGTAGTTGCTTATGTGGGAAGGAAAGGCTTTGGATTGATGTACAGCCTCTCATACCCTCCCCTGTTAACAGCTGTGGCTTTGCCTTGCTTTATTCTCCAGATCCTTGTAGTGATTCCAACTGAAGTTCCAAATCAGCTGGTAGGAAAGTAAGTGGTTTGGATTTTGTTCTATGGTGGTAGAATGGATTACAGTACACAGTCATCTGATAACAGCAGTTAAAACCCCTGAAATTATGTGAGATCAGGTAGGAGAGGTCATTGCTTTAAATGACCTGTGAAGTGTAGAAATGTAGGTTAGAGCACCATTTTTAATGTACTTTTAATGCATTACCCCTCCAATACCTCAGTTGTACTCTTGCAGCTGTGATGGTATAAGGCTAAAGAAAAGGGGATTGGTAGGACAGCTATAAGGTTTTTTATTATGTCAGAAATAGTCAGAAGCAGGGAAGCTAACAGGGACACAAACACAACTCACTTGTAACCTTAGGCTAGAAACACAAAACACTCAGAAATAGTTTTAACTTTGATATCTAGAAAAAACTGAAGACTGGTTGTGTGGCTTGAGCTTGCTTTTCCCAGTTGTATAGTTTGGTTTAATCACGTTTTTTCACTCCACAAATCTATATGCAAGATGCTGTTGCTGTTTCAAAGCTTTTTCAAAACGAGGTGATTCTCACATGATGATATAGTTTGCTATCCATTGAAATAGGTACTTTCTAGTCAACTGTTTATTAGAAGCATGGGTGTTTTAGAAAATATGAGAGAGAAGGTGACATGTCCGGAATCAGCTGCAAGCCCTGTATTCTGGTGATGGAGCAGGGGCAGTATGTCGTGTGACTTCACCTCAGCAGCACACTTTTGCACTTTTCTGCTTTTCATTTTTAAATGTCAGCTTAGTCAGTCATAAAGCCCTTAAGTGCCAGTACTGCTCTTCAGCAAGGTCATACCTTGCGATTTTTGCTACAGTCGCAGCAGTCTGGGCTGTTTGAAGTCACCACAACAGGGTGGGCAGCAGCTTTCTTCACTGTACAGTGGCATGTTAGCTGGATACAAGAGAGAAAAAAAATAAGAAATATCCCTTACAGGAATACTCTCCATTGTTCACATTGTGTTCAATAGTTACAAGTTTGGTGTACAAATCACGGGAGAAAATGCCTCCAAATGGGCACTTCTTATCCTCGTGTCTCCTGGACCTTGTATTCATCCACAAAACAGCCTGAGTTGCGTATTTCACCCAATAAACTATCTCTATGCACAAGATATACACCCAAATGCTCTCTTTCCTAGAAAAACAAGGCAATATCACAACACAAAAAAGAGTCATCTAACTTCCCTTCAAATACACGCTGAGCACTTCTGTTATTCTTCACAAAGAATCGCATGTGAAATGTCCAGCAGGAGAAGGTCAGTATTAAAAAAAAAAAGAATCCTGAGCCTGGTCTTGAAACTCTGTGTACCCACAAAGCGTAGTTCATGGGTGTTTTGAAATTTGTGAAAAAACTCCTCATGGGCTGCAAGGACTGTGATGGACTTTTGCCTTTCTTCTTTTTCCCTCTTATCATCATTCTATCATCTGGCCTGAAGAGGGGTCCCAAAGAATTTGCCGGGTCCTGGCAGGGTCCTGGCAGAGTCCTCCATATAATGCACATAACAGAAGAAAGATGCAGACTGTCAGGGCAAATGTGGGACATGAAACCCAGGCCAAAGTGCTGAGCCTCTGTGGTCACTAGCAAAGTGTCAGCTGTTGCAGCCCTTGCTGCACAGCCTAACGAGTAATTGAGGGTCTGAAAGGAAGAGTGAGCAATGGCGAAAGAGGTTAGTAGGGATAAAACTCTCGTGGTCTATGAACTGTATTACACATTTAATACTTGTATTTTATATGCTTCACTGACTTTTGGTCTTTGTTTAAGGAAATAAATCAAGGCAGACATTTATTGTGAAAAATTCTTCTTACCCTTTACTGCTTATGTCCATAGGGCCATTCTCTTCTCTAAACTGATTACCCAGCTTTTTTATTTTCTCTTGTCAGTTCATTTTCCCTGGCACCCACAGCTTACTGTGGTGCAGGTGTGAGCTTTAAGGGCAAGCAAACCAGGTGTCTGCCTCTCATGGTGACATCAGAGGCAAAAGAAGAGTGGATTGGGACGCTCAAAACTTGAAGTCAGTTTCAGGGAGCAACAAGAGCATCCAGGAGCCAGACTGCAGCTCTGTGGGGTCACCCAATGGTGGAGTCACCTCCATGCAGAGGTAGTGGAGCAAGATGAGCCAGAAGATGCTAGCTTAAGGAGGAGGGTGTAGTGGAGCAGGAAGGAAAAGCAGTAACTCAGGTCCCTAAGATTGGAAACAGTCATCTGTGTCACTGAGTCCAGGGGCAGCATGTTTACCTGGATGTTGATAAGGATGTCTGATTGAAGAGCTGCTGGGAAGTTTTTTGAAAACTTGGAAATCAGGATTGTTAGAAAGGGCTGCAGTTAGAGCAAGTGTCTAGCACACAGAAGCCCAACACCTCATCCCCGCTCTTGTTATGCTGGTTATTTTTATTTCTCCTTTCTGAAGGGCTGAAATCCTTTTCAGCCAAGCACACCAGCCAGTCAGGTAGTAGGGAGGAAAAATAGTGGCTACAGAAGCACAGTAACCTGACCAATTTCAAGATCTCCCTTTTCAGAGATAAGAGTGCCTATACAAGATCAGTGAATCTTCGTAATTAGACTGTTAGCAAAATCATTGCTGCCTACCCTAGGAAAAAGAAACTCAGTAATTCAGTGCGGTCTGTCCCACTAACTCATCCTGCCATCTGAACTCAAGCCAAAGGTAGGTGCAGGGGTGCACCTCATCCCGAGCCTCTGGGGGCTGCAGAGACCACCCCAGTGCTCCGTAATTTCTTGAAGAAAGATTTGACTAACCTCTTTGCACTATCTATGTATTAGTTAAATATTTTGATATAGATTAGTAGTACCACTAGCTACTCCACTAGTGGAGTGAAGAACTAGAGACACAAAGACTTTTTAAAATGCCTTTTCCATTTTTCTGTAAGTTTCATCCTTCTTCGGAAGAATGATAATTTTGTTCTGCTTTCCTTAGCTGTTTTCAGTGTAAGGATGTGGATGTCTTGCAAGGCTTCCTGCAATGCAAGGCCCTAAGAGTTTAGATAACTTCCTTCTCTCACTGACATACTGTCTGTATTTGCTTTTTTTTTCTTTGCTGAAGATCCATTTTTCTACAGAGCATATTAAAACATCCAGCAGCCTAGTCTGTCTAAATGTCCCTGGGGGTAGAGGGTAGTCCTAATCTCTCTCAAGCCTCTACATGTACCTGGTTGTGCTAGCACATGAACATTTTTAGCTTGCTTATACAAGTAACACTCAAAGTAACTTGCTGATGAACTCTCATCCCTCTTGTAAGATGCAGAAATTCACTTTCACCAGACTTTGAGAGACTGTTTTCTCTCTTCATATTTTTTCATTACTCTATTATTGAACAAGTCCTTACATACTATCCTACTGGGTATCATCTCTAAGAATGTAAGGAATACCCTAAGAAACCTGGATGTTTGATCTTAATTGTATTGAATTGAGCAGTATTCACATTTTCCATCATTCTATCCCCGCTGCAGTGTAAATCCTAATATTATTTTTTCTCCTTTTAGACACCGGTCATTTGGCATGCTCTGAAAAAATGTTGAGTAGTTGATGGTATATTGGACAGCCATATAGTTTTAATGGAGACGTGTTTCACTTTACTCTAAAACCTTAGCTGAAGTAAAGACACCTCTGTTTCTGGTGTCTGCCTGGGGTTGGACATCCTCCATTCTGTTGTCAGTGACTTCTAAAAATTTCAGAACTTGTCAGGGCTGAATTCTGACTTTCATTGAAATTGTCTATGGACCACATACGTAATATATAAAAATTCTTATTTTTCTTCTTTGCATCCATCCACTTTATCCTGGTTTATGTTTTGTTCAATTTTCTGTGTTGTTTTAAAAATTTAACCCCGGTTATGAGTGTGAAAAACATGACTGAATTATCTGTTAAAAGGGACCTTGATCCTGATAAGATAATGGTTGTAATATTAAAAAAAAATAAATAGCAATAAGATAAGGTTCTTATCTTATTGAATTGAGAAGAGATTAACTACTGCTGAAGAGTACAATTTCAAAAACATCTGAAGCCTTGCAAGTAAAAAGAAAGATTTTTTTAAGGTGAAGTACAGGCCCCCTGCCCCCTGCCTTTAATATTTGCTCCTTTAGCAGCTTTTGTTCTTTTGTGTAATAGTTTCCAGTCCCCCACAGAGGGGAATGTACACAAGCAGGTGGTCTTAATATGTTTCATGAGTGACAACCTTTAATGTTAACAGTCAGATACAAATGTTTAAATGCCTCAATTTTTATACTTCTCTTGTCAACAAAAGGAGTGGAATTAGACTTTCTTTTATTAAAAAATCAATTTTTTGCATGTCTGAAACATCATAGAATGGGCAGTTGTGATACAAAACATCTTCCTACTGAAACCTGTGCCGGGTATTACGTCAAGTAATATAACTAGAGGTTCCCCCAAAACAGCTTCACAGATTTGCAAAGAAAACCAGTCATGACAAAGTAAAATGTTTATCCTTGGCCTTTGAACCACTGCTAAATGAAAATAGGAAATTACAGGGTTTAGCTTGTCAGTTAAAATTTTACTCAGGATAGTGTGACAGGTTGTTGCATAATGCTGCAGGAGAACTAATTAATTATTAACAGAATTTCTTGCCTTCATGGGAAGACTGCCAGTTTGGAGGCTTCATCTCTCCTGTTGCAGCCTATCATTCATTGTTCCTTGCATAAAAGCAAGTCTCACATAAAGACAAATACTTACTCACATCTTGTTGAACTGTTTTGTTGTACTTTTTTCTGCTCTGATGTCTACTACTGTGCTTTACTTGAGGATCCTGTAAGTCTCTGTTTAAAATGTTCAGTCTGTAGCTCTTCTGGTTGTAAGTGAAATGTGTGAAAGTCCCATGTTTATGATGTGAATCTGAAATTTTTATGAAATCATGGATCAGAGGCTACTGCAAACTAGCCATATTCTGTAAATGGAGCATTTACTCCAGAGGAAGCACTCTATTCTATTATTGTTATACTGTTGTGGATTTTTAAAGACAAAAATATGCTGTTTCCAACCTACTGAGCTGGTTTTATCAATATATGTACTTTCTTGTTGGCTGGTGTTTGTTTCTTTGGGCATTTCTATATGGTTTTCTTTCACCTAAACTTGAACACCTTCTATTTAAAAATCCTATTTAGGCCAGGCTCTGCCTTAGTGCCACATTGATTCTTGTGTCTTTATCAGAACATTTACAACATTGTCATACATCCAGCTGATCTCCTCTATTTCTGGAAACCAAGAAACTGATCCCACTGTGCCTTTTCTTGAGCTAAGGTTTAATTAAGAAGCTACTGTTGTGCTCTGCCCCTTCAGTCTATTCTGATGCCTAGCACTAAAATTCTTCATATTTTATGAATTCTTCAAACTTTAGGAAATCTTGGGTACAAAACTTGAAAATTTGTACAGAATTTGTTAATGGGAAGACAGTAACACCCTTCCAAATGGTCACAGAGATCTCATTACTGCAAGGTGTAGGTGGCTTGGTCTGATGGCAAGTAAACACAGTCTAATTTAATGGAATTCTGGACTGGAAAAGTTAAGTTCTCAGTCCCCAGATCTGCCCATACTTCCTGTGCTAATCTTCTATCAGATGAAACATACCTTAAATCAGTACTGTTTTCTCACTTACGGATTTTTTCTGGACTCTGCTGGGATATCTCACGGTCTGATCATAGATACTTGTATTGTAAATTGTAGAATTGTTTGTGTTGTTGTTTTGGGTTTTTTTTTCTCTGTGCATGAATGTGTCTTACAGGATGACTCCAAGAAAAAAATGATGCTTGTCTATCATATCCTGATACTCTACTATAGCACAAGCTAAGAATAGATTCACAGCAAAGGAAATCACCACCTCTTCCTGCAACTGCAGTTTCCTTGTCCGTATCTAGGTATCTTTCACAATGTGCCTTGTGACTGAAATTTTCAGAAAGCCAAAGGGCAGTTCAATACTTATCTCCCATGACCAGCAAATAGAAGTACCCACTCCTGTGACGCTCTTACCAAAGTCCTTCCTTTGATCTCCTTTTGTTTTGAAGTGCTCATACTGAAATGAGTGAAACTGAACTGTGCAGTGGGAATTAAAAGCAAAAGAATGTCAGTAGCCCCAACATTTCTTCTTCCTAAGATCTCAGTTCATAAATGGCCCCTACATAAAAAAGCACAATGCAGCTAACAAGTGTAGCAAGGCAAGGGTTTCTTTTTTTCAGTTTAAAGGTCTTTTCTCGTTAGACAAACACTTGATAAATGCCACTGTTTTCCTTGTGGGCGGGATTTATCTCACCCAGAAGTACAAAACAAAGAAAAGCAACACAGAAAGAAATCCTTTGGCCTTATATCACCACATGAGTCACTGGCGTGGTAAATGCAGTGGAATTACTCTGGGCTGCTACGATTAGAGTCCGGTCTGATAAAACTAGTTTCAGCACCCAAGAAAACAGGTCTTGGTATATGTAGATGCGTATGCATATGAATATGTATATGTGTATGTATATGTATATGTATATATATATTATAACTTCTTTCAAATGTGGCACATAAAATTTAATGTACTTTTATGTATTTTTCCTTGAAGGCTGCACCTACTAAGGATTTTATTTAGTTTGTTTGAAGCACTATTTCTTGATAACATGTCAAGTGTTAACAGGAGTCTGAAGAATGTGGGCTTGCTGTGATCTCAGGAAAATACATACAAAAATTCACATATTGCTGAAGTCTGGAGTCCCTGGGAGGACATCCTCTAAACTTACTGTCTATACCTTGGTTTGAATCAATCGCCCATGACTGGGTCTAGTGCTAGTCAAGATTCCTTGCAGATAAATGCCTACCTAACATTAGGTACCTATGCAGAAGGTACTGGACTTCTGAGTCACAGTTGCCCATCTCATGCATCCCGAGTGGTACTTAGATGCCTCAGCTTAGGTAGCTGGTCTAGCACCGATAGTTAGCAGATAGGTTAAATTCACCTTCAGTATTTTTGTTCTCTAATCTTTCAGGGCTTTTATCCAATGCAGATGACTGCATATTTATTAATATTTTTAAAGTAAGTAGCATGGGATTTGAAAGGCTTACAAGGAAATGAGTAATTTTAATTCATGTAAAGTAATTACTATTCATCAGTGATGATAAAATTAAATGCATGGATGGGTCAATAAGTGCAACACAGGTTACTGAACTGTTAAGCAAATTCAAGTTGCCACATGCACCGAATAAGACAATAAGTCTGGGGAAAGTTGTGTGCTATTATGAGATTAAAATTGCTGACATAACACATGCTTGCAAGTGGCAAATTCATATTGTGAAGAAACCTTTTAAGGAGCTTCTAAATGTTGCTCTAAAAAGTCTCTCAAATCTCTTATATTTTAAATATAGTGATATTTGTTTTTAAGTAAATAAACCCCCAAAGTATAACAAGAAATGTATCCATTAATCAGCTTCTTTTTACATGCCATTAGCTGGAATCTGTTTTATTCTTGACATATGTAGAACTCATAAAGTCATACCAGAGAGCTATGAATTATTTATTGTGCTGTAATTATTATGCTCAATTGCCCTCAAAACATTTTGATTCCTTGGAGTATGGTATGACCCAATGAGGAAATATAAAGGAGTTTAATTTGCTTCTGATGAAATTCTGAGAGAAGTTTTTTAAAAAATGTGATTAGATAAAACTAAAAAATTTCCCTAGAACAACTCACTGTAGCAAAGAAACATGCACCAAATACTGAAATACTTTTTTAATGTAAAAAAAGAGTAATTTTGATATTATAACTTTGAGACATTATTCCTTTTAGTATCCAGATAATGAAATATAATGTGTATGTATATTTGCATTAACTCTGAACCTGACTAATATACCCTAGGGAATTACAATGCTATTTTAGTAGCATAAGCACCAGGGATGTGAAATACTTCAAATTCTTGAGGGGAAAAAAAGAACTTGTTTCAAGTAAGGCATTTTAGATGTATGAGAATCATTGGTGGTGTGGGTTTCTTTTAAAAAAATCATAAATTTTCAGGTGTCAGCTGTTTATTTCAATTTAATATTATACAGTATATAGTAAGTATATAGTATTATAATTCTTTCCATACTAGGTAGAGAATAGTATCCCAATTCATTTTTTAATAGATGTCAAGTATGAAAACTTACTTCTGTGTCTTGGCTCAAAATAGAATAATATAGGAGACTAGCAGGCATAATCTGCATTCTGCTTTGTGGAACCTTTGATCTAGGACTTTTACATAAAAAAAGTTTGACCTTCCAGAGAGGAGAAGCCACTCATAGGATTGAGTTGTAAACTTGGAGAACCTTGTAAGTACATGATCAGCATTAAAGCCAAGTTTCATTTAATGCTGCTGCTCATTGTCTTCCCTCTCATTGATTTCTTCATTTGTCTTCTCTATGGACTGCCACTTTATTAACTGGTATAACTGGGTTAAATTCTAAAGTATTAGCTTATTTAAATACTGTAGCAAAAGTAGTTGTTCACTTTCTTAGTTTTTTTCTCATATGCTCCTTTTCCCATATGATCTGTGGAAATGAGGAGGGGAAACAACTCCACTGAAAGCCTGAAAAGCATCTTATAACAACAGGTGAGGAAGAAAAGGATTTAGAGGCTTAAGAGTTAGAGGTACTCATCCTTCTCTGCATGTGCATGGGACATTTCTTCTGAATCCTGAAACCACAGTAATTTTGTGGTGTAAGAGACTCATTCCTCAACCATCTCCTGCTTAGATCCTGGTAAATGTGGTTGTTGTCTTGTGCTGTATTTTAACCTTTCTGAAGAATGAATGTTGAAAAGGAATTAAAGTAGAGAGTAAAAGGGTGAAGGAGGTAAGAAGAAATAACAGACAGTTAAGACAGTAGTCTGTAGTGTATCTCCTTAATAAAAATAAAGGTAGAAGATGGCACTTTTATCTGAGATTTTGGGAGCTTTGTAAATGTTGCAAACTTAATTAGGTGTATTGGTAATAGCAGTTATATAGGAATAGTCCTTCAACATTCTACATGTTTAAGTGTTATGCTTGTGCATATTTATACAAACCTTTAGATGGTAGGAAAAATACAAGTGTTTTATTTATAGTAGCCATTTCAGAGCTGTCTCAATACTATGTCATGTTCTGAAAATTGTTGACATTTTGGAAGTAAGGTGTCAGCTTGTAAGATGAATTGTAGGTGAACACTATTGTTTCATGTGTTAGAAGACCACAGTAGAAGTAGTTAGAGAAACCACTATATTCAAGAGTCATGACTAACTGATCTCTTTCTTTCGTGATAATAGGATTCCCAGGAACTGGGCAATATGTAAGAAGTTTACTGCTTCAAAGGATGTTTTTTGGGTGCTATACAGTCACATGATGTATTCAAACCATTGAAATTCCTTGGGCCTTCCTGAAACCTGTATTATGTTCAGTATTCTTCCAAGTCCAGAAATGGACAATTTTTAAGAGTAAAGGCTTTTTTATTTGCAGCTCTGCTTCTCTCACTCCATGCTCAGAAACCTTATGTCTCACGGGAGATGTCAATGTGCCCTAGGTGTATCTGATATGCTGGGTATCACATGCTCTCCAGTTCTGCACACTTACCTTCCGCCTTCCAGACCTCAAGCTGCATCTGCTCTTGTCGCACACATTTCTCGTGACTTGGAATGGCAGAGGATCTTGAGAAATACATGGTATCATCAAGGTTATGGACCTTTGTGATCATAACAGAGTTTCTTTGTTAGTCAGATTGTTCCTTACTTTAGATGGTGAAGTCTTGTGACACGGGGCCCCTTGTGTCCTGGGTTCTGCAATGCACCAAAGGCGATTGGGTCAATTGCCATGCATCACTGCCTTATGGCAGAAGGAGCAGAGTTAGCAGTGGTAGTAATAGCACATACTGAAAACCAAGAAAAAATGTCTCATGTTTGGGGAAATCATTCAAGTCTCTAAGACTCTAAATTTGATAAGCGTTAGCTTTATAGTATAGATATTTTGTTAATCCAGGCAAAAGGTCATGTGAATTCAGGGATTCATAGAGTAGAGAGGTTTTCCCTCACATGAGTGCAGACTTGTTTGATTTTTAAATGGGACCAGATATGTACACTCAAGGACAGTACATCCAACAGGTATGCTAATGATATTCTCTGATCTGATTCTGCCTTTGAAACTTTGTAGCTCCTTTTAACAGTTTGTAGGTGTTCATTTCAGCAAAAGCTAGAAGCTATAGTAAATTTTGTTCGGTTTTCCTGAGAGAACTCAGCTTCAGGATATGACAAATGGTAAGTAAAAGAAGAGGTAATGTGCTATCAAGCACTAATTTTTGCAAATAATTTAATCTGCGTTGGTTCTGGTGTAGGTTGTGGGAAATAGTGCACACAAAATACTCCAAGTTTATTTCATCATTGAAATTTTATTTTTAGCTTTATTTTCCATAAAATAAAATCATTGAAATTTTCCATAAAAGTCTGAAGTTGAGCATTACATAAAATACTGCAATTAAATATTACATCATATGATTATCAAACGTTGAACCGAAGTCTACATGCAGCGCTTGTGCAGTGTTTTGCTTGTATTTCTGATGGCTCATTTTATTAATGCCTAGGACATTATTTATCTAATTATTTTTTCATTTTAAAAGCAGAGTCAGAATAATAATGTCAGCCTGTAAAATATTCAACTAGCTTAAGATAGTGGTGACTTAGACAAAAATAGTTTGAATAAATGAGAAATGTAAAGTAAAGATTTGCATATGTGAGCCCATGTGTGAGGAAATAGTATGAGCAGATGCAGTGCAGCTTACACAATGCACATAATATTGTGTCTGTGTCTTAGGAAGGGACAGATTTTATCACAATAAGATTAATTTGAATATCTTGTGTTTTTAGAACAAATATTGCATAGTGGCTCCTGCTGAAATAGTTGCAGGAATAGATCTAAAATTTTCCGTATTATAGAGTAATTTTATTTCTATGTTTTATAAACATATTTCACCAGAAACCACCTTCTGCTATATCTCTCTTGTCAAAGGAATATAGGAATGTGCAGGTTCATACATGAAATACAGAGGTTCAGATATAATTTCTGGATTAAATCCTTCATTTGTCAGGTGCATTTTCTGATGCTTGAAAGTTGCAGTAATTTGCATAACATCCTATAAAAGAAATAATTCAAGTAAGGTGCAATATTCCATTTCAGCCTATATCGGTGAAAATAAGATGTGTTTACTGAATAAAACAGATCATACAATTTTAGTATGTCATTTCTTTAGTTAAACAGAATTATCTGATTCATAGGTGCAGTGAAATCAATATGTAAATGAATATTTTATTTCTTATTTATTTGCCTAATTAAGCAACACACAAGATTGCAAGTTTATGTTTCAAAATATGCATTTTCTTCTAACTTTCCTTAGGGCAGTTCACCACAAAATCAGTGGAGTACAGAACACTTGGTGATGCTCTGCAGAGAGCTGACTGATTCTGTGGTACTGGCTCTCTTCTGATTTCCTACTGCTAAACTTAATTTAAAACATAATCCCGACAATGTTAAATGCCTTCTTGTCTTACTTATCTGTCTAAATAGTTGCTGTACAGCAGTTATTCACATGCCAATTCATGAGCAAGTTGTTCCGCACACAATAGTTGGCATATAAGAGCAGAAGTGGTATATAAATTAATCTCCTTTCAAATGTTATTTACATTAAGAGAAAAGCTTAAAACAGACTGTTCTAAAGCATTGTTATTACCTATATGGTGTTTTCAATGTAGTGAACGTTTTCTTTTAGTTCCCACACTGAAAGGAACAACTTTTTAGTTCTTGTTGAAAGGAAGTCCGAACAACTCAGGTGGAACACATAGCAGAGCCACAGAGTTCCCTGGTTCTTTGCATCCTTGTCCCTGGGCCCTTGCTGTTCTTTTAGAGTCAAGTCAGAGATGTTGAGAACAGCTCTCAGTCTGTCTGATTTTTACAAAACCAGTCAACCACAGTTGTAAGTCATATTAGAAAAAAACTATGTACAGACTGCTGAAAAATTTTCAAGATTGATTTTGCTTTTAATCCAATTTTGCATGAGAATTTCATGCATTTGTTTGTCACTCTTGATCAGGGTGACTTCTTTCTCAGGACATAGAGAATGGAATTAATTTTCTTCCAAACAGAAAATTCTGAGTTCAACATTTTTGATGTTATACTCCCCTAAGACGTTTTATGAAGTAACAATATTTTTTTCTCATTTTGATTTTTTTAAAATGAAATGAAATTGATCTCTTTTAATAAAAATTTGCACATGTGTAAATATTAATTAATTAGTACTGCTAGTAACTTTGGTTACTTTGGCTCCTCCTCAATTACCTAAAGAAAGCTTTAGTCAGAGAGCACATAAATGCAAACAGGTTTAATCGGTTCGCCATATATAAACCTTAGAACTCTTTAGGGATTTTCTCAATCTAGTGGAACTGTAAAGACAGATCTGTTCCAAAAGCTTTTCCCAGAAGAGGCCACTTGTGTCCTGAAGCACCATAGATAGTTAACCTATGCTTACTGCATGTGAACGTACATTTACTTAGTATATTAATCTGTTGGGGGAAAAAAACGTTTTATCAATCTTTAAAATTCTTAAATTTGTGCCTTTTAGACAATTTGTCAATATTTAAGGAGGGGCAAAACTGCCAAATGCCTCTCATCATCCCTTAACAGTGCAAAACTGTGAGCTACAAACTTTCAGAGGATGTAACGTGGAGCCCTTTCCTGCTCTTTCCAGTCCATTCTCTCCTGCTTACAGATCATCCTGTGGGGAGTTCACAAGGGATGTAATCCTTGCACTTTTAAAGTAGACATTAAAGAAGAATTATATCCTAGTTCTGCTTTTGTACTTTAAAACATGTGGGTGCATTTTAATTCTCATATTAGGAAATCATCTCTATAAAACATTTATCTTACTATCTATTGCAAATAACTTGGTATTTCTTTGGTGCCTTGTCAGTAACAGTGAATAATAATCACTTCAAGAACAACCACATCAGGAAAAGGTTTGAAATGGATCACGCTTTTATAAGAAGAAACTGTTGTGCGTAATACTATACATGTGTTTGCTTAGTCTTCTATTGACTAGAAGCAACCACTAGTTAAAGATGAAGAACTTTGAAGCAAAATCCAACAGCCAAATTATTAATCACATCTAGGATTCTGAGGTACGGATAGATCCTTATAGCAAAATAGAAGTTTAATCATATATGTGCTAAAATTCATCATAATAACAATAATACAAGCAGCAATTTAGGCTAGTATTACCTTTTGTTTCCAATTATTGAAACAGTTTGTAAAATGCATTCTGCATTACATGATTGCAGAGACTAATTTTCAAGTCAGACAGAAGATAAATACAAGTGGGAGACAACTGATTGTCTTACCATGATTCTCACAAAGTGTGATTGCACATAACTTGGAAAAAGTCCACAACATGCTTATAAAGTCTTTTTCCATTAAAGGTGTGGTGATGTTTAAGCACAATAGCTGCTATCCCTGTTCTTCCTTCATAATCTAAAAAATTTGAAAAACAGTATGACAAAAATGTGAATATGAATGTTTTATGACACTTGGGGGGATTTAGTATTAGTCAGAACAAATAAATTGATAGTGTGAAGTATCCATCCTGTTTTCTCAGACATCACTGACTATAAAGTATATGATATTTTATTTATAAGGTACATGATATTTTATTTACAATACATGGTATTGGAAGACTTTAAAAGTTACTTTCAGTGCATTTATTCAATTAAAAAATGTCACTGATGCCTTTTTATTAGGAATTATCTGTAGCTGGAAGGTGCCTGCTAGGTTTTATTCCTATCTGAACACTGGTGACATAGTGGCCTAATTAAATCAGAGGGACCATTAATTAAAAAAAAAACCTGAATGCACTTACACAAAGATTAATGCAATAGATGGATACTGACATGTATGAGACTGTACTTGTTTTATATAAAGTCAAGTGCCTATTATACAGTGTATAAGCAGTGCTGAGTGCTTTGCACTCTCTTCCACAGACAAATTCGTGACAAAAAGGGTAAGTGGGTCCTAGTAAATTACAGGCATCAAACTATGTTTGACGTGCAAGCAGAAACAAAACCCTTTGCAAAAATATGTAACAGACATAGTTCCTGCATTCTATTTCACACAAGTGAAAATTCTAAGTGGAGAAAATATCTAAGTTGGAAGAAATCAGCTGCCACAGTTAAATCTGCTCAGAAAAAAAGAGCAGCCTTGAGGTGTGCCTAGACTGGAAAGAAAAAATATGGGTATTCCTTTTCCTGAAAATGAATCTGCAGTTACCGAACTGGTGATATGCTGTAAAGTTTATTTTATCAATATTTGAGACTCAGGTCAATATAGAAATATGAAAGACTGTGCCATCTAGATTTTATTGACACCATGACCAAAAATTGATGTGATTCTTGAGGCATTTTTTTAATGTGCTATTTACTGTCTGAGGTAGCAATAACCCTCTCAAGGAGTTCCTGTCAGCTCCAACTGTAGATGATAATGAGAGATGCTTTGAACATTAGGCTACAGTTTTATTTGCATGCACTGCATGACTGCCACCTGCCGATCAGCCATTCAGATGACGGCCTTTTAATTTTATTTTCATGTATCCTCTTTCTTTGAACACATTGTGTTTCCCATCTGTCAGCGCTGTCTCTTGAGAGCTTCCTCGTCATGTGGATGGTTTCTTTTAATATTAGACTTTATTTGCCCTTTATTTGCCTTCAACAGAAACAATGAATAGTTAGCACCACAAAAAGTTTGTCTTCCTCAACCTGTTCCTTCCATGGATGCATCTTCTGAGAAATTTTCTACCTCATCTTGTAATTTAGTTGCCTACAGCTTTTCAGCATGGTATTATATATTTTTATGAAGCATCATATATGATTGAGAACATTCCAATTATGAAAAATATGTATGTTCTTGGACGGTACTCATAAGATAATGGTTTCACGCATGTCATTTTTAATATACCCTGGTTTACCATTTTTTTAGATGAAAGCCTGTAGCCTAAGAGAAGTCCTGTGTTGTTGATAACTTTGTATTTCTCACTTTGTATTTCTCACTTCTGTGTTACAAATTTTAATTTATCCCGATGTTTCTTCCATTCATTACAAAATTTCAGCATGTCATGTTTATTAAATACAGCATTTTATTTGAACTGAAATTTCATAACATGTAGAAAAGCCTGAATTGCCAAGCTGAAACTATTTATATCCTTACATGTATTTGTGCATTCAGTTGCAAGAACAGAGAAGTTAGAGTAGGAAATTACTATTTTCATTTTATATTCTCAAACTATAGGGAATGTCTTACTTTTTACACTTACACCATAAATGTTAACTGTGGACAAAATCCATCATACTAATGATCTCTACAACTTCTAAAGTGGCAACATTTTCTCCTTTCCACCTGTTGAAAATATTTCTTATATTAATATAAATGTTAACGTACACATTTTTCTTCTATATGTGATGAAGGACTACTTTTAATGTGGGCTACCATTATTCTGAACTGAAGAATGTAGATAGACAGACAAACCCCTTTCTGGTTTAGTGCCATCTCGTTTGAGATCCCAGCAATATAAGAAGTGCCAAATTTGAAAAATTCAATTATGTTGGAGTAAACTTTGGTGGGCTTGATTCCTATCCTTAGTGTATTTGTTTAAACAAAATTGACATTCATCAGGTTTGAGTCTGACCAGTGTCATCCAGTCCTGTGTATGTGTGATTTCTTCCAAGCTCCCTGGATTTAGTCTTAACTTTGTGCTATACCTGAAAGTGTCTCCCCCCCGGTCAGTGAAGTAGAGGAACCCGTCCTCATCCATCACTAGGGGGTCTCCTGTGTCAAGATACACATCTCCTTCCACAGACACATTACGCAGGAGTTTCTTCCCTGAGGCTTCTTTACTTCCAATATACCAAGAAAATGGAGCATCCTCAGTAACTTGAACAACTAAAAGTCTAGTTTGTCTGGTAGAGTGTGAACATGCTGGGAAGGAGAACTGGTGCTCACCAGCCAGACAGCAACATTATTTTCCAGGAGATTCAAAATAAATTCCTACTCTATTGATCCCAAAAAATCTGCCAAGTTAAAAACCAAAACCAAAACCAAACAAGAAACCCCATGCTAATTATTAAAACAAGTACAGGTACAGACCTGATTACCAGCATTGAAATTATATACCATACCACTGTATAAACCTACTGCAGCCAAAGGAGGGCTAACCTGCATACTGTACAGTGAAAAATACATCATGATGTTTAATATCCCTATTTTCTCATGTGGCTTTAATTGTAATTGGTAAAACACCATGAACTTAGTTTGTAATGCTAATACATAGGATTTAATTTAATCATTATATTATTACACATTTTAAAGCTTGGTGCACATACCAAATAACAAACCCTTACAAGTTCATATGGAAATATGGTAGTATTGCCAAAAGATGAGAAAAAAGGAGTAGAAAGTGAAATAATTTGCATAATACACTGTGAACAGGGACAAAACTGCAGCTTGTCATGCTGCAGTCTTTGCTCCAAGCAATGCTACCTTGGGATCACTATTTTAAAGTAGTTATAAAGTAACATAAATTTTTATGTAGAAATTTTGGGCTGAAGGAAATCATGACTATAAAGGGAATCTGTGTCTTCCTGTAGTCATTGAAGTTTTATATAAGCTACATAAATCAATAAATAGAAATGGAAAGGAAACTGTGCTAAAGTATCTCCCAAGGCTGTTTTCTAGATGATCCGTGATTATTGCTGCTCGTACCTTGTCCAGTACTTGGAGAGTTTCAGATTAAAGCTTTGTATTCTACTAATTAATTGCATGGGGCTTATTTTGTGCTTATACCCTTGACATTTAAACATGATCTCTTTTCTCTCCTTTTTAGACAACACTATCTCTTTCCCTCCTTTTTCCCCTCCTTTTCTTCCCTCCTTTTAACCGTGTATATATATAAAGAGCTTGCAGCTTAGAAGAGCTCTGATCTGCTATTTTTGATAAAAGCAGGAAACAGCAGAAAGTGAGCAGTAAGTGAAATACAACACAGAACTTACCTTCTCCTATGACCAGAGCTTTTGCTGCACATGTATTAATACAGTGCAGGAGAGATCTTGAGTGGATATTGATGTTGAGAAAGGCCACGATGAAGCCCATCTTGGCCAGCCCAAACCAGACATGGATGAAGTCAGGTCCATTACTCATCAGCAGGGCCACAGTGTCACCTTTTTCTAGATTCCCGTAGTGTAGGAAGACCTGTGCTACCCTGTTACTCCTCCTGTCTGCCTCTTGGTAAGTGTACTCTGTCCCTTCATAGATAAGGAATGGCTTCTGGGGAAATTTTTTCCACTCTCTGCATGAACAGGTCAGTTATGGAAAGAATTCCATTTCTTGCCCACTTTTTTACTGTTGCCTTCGACCTCTTCCACCTCAAGAAGTAGACTAGATCTTCCCAGAAATAGGGAAGAAAGATCTTCAGAGAGACACACAGCACCACTATTCCTCTGGCAATTGTCAAAAGCAACATGCATAGCATGCTTGGAGGGGGGCAATAGTAAGATTTAGTGATCTCAGACGTATAAAATACATACATTATAATAATTAACACCGAGTTTTAAGACAGAGACTGGAAGTCAATGAGCTAATTACTATTCCACCAATTAATTTAAGAACTGTTAAAAATGCCTTATTGGTGTTTACTAGAACAAAAAGACCAGCAAGAGTACAAAAAAGAAAAAGGGGGTTAAGAGTAAAAAAAGGATTGTGCATGATTTTTAACTTGTAAACAAAATTATGTCTAGATTTTTTACTGTGCCATGACAAATCCTAAAAAAAGATGGAAACACACATATCAAGCATATACTATCATACATATAATATGAAAATATGTTACATACAATGCATCTGTTAAGGTGCACCAAATGTTCCTCTTTGCTGCCTAAGTTGGTTGTTTTGGTATGATAGAATTTGAGACCATTTGAGACCAAAGGTTTGAACAGTCTGATGAACATACACAAATTCAGGCAACATAATGTGAAACTTCTGCATCTTCTGAAGTATCCAGTTTTCACCACAGGATTTTCTGGCATTTGCAATAAATTGTGATTAATAACTTTGCAGTATTTGTATTATTTACATTGTTTACAGTAGCATACTGCAGGCTCAAACAAAATCATGCACAAGTACATACTGAGGTTTGGAAAATAACCTTTATAGCGTAACAATTAGTAACTTCTATAATGTATTTCAGGCAAAAATTAATTGTCATATTTTCAAATGGTTGTAGAGGAGGACTTGTGAAGATCATCCAAGATCCCTACAATGTAATACATGTAGCGGTGACCAGTCTCCTTTTTAAAGTTTCAGCCATTATTACTACAAATATTTGAAACATCTTATGTGACAATTTGGGATTCAGGAACACTTCAGCAATCTGAGAGGCTTTTCTAAATGGGGTGGCCTCTACTCTGTAATTTAGAAGTATCTTACTGACAAGCTGTACTTTTGGTATATTCCTCAAGGTTGATTACATTTTTAACAATATTCAATGAATGTATTTGTAAAATTCAGTGGAATTCTTGCAGAAAACAGGGTCTTGTACGTACCACAAAGCATATGAAATGTATCAGTAAAAGAGCAGCTTAAAAATTAAAGCATCATGGCATTAGTTGCATATAAGCATACAAATGAAGTTAAAGCATGTAATACACAATGTTTTAATGTTCTAAAGAAAAATTTTAAACCCATCCTTTTCTGAAGTCTATGATTTGTAAAGAGACATTCTTAGCTACTTTGAAATCTGTCAATTCTTCTTAATTACATTGTGTTACCTATCAGGCCGATCGTTTAATCTTTGTATGTTAAGAAAAAATGTAAGTAGCTGCAAGTTTAGTCTTACAATAGATGTGGCATTAAAAGACC
Organism: Coloeus monedula; assembly: GCF_965178545.1. NCBI lineage: Eukaryota > Metazoa > Chordata > Aves > Passeriformes > Corvidae > Coloeus > Coloeus monedula. The sequence goes on along the minus strand of NC_138822.1, from coordinate 41,755,015 downwards.
CTGTGTTTCATCTCATAGGGCTCCCTTACTGACCTTCTGCCTTTCTCAGAATGTTATTGTTTAATAGCCAAGAGCAGAAACAGAAGACATCCTGAGTGTCATGGCTATTAAATTCTCCTTGTCTATAATTCGGAAATCTTTACTCAGCTTTCTTTGCCACATGCAAGCATGCAAGATTCACTAAACATTCAAACAGTAAGTTTAGCTCTGGGCAAAGTCAAATTGGCAGATTTTATGAACGGAACCAATAAACACATAGACATAATCTTAACGGAAAATAAAAAAAAGGGATGATGATGTTAGACTACGTTCAGCCCTAGCTTTCTTTTTGCATTCTTACATTACTTCTATTGTCAAAAATAGCCATGGTGTATAAGTGGGAACTCAAAGTAGAATAAAACAGAGGAAAGAATAATAGGCTACAAGAAAAAAATTTAGTCCTCAGAGCTGTGTCAAGATTAGCTTCGGTTCACCCTTTTCACATTTGAATGTGATTGGAAAGGCCCACCAATCCTTGTTTTAGAATTTTTTGAGCAAAATACTGTTTATGGAGCAGAATAAAAAAGAAAATTAAAGGAAAAATGTGGACTATATAGAGAAGAAGTGAATTTTAGGAAAGAGTGATTATTGAGAAAGAGCATAGGTCTCCCTGAGAGAGGCTACAGTCCTGCAGCCAGCTGCTTTGCAGAAATTAGGGAAATGCTTTGTTTGCTTACTTTCTCTGCTTTGTTTGTCTTTTTTTTTTTCTTTTCAGCTGTTCCTCTGCAATCACAAGGATTGAAAACATTTCCTTTTAATGAAAACTGATATTCTTAAGTATTTACTAAGAATTCTTAACTATCTCTTTAGAACTTGAACTTCAAACAAAATTCAAAAGGAACTAATCAGTGGTATCAAAATGCACAATGGACTGTTCTTCAGTATTTTCTGGCAACCCCATAAATAATGACAAACAGGGAGAATTTTTCTAAATACAGGGAGCCCAAACATTTACCAAGAGTTCAGGTAAAAATTCAGTTTTCCAAGTAATCTGCCAGCTTTTTCAGTAAAACAACATGCTACCTTTGTTAAAAGCAATCTAACCAATTTGAGTTTTGAAACTTGCCATACTGTATAATTAGTAGGAATAGACTGAGATGTTTCTCTATTGAAGCAGAGCTTCAGAAAATTGTAATGCAAGCAAACAAAGGGATATCTCTAAATTGACTTCAGATGCATACAGTGGACATTGTTTTATGTAAACCATAAGAAATTATCTATAGAAGAAAGGCAGACATTATAATTTAGCTGAGTTTATACCCAGCCCTTTTTCCAGCATCTGAATGATAAATGAAAACGTTTTCTTACCAACATTTTTTTTCTGTGTACTTTGATTAATGTCCTGTATTCAATTAGATCCTTTCTGCCTCTGTGTATCACTCCTAGGAAGGTTGCACGGGTTGTCTGAAAATGTTCCTTTTGTCCAAGCAGATGTTCTCTTGAAGCTCCACACCTACAGTGTGTCACTCGTGACTGCATGCCTAGACATACAGGTAAAGGCTCTCTTCTGTCTCCTGGATGCTGTAGGTCTCCAGTTCTGTAGTTCCTTGCTTTGCAACTATCTTGAAGCACGTGAGGGAAAGGGAATTGGACATTGCATTTTGGAACAGTGTATTTGCTGGCTGTATTGAGAGTTAATTGTTAAAAGATGAAGAAATCAATTATGCACTGCTGGTTTATATGTTTAACAGGATGATAAGCAGCAAGACAGAGCTGTACTGAGGGAAAGGACTAATCTGTTGAAATTTCTGTTTCAGTGCAATAGAAGCAACTTAGTGATGCTTCCATATGCTCTTAAATACAGTACATGCAGCACACAGCAAACATGTCTGTAACATTTAGCTGACATTATCATGTGGTCTCTCCAATAGGAACAAAAGCCTTTTATGATTAACACTTATTTTTTAAGTTTAGTCATACAAATATCAGAGGACATTCTTGTTATAAAGTGCAAATGCTGAAAAAGGACACTATAGTATGTGGCACTGGCAGCCTACTTGATTGAGGAAGTAGGTAAGATTACATTAATGAAAACACATACACACTGTTGACTGACAGTTTAAATCACATGGACCAACCTCCTAACTTCTGAAACTCAGAAGTACAAGCTAAACAGCTTTTAAAAAGGTTGTTAAACACACATAGATTGCCTGATTCCAGTTTGTGTATTTAAAATTTTTAATAAGAAATATCTTTTCTATATATGTATGAATGTTTCCTGAGGCATAATTATGGTATTCAGTTAATAGAAATTAACTGAATCTGTAGGCCATTACCTTTTTTATCTTTTTTTTTTTTTTTTTAATACACAATAACTTACATTATTTAATTAGATTAGAATGCATTATTTAAGATTATGGACTTTGTTCCATTCACATACTAAATATTTTATTTTGTTTACTCCATTTGGAGGATGTAATTTTGAGCTGGTTGTATGGTACTGTGGCACTATGGAAAGATTGGACTATCATCCTGACTGGAGAAAAAGATTAAATATACTGTAAAGGAAAGAAGATTACTATGGAGTAGATAGTCTGAAAACATGAGTGATCTGTTAGAGGAAAAAGAACATGAAGAAAATAACTTGGAGTAAGGGTCAAGCAGAGGGAAGAGTTGGTTTATTTCTAATAATAGAAGCAGTGTTGTGTGATTTTGTTACTGTTTTTGTTCCCTTGTGAATAAATTATTTTAAAGGTGTCAGGTTTTATCATTGAAAACAAGGACAGCAGTGGGAATACAAAGTAAGGTGAAGAAGATGGAAGAGTTTCAGCTGAAAAAGAATTACAAGATCAGCAGAAGAGAAAGAAAACATTTATTCTGTAGCATAATGGCTATGAGTCTTTCCTAGGAGTCCTAGATATCAGTCATTTTCCTAGTAGCAGTAGCTGGACTTGTGTCATACATCCCAGTATGTGTCCTGCAGATGACTAACAAGTATAAACAAAGAAGAATTGTACTACTTTCCTTACTTTCTTATTTAATATATCCAAAATGAAGTTATTAGACTAGATTCTTTACGTAACTTAAATTCTCTCACAGAATCACAGAAAGGTTGACCTTGGAAGGGATCTCTGGATTTCATCTTGTCAGGGTTGTCTGGTTCAGCAGAGACAGCTAGAGCCACTTACCCAGGATCATGTCCAATCTGCTCTTCAGTATTCTTTTTCCTGTCACAGGACACTGCTGGAAAGAGCGCATCTCCATCTTCTTTGCAGCATCCCTTTAAGTTCCTTTCAGGTTCAGGGCTTTTTGCACATTGATCAGATCCTCTCTGAGCCTTGTATTCTCCAGATTGAACAGTCCCAGCTCACTCAGCCCATCTTCCAAGGAGAGATGCTTCAGTCCCCTGAGATATTCATGGCCCTTTGCTGGACTTGGTCCAGCACGTGCAGCTCTCTTGTACTGGAGAGCTCAGAACTGTACACAGTGCTCCAGGTGAAGCACTGTGATCAGCTTCTTCATCCTGCTAGCAAAACTCCTAAAGCAGTCCAGGACACCAGTAGTGACAAGAACACATTGTTGGCTTAGGATCAACTTGGTGCCTGCCATGACATCCAGGGCTTTGTCTGCAAAGCTGGTTTCCTGCTGGAAGCCTGCACTTGAAGGTGCCTGGGGAGGGCCTTCCTCAGGGGCAGGACTTTGTGCTCCCCCCTGTTGAACTTCCTGGGCTCCTGCCTTGGCAGGGTATGGCCCTAGGGGCATGCAGAGAGAAGCATCAAGTTGTGACTGGGTAGGAGGGATCTGGTTGATGCTATAGCAAGTTTGCACCAAACAATGTAGGCTGGTAGGAGAGCAGAGCCCTGGGATGCGGGAGCAGAAGGTGTGGTGAGGATGAGGACAGGACTGGAGTGATAAGCACTGGGGCAAAGGCTATAGTGCTGGCTTAAGTGCAGGCACAGGCTGAAGACCTCTGTCTGGGAACATCTGCCTGGGACCCGCTGCAGAGATGCAAGGCTGCAGCTGGGGAGCATTTGCATTTGGGGGAACAACAAAATAGTACCTGGCATAAAATAGTAGCTGGCACACGTAGAAGGACCCATCAGCATTAACATCTTGCTCCTCCTGGCCAGGGGCTGCATCTCCTCACCCCTTCTCCCACCCTACTCATCCCATACAGGCCAGCAACACATAAGGAAGCAGAGGCCATGCACCAGGAAAAGGGGGAGAAAGCACAGCTGGGGATAGCAATGCCAATAGCACTGTTAAATAATATTAATGTTCTGTATTTTTCATCCACTTAATTTCCTTGATAGACTACTGAGAGCCTTCTGATTGACTGGGCTGGCAAATATCCCAGTTGCTGCCCCAGCTCCCAGCTCCATTTTCATCATTGTTTGGGGCATTCTTCCAGTACTGCTGGTGGGTTGGCCTCTTGCAGGAGGAGAAAGAGCTTTGGGAGCTGCTGGTCCCCCAGGTGAATGGTCTCTGTCCCAACTGGGAGTGGAGGGACCTGGCATGGCCTGCCCTAGATCCTCATGAGGCAATTGCTTCTCCCTGTACATGGGGCCACCCCCACGAAGAACAGGGGTTGAGGTGATGGAGTGCTTCTCTTCAGCTCCAGTAGGGCTGCTGGAAGGGGTTGGGCTGCGTGTGAGAGACCCCCTTGGTGAGGCAGCAGGATGGGGGGCATCCAGGGGGCTGCCCTCCTGCTCCTCAGCGGCATGGCCATCCTGCAGGTCCGACTGATTGTGGGCCTCCCTACTGCACAGCTGCACCGCTGCACAGCAACATTGACAAGCTACCCTACAAACCTTGCCATGTGGTTTTTGAGGCTGAACCTCTGATGCTGAACCAAGGAATCTGTGTTCAGCCAAAGCAGCGCAGAGTGAGCATTACAAAGCCCTCCACTACATGCAAGTGTCAGTTCTCAAAGGTCAGTCTCAGTTTCTGATGTACCTGGAGAAGAAGGGACTGGAGGAGAGCTGGCTGGTCATGGAAACGGGATGCCCAAGTATGCAGCTGGAGGCCACCTGCAGGAGCCCTGGGGAGATGGTACGCCATAGGCTGTAGTGCTGCTGCTGCAAGTCTGTGGGCAGCTGGATGGCCATGAGGTCCTCCTGCCTGTTGGCCAATAATTGATGATGCTGCAGATGGTGTGACAACATGTTCCTCAAAGTCGTGGTCCACCTGCACCAAGGAAACAATGGACAGGATCTCCATCTTGTGGAGGGGGCACTCAGCCATGCTCTCATCCCACTGCAGGTTGCATAGGTAGGTAGCATTGTCTCACCTGTCCAGGCAGATGGGACAGCAGTTGTCCAGCTCCATGGTCCTGCTCTCTGCTGCAGTGGGATGGTGGGAACTGTGAGATGCTGGGAGCTGTTAAGTGCTGCAGCAGTGAGTGTCACACTAGAAAGGGAAGAGGTGTTGCAATCATCACCTGCACTGGGGAAGGGTGGAAGTGTCAGGTCCCTCAAGAAATAAACCCTCCCAGCTCTGCAAGGTAATTTCCCCTTCCAACTCACCTCTGCTGCTGAGAGCACTCCTGGGTGCCTCAGCTGCCTGAACCTGTCAAGGCCAAGGAAGTTCCTCTGATGGATCTGGGGTTGGTCACTAAGGCTAGCAATAAAAAAACTCCCCTCAAACAACACCAGCACCAAAGGCCTCGCTCAACACTCCAAACCTCAACAACTGACTTAGCTGGAGTCCAGGCATGACCTGACTGGATGAGATTTGGTGCGCAGATAAAGCAGTCAGGTGATGATCCACCAGCTGCGGAAAGTCACTAGCCATCATCACAGTCTGTCAGTCAGAGACATCTCAGCATTACCATAAATTCAGTAAAAATAAAAAACTTAACACCAACATACATTAAGAAGCATTGGCTGGATGCACAAGGGGTAGCTCCTCCAAATATTGTACATGCTGAGTACTGGAAAGTTTCTGTTTATATATTGTATTTTCATATATATTCATTGATTGTCCCAGAATAAACACATGTATGGTAATAATTTCCCCAAAATCATGAACATACTTTTCCACCCCTTTATGCATGCATTCTTCTGTCCTGGGGGTCTCTCTGGTAGTCCATAGTGGTGGGCGACCTCAATGTTATAGTTGGCTGACTGAGACCAGGTGAAGTTGGCAGAACACTGGGGCTGGTGGACTTCCAGTTCTCCTTCTTACACAATGGGCATTGTGCACTTCCACAGGCCAGTGGATTTTGAAGAATAAGCATTGTGTTAGCTCACCAGGTATAGACAATTTATCATCTGGTTATACCAGTACATCCCCTGGTGATATCAGTTACCTCAGAGACACCACTATCCGGGGCTAGGTAACATCACAGTGGGCATCCTCACCCAGCGCTCTCTCCAGGAGCACTCACACTAGAATTTCATCAAGCTCACATCCACTTGCAGCTTCTCAGGACACCCAGGCAGTGGCAATTCTGGAAATGTGAAGAGGCCACCAAAGGCTGTCTCTTGCCCTCTGTCTTACATCATGTAATTCTCTCCAGACTTAGTGGAAATAAACATTTAGCAGCTTGCAAACAGGTGGATATGACAGTTCCGTGTGAACGAGTGAATCTTATTTCAAAATAAAAAATCTCCCCTCCTTGCTTTGAACTTTGCAACATTATTGTGATTTGTTTATTCAGTTTGCAGCAGAGGTTTTGGGATGCTCAGAATGTCCCAGGAGGCCCCCTAAAATCTGCCTAGAGATCAACAGTGTAACATGATCTATATAGTTAAAGATAAGATTACTTACCATATCACATGGCCATCCTCCTTGCTCACATAGGATGGGGTGGGGAGCAGAGTGCTATTCAGAGGTTAAAGCTGTTCTATTTATAAGTGAGTACAGTATGCTATGGGAGATCTTATTACAGGCCTCGAACTATTTATATGTCCCAAGAGGATATACACAGATGGGACAATTTTAAGTCACAGTGACTTTGGTGGCCCAGTGAGCTGAAAGAAGCAGGTACTTTTTTCCTGTTAGGTTTTTTGGGTCTCTGTTACAGAAAAAACTGCATTACGATTTAGATCAGATATGATCAGAACAGAAGCATTTTATCACTACAGCTGGGGGAGAGAACACAGAACAGCAGAGTGACCATTGCTGCTGATAGGAGCTCTGTCCAAAGGAGTCAGACACAGAGCTGATAATACCTGACATGTGGGTTATACATTCTTCATCAAAACTGTGTCAGATAAGCAGGATATGGTAGGTAATAACAGAGATTTAAATCCTTCAGATAAGTAGGGGCTATGCAGTGCAACCATTTACAAATAATCTACTCCTTTTATGAATAATCCACTCCTTTGTAAATAAATCATGCTGACTGGCAAGACCCTTAGCTGCAAATGTGTCTTAAGTAGGGAGACCTGTAGAGGCCTATGAGACATTAACTATTTTGCTTCCACAACATTGGGTTTTTTTTCCTTCTTTCTAAAAATAGCAAAATCAGAGAATGTAACATGAAGTCATTTTAGCTAGATATATTATGCCAACAACCCTGAAGTCTGCAACATCAGCAAAATGTAGACAGGAAGCTAAGAAACAGCATACTCCATTTCTGCATCAACTGACACTGAAAGAATATAAGTATTATTAGCTAAATCACAGTGCTGCCTATGTTATACAGAACCACATGGGTTTAATAATTTCTAATGAAAGGATGTAAGTGTTTATATGGTAAAAACATGGATATAAAAGGATGTAAAACTGTTTATTGTGATTTTTTTTTCTCTCTTCTATAACATATAAAGATGAAGAGGAAAAAGAAATAGGATTGGAATTTAAATGAGAAGAAACATCAGCTGTGAAATAGTAATGGGTCACAGAAATTCAAAGAAATTTGTTTGTTCGCTTGTTTGTTTTTGATAAAGGGGACACACTATGCTAATTTGAACTGTTAGTGGATAAAACCTGGAAAATCTTGAAAGAATAAAGTTAGAATAATTTGTAAGTTTCTCAGAAGAATACTGATTGTGCTCATGGTGTAGGTTTCCTTCAGTAAAAATACAGTGTTTTCTGGCATTACCAGAATCATCTTTCATCACTTCAGCCAGAGGAACCAGCAAGAGGATGAATAGTTAATTTCCCAGGCAGCTGTATTATGTCAGACCTGTTACTCACTCCTACAGGGCAAACAGTAAGTCATGCTTTTTAACCACATCAGAGTAGCAAAAGCTTATCTAGATATAGACACAAGAAGCCCCTAATTTACCCAGTACATGTTTTGTAGTTAACTTCAGCAACTAAAGGTTGCAATCCATTTCTATTTTCTAAAACTGTTTCAATTTATTCATTTTGTGTTTTGTGTTTGGCTAACCAGTCTCTTGGAAGAAACTTGTCCCAAGATGATCTTGATCTGACATTATTTGTTCATATTAAACTCACTTGAAAAAATTGCCTATCAAAATTACGGCAACCGGTGTAAACTCACAATACATAAAATGAAGAACTATTTATGATGCTTATTACAGGTATTTCTTTATACAGAAAAAGCAAATCTGACCTTGCCTTATGTTCTGGTCTCAGCCAGGGTAGAGTTAATTTCTCAGCAGCTGCTACAGTGCTGTGTTTTGGATTCGGAATGAGAATGGTGTTGATAACACACTGATGTTTTGAGTTTTGCTAAACTGTGTTTATCCTGAGTCAAGGACCCTTTTTTCCTTGTCTCATGCTCGGCCAGTGAGGACATACACAAAAGAAACTGGGAGGGAGAACAGCTGGGACAGGTGGCCCAACCTCCCCAAAGGGATATTCTACACCATAGAATGTCAGGCCCAGAATGTAAACTGGGGGGGTTACCTGGCAGGGGGGACTGACTGGGGTTCAGGAACAGGGTCTGGCATAAGTAAGTGGGTTGTGAGTAATTGATTTGTGCATCACTTGTTTCTTTCCTTTTTATTAGCATTATTATCTACCATTATTTCTGCATTTTACTTCATTTTCTGTTATTAAACCGTTCTTATCTCAACACAAATAAAATTTTTACTTTGATTCTCCTTCCCATTGCACTGGGGTGAGGTGGGGGTTAGAGGGGACATTGAGCAAGTGGATGCGTGGTGCTTGATCTCCATCTGGGCTTAAACCAGGACACTGAATTAATCCTCATCATGAGCAATGCTCATCTTTGCGAGTGAGCATGCAAACATGGCAAGCCTGCTTGTTTGCTTCAAAGTCTGTTTCCCAAACCTCAGTTTAATTGATCAGATTCTTCCAACTGGAAGTAGATGGGATGAGAAAACTGCTCCCGACAGACTGTGAAGTCAATCTCTCCTTCCTGAGTAGTGACTTGACGAGTAGATTCTGTGTGCCCCAGTGCCTGGAGGTCACTGCTGCAGTCTGGGCTCCCCAGCAGCTTCTGTTCCTACGTCCACCTAAATGCACTGGACCCTTTCTCAATTCACTGTTTGCATCCAGGTTGAAATATAAAGAGAACCCTGAAAAATCATGGCAAAAAAAAAAAAGTGTTATTACAAGATGATTCATTGTTGATTTCTTAAGACATCACAATGGAGCATAGAACAAAATGCAATGCTAGAAGTAAAGGGACAAGAGTCCAGAGCAGAATACCAATCCCTGTCAGTCGTCTAGCCCCAGTAAAACTATTTAAATGGAGAGTAGTGAGTCACAGTGGCCCCAATTGGTTGTGGTGTTCTGCTGCTCTGACACTGCTGGAGCGGGTGCCTCACCAGGAGCAAGGACTTGCAAGGGAACCTGTGGCACACAGCATGATTCTCTTGGCAACAGAAAACACTGGAACCATGAACCCTCCAAAATATTTTCTGTTTCTTAAAAGCAGTTGAAGAGCATCTGCTGGGTGCATTCTTTGTAAGGCTATTTTAAGACCAGCAGAGAGTCTTGATAGAGACAACAGTCCACAACACAGGTACAACAGAAGATGTATTCAAGAATTTCAGGGCTGAATTTTGCACTTATGAAGAGAGAAGAAGAATACAGACTTCTTCATCTGCAGTGCTTTCACTCAATGGCACAGAAATAAATCTGTCTGTTAAATAGGCTCTATATTCAGATGCATTAAAAATATCCTCCAGGGTATTTTGCCCGTGTGGGTGAGGCAGTGTGAGCCAGGAAGGGTGGAGGAGGAGCAGAAAACTGGGGAAGTCAGCAAGATTTGGCATATTGTAGCTACTCTCTGCTTGGGAATTATCCTTCTCTCATCCTTTCATTTAGGATGAGTGTCCTAATTTGTAGCTGAGAAAGCTTGGAAAAAGGGAGTTGAAAGCCTTTCTTTAGATACATGTGACTGCAGGCACAGTTTGGCGGTTTTTTGCACAAAAAGGGTGCAGGTGCTATCAGGAAAGAGCAGAGCAGTGTTGGCTATAAAATCCATGAGGCATAAGATTAACATAATGAAAATAAATAGCAGTCTTTAACTGGGTGCATCCAAGCCTCTGAGAAAAGCCCACCTCAGAAGCAATAAGAAGCCAGAAGAGAGAGTAAGGTATTATTATTGGCACTTGCAGTATTTCAGTTCAGCAGCAAATTCTACGTAGATAGAATGGCATATATTTCTGCTGCACTTTGTAGGGGATTTCCATTCTGTAACACAGAGCAGGAGTCCTTCTTTGGAGCAGCCATTCTCAGGGACTCTGTGTGGTCAAGTACCTAATCAAGGGTCAAAAGAAGACTGGAGAACATACAGGTCTGCTTCTGAACGGTGCAGGGGACCTGGTTACAGATGACATGGAAAAGGCTGATGTATTCTGTGCCTTCCCTCCTCAGTATTTACTGGAATCTTATTTTCCAGCAATGTTTACTGTGTTTTTCAACCAGGCTGGTCCAAAAGGTGTCAAACCCATCAGGATCCTTTGAGGCAAATCAGATTATTTCAGGTCTGGACTTTGATTGCTGGAGATGACTATATCTTGTACTGAAAGCATTGTTGACACAATCCCATTTACTCTTAGTGACTTGAACCTCCTCCTTTCTGGGTTGTCTCCTCTGCTCTTCCTGGCACGGTATCTCAGCAAATTCTGCCACCATGTCACATCTTGAAGCACTGCTTGCTGCACAGTTTCTTGAACCAACACCTCCAGCAGCAGCTTGACTTCTGGGTAAAGTCTCCCTGACTGTCCTGCAGGATTCCCAAGCAGATGCAGTTCCCAGCAGGGAGCTAGAGCCTGGACAGAAACCTCCAGGCTTCCTGAGTGAGCCCGTGCCTCAGGGCTTGTTTCTCCTCACCCACCTTTCCAGGCTCTGGCAGTAGGGTTGGCAGAGAGTGGAGGGAGCACTGGAACCAGCTGAGCTGGAAGCACAGCAGGTGGGAGAAAGAGGAGCATGACGAGAAGCACGGGAGCAGCAAAGTGGATATTAGGGTGATTTACTCCTTATTGAAGGGGTCAAAGCAGGCAATGGACCCTTTGTAGACCTCATCCACAATAATTTTTCTCCTAACTGTAAAACAAAGTAGTAGCTGATCTTTTCAGTCAAACTAGGTCCTGTACATGTGCAGGTCTCATGCATGATGTACTGTGTTATGTATGGACACTAGCACTGTGTTAAGTACTATCATCAGGAGTATGTTTAGTTTGAAACAGAATCACCTAACACGTTATAATTAATTCTCTACTTAATGTCCTGAAGCCTCATTTCTGTTTCTTCCATCTTTCCAATTATATTTCAGAAAACCATAGGGGTTTGAAGGGTTTTCAAATTGATCCATATTTTTAAGTTGTGGAATGCCATTATTTTGTTTTGGTGCTGCAAAAACTCCCTACTTATAGCAGGGACAAAAACTTGTACAGGGTAATTGATATATTGCGTAACTGCTTCTCCTATAGCAAAGCCTCCATGTAGTGCCTAACCTCTGGCACTTGGGGGTGTCTTCTGACAAAATATGTCTCTGGCTTGCTACAGCATGGTTAAAATGTGCCAGCAATAGCTCTCTGCAGTAAAGATCATTGATGTCGCACGGGAATGTCCTCTGGTTCTATCAGGTAAGCAGTCCCTAAAGTCAGCTACATCTTGCCTCTTGTTTCCACACTAGATTGCCAGTGATGTGCTGAGGATGTATCTCTGATCAGCAGCGGATGCCCCAGGCCTTCTCAGCATGCTGCCTTTTCCTTCAGAAAGCACTGACAACTTGGCATGTGGTAGTTTCATTCAAAGCCAATGATTTGAGGAAGCTGGTTTTTCATGTGTCTCCTGTAAAAGTGCCTAGCACATGCTAGGCACGTTTTTCTTCATGGGTCATCCAACCCTAATGCAGTTTCCTGTTTTTGCATCTTCCTTTGCTGTAGGACGGGTCATCTATACCCAGGGGGTGGCTGGGCACTGAAACAGGCCCTCCAGGGAAGTGGTCACTGCACCAGCCTGACAGAAAGAGTTCAAGAAATGTTTGTACAATGTTTTCAAGCACATGGTGTGACTGACTCTTGAGGTGTCCTGTGCTGAGCCAGGAGATGAACCCGATGATCCTTGTGGACCTCTCTCAACTCAGTATGATCTGTGATTCCGTGATTCTGTGATTCTGTGATCTAGTGCAGACTGTGGAATTCCATATGTATCCTGTCTGCTACAGAAGCATGCTCACATCTATATATTGAAGTTTTGCCACATGTCATGCCTCTCTTTAAGTAAGAAGGATGAGTTCAGCAGGAGATTAAATTAAATCAAAATCTAATGTTTTCAGACGATCAGGAGATCAACACAGGGCTCTTCTGTTTGCAGAGTGTCTTCACAATTAAGGTACATGTGCTGTGCGGAACAAACAGGCATTGAGTGAGTAGCATTAGCTAACGCAAATAGGCATTAGAATTTACATCAATCTGATAGCTTGAAACCACTGTAAGATTAGTGAAAACAGTCTTTTGAATCTTCTGCCTACTCCCAATGAGCATGGAGTGTCTGGAGTCCAAAAAGATGATCTCTAGTATTCACTTTTCCTTACATCTTTACACTTTGTAAACTTTTTCAAAGTTTTTTGAACCTGTGAAATATACAATGGGCATGTTGTAAAGAAAGCTGATTTCTCAGAAACAGGAAAATCTGCTCTGCCTGCATCAGAGTGTCACAGAGGATGAGCAAGTAAGATTTAACATTAGCACAGGCACATGTACTCCACAGGCTGGGGCATGTATCACACATCCTCACTGCCATGTAAAAAGTAAGTTTTTCTCTCCCTTCTTTTGCTCAAACAGAAAGAGTAAAAATCATTCTGCACCCTAATATACAAAGGGATCCAATTACATGTGTGCACAGAGAAAAGAAACCCTGTAGATTCATCACTCTGGACTCCAGTGTTTAGTACTTCAATTTCTCAGCAGTTCCTCACAGAGAATACCCAGCTCCAGGACAGGTAGGATGAAAATACCAGCTGAACTTCTTTCACCCATAAAGTGCTGTATCCCACAGCAACTATGCAGACAAGCAAGGAGTTCTGCAAAGCAATTTCTTCATTACTGAGCTCCAAGCTAAAAGTTTCATGCTGGGCTCTGGCTCTTTCTGTTGGTCCATTTCAGAGTTTCACAGTATCTGGGATTGGGCAACCATGGATGTATGGGGAATGAGAGGCTGGAGTGAACCCCCATAGACAGGGACCTGGGGTTCCTGATTGAGGGCAAGCTGAACATGACTCAGCAGTGCCCTGGCAGCCAAGAGGGCCAACCCTGTCCTGTGGTGCATCAGGCACAGCATTGACAGCTGGGCAAGGGAGGGGACTGTCCCGCTTTGCTCTGCACTGGGGCAGCCTCACCTCGAGTGCTGGGGGCAGTTTTGGGTGCCACAATGTAAGAAAGTGTAGTGGTTTTGGTTCAAAATATTCATTACTTACTTATTTTCCTTCTGTGAGATAAGAATTAGGAGAAAAGCAAAGCAGGCACAAACCTTAAACAGTTGCAGTACAACGAAAGGGTTTTATTACTAATAGAATTAAAAGTAAAGAGACAATAACAAAACAAAAACAAATCCACCCCCCCCCCCCTCCAGCCAGCACTTCTCTCCTTTTACCTAGCTCACACAAGGGATAACAGAACATGGGTTGTTAGTCAGTGTTCCAGTTCTTGAAAAGTCTCTCTCTTATGCTTAAGGGAAAAAAGGGTTTTTCCTTCAGTTGCACGTGGTTCCCAAACTGCCACTAACAGCAGATCCGCCCGGAAACAAACAATCTGCTGTGTGTAGAACATCTCTCCCATGAAAAATCTCACAGTTCCTTCACACTGCAAAACATGGGCCATCACATGGGGTTATTCATCTTTTTAAGGATAAGTTCTTTTGGCCTGCACACAAAGGCTCTTCTTCGCCACAAGTCTCTAACAGCCTCTTACTACTATATAGCCTGGCATCGGGCATTCTTCACAATCTTCACAGGCACACGAAGATACTCCATCCCCCCTATGTTCTTCAAATGGATTAAAGAGACAAACAGTTTGTGGTATTACAGTTTCTTACCACGGCATGCAAGAAGGTTTCTTTTAAGCTGCGCGCCAGAATCGTGGCACCGCCCTCTTTTCTCCCGTCGCCATTTCCAGCTCCGTCCCACGGGACTCACTTCTCTTTCTCTCTGACTCTGACACCGCCATGTTGAAGGGTGTTCTTGTTCGGCCTTTACGGTGGGGAAAGCCTCGCTCCCTTTGTGCTGCTGGCTGCGTGGTGTCTTCAGTTCAGCACGAAGTGTGCTGGCTGCAGACAGGAGGCTCTGCTGGCTCCCGTTGACTCCGCCGGCTCCGCATGGAGAGGAGAGGGACCCGCCGGTCCCCAGAAGCCGCGCTGGATGGGTTTAGCTGTGAGCAGTCCATGGCTGGGTTTAGCTGCCTGTGGCTCTGAGGCAGTTCCCCCCCAGCCACCCAGGGTCCGTGCCGCAGCATTGGGAAAGGGGGAAAGGGGCAGTGGCCCCGGCCCGGCGGGGCCGGGAGGCTCCGGAGCCCCCACCTCCCAGCAAGAGAGCTCCGACCAAAGGGGAAGTCCTGCCTTTCTGCGCGGTTTAAATATGTAAATTGTGAGAAGCGTAATTGGTCTTAAAGACTGTCCATCAACTCAGGGTCAACCCAATACAGAAAGACATTAAACTATTAGAGAGTGTCCAATGGAGCATAAAAAGTATAGTGAAGGGCCTTGAGGGGAAGCCGTGTGAGGAGTGGCTGAGGTCACTTGGTTTGTTCAGCCTGGAGAAGAGGAGACTGAGGGGAGCCCTCATTGCAGTCTACAGTTTCCCCATGAGGGGAAGAAAAGGGGCTGGAACCAATCTCTTCTCTGTGGTGATCAGTGACAGGACCCGTTGAAATGGCCTGAAGCTGTGTCAGTGGACATTTAGGTGAGGTATTAAGAAAAGGCTTTTCCCCCAGAGGGTGGTTGGACACTAGAACAGGCTCGCCAAGGCAGTGGTCACAGCACCAGCCTGACAGAGTTCAAGACGCATTTGGACAATGCTCTCAGGCACATGGTGTGACTCTTGGGATTGTCCTGTGTGGGATATGAGAGCTGGATAGAATGATCCCTATGTGTCCTTTCCAACTCAGCATATTCTTTGATTCTGCGATCTTGTAGCCCACTTGTCTGAGAGGTGTGTGTTCCTGTCCTCAAAGGACTTTGGCTGCATACTTGTGAATTTATTGTCATTAGTTAGCTCTATGACACAAGCTGCTGCCTCCTCATTTTGTTTAGTGCTTCTTTTAAGGCTGATATAATGAGGTACTTGTTCAAGAGCAACACAACCCAAGGTAAAATATAGTTAGGCTAAGTGGGACTTTCTTCCAGCCACAAACCAACAGAAAACAAGTAACTTCAAGATCTACCTTCATCCATGCTAGTAATTTAAACAAGCTACAAAACATTTCTTCTGTTTCCCTGAAAAGGTGAATTCCTTTTAATTTCTGCATTACTTAAAATTAAATTCACATATACCAGGTGCATTTTCTTTAAGGGATTATTGGTTTTTATGTATCTGCTTAAATTCTGGGTAATTTTCTCAATTTATGTTTTGCTCTGCTTTTTTATGAGATGTTACCACTGTGCCTTATTTTTTTCTCTGTCCTTAGATGTCATGACCACACCAACACTTTCATACGGTTTAAAAAGAGACTCACATTTGTATTTCAAGTAAAGTTTTAATCCCATGATTTCTTCCTTCACAAAAAATTGTTTTGAATCTGTGTTCTTCCCAATGCACTCAAATCTTTGAAAGTCAGAGCGATATCTTGATTTAACTAGCAAAAGCCTGTGTTTTCAAACCTGCAAAAGATCTAAGTTACCACTGTAAGTAACAAAGGGTCTGGGGAAAAAAAAAGAAAAAGAAGAAGGGTTTTTCAATATCAGGTAGCAAGACAAAACCATGAATAGACAGAAACCCTTTGCTGTTTACACCTCCTGCTTCCAGGACCTCCCAGCACTGCTCAGCCTGTCTGGTAACAGCTTCGACTGCATGTCCAGACATCTCACTGTGAGGGGTTTTGTCATGCATGTCATGAAATAGAGATTTGACTTGAAGGTTGTAAAATACCTAAGTCATGGATATAACTTCCAGTATTTAGCAAAATTGGCTGAATGCAATATACCAATTGCAGATGAAAGAACTTGTGATACGTTTAATGGTAAAATGAAAGACAGGAACCTTACACAGGTGTTAGTTTGGAAAGGGCAGAACTAAGTGGATCATCCTACCATTCTTCTCAGTTTTCTTTTTCTTTACATGAGTATAGCACAGATTCTCCTATGGTTAAAAAAGAGTCAGGGACATGATCTGATGCCCAGACCTTTCCATAAAAAGGAGGGGATCTCTTATAATTTGAGGTACGGGAATAAGTACTGGTAGACATATTTAAACCCATCTTCCAAAGTAAGTATGTCCTTTGCATGACTAGTATAATTCTTTATGAGACAAGACTGAAATATAGACTTCCTTGAGCAAAGGAACTTGTCTTTGGAGAAAAAAGAAAAAAATCTCAGGCCATTTTAGGAGATTCGAAAAGTCATGAAAAAACAGCCATGAAAGGCAGTCCAGGATGGTCACAAAGATGTCAAAATGATTAGTGTAAAATCAATCTCACAATCTGATGCCTTCAGCTAGCTGGGTTTATGTTGCAAAAGCTTTCCTGAGTCTCTCTTGGCTTGGAGGCTGGCCAGTTCACCAAGGCTGCTATGTACCCACACTGACAGGCTGTTGCTTGTGCAGGGCCAAAGGACAAGGAATGCAACACTATGCTTCTTGTGTTGTGCTTTTCTGGAACCAAGATTTACCAGATGGGAAACAGAAGCCCTTAGCAACTTTTTCGTACGGTAAAAAGCAAACAGTTGTAAAACGGGACAACTGATAAAAGCCAAGTCAAACATTGGGAAGCTGTGGATGGGCCAGAGTATATGTCCTGCACAAGGGTTAAATTATTACCCAGCATTACTGGAGGTGCTTATCTATTCCCCTTTTAAAAGACTCTAGATTTTAAAGACAAAGTTTGTGAGAAAATTGTTGAAGCTTAAGCAGGAAAGGGACTGAGATCTTTCTTAGTTAAACCTGTGTAAGAGGAAGGGTGAATTACTGTGGCACATGCCCAGACCTGCAGTGAGCCAGAATTGTTATGACCATGGGGTGCTTCCTGCAGTGAGGGTTTCTTGATGTAACCAAGACAAAGCAGATGCAGGATCTAGTTCCATCTGAAAATCCAAGCTCTCAGAAGCCATAAAGAAGAGCTACACTATATTAAAAAACAAACAAACAAATAAGCAACCAAACCCCCAACCATTTAGTCATTTGCATCCTGATTGCACAGTCCCAATAGGAAAGTATCTACAAATAATTTGAGAGCTGTGGGTTGTCCACTAATGGAAAGGAAATAAGAAAAATTATTAATTCCAGAGCAGAGGAATTTCTCAAGAGTACTCAATGAATATTCCTGCTAAGCCCTTTCCCTCCAGGCAGACAAACATGACACACTGAAAAATGTTTATAAGCTTGCATCATTCCCCAGTATGTCAGATGCTGGGTGTTAGAAAAAAAATAATCAAGACAGACAACCACCTTCAGTTTAATTCAGTATGAACAGATGAGCCTTTTCTGCCTTAGATGTCTGCCAATAGTGAGGGAGGGAGGGAGGGAGGAACGGAGGAAGGGAGGAAGGAATTCGGAAGGAATTCGGAAGGAAGGAATTCGGAAGGAAGGAATTCGGAAGGAAGGAAGGAATTCGGAAGGAAGGAATTCGGAAGGAAGGAATTCGGAAGGAATTCGGAGGGAAGGAATTCGGAATTCGGAAGGAATTCGGAAGGAATTTGGAAGGAATTCGGAAGGAAGGAAGGAATTCGGAAGGAAGGAATTTGGAAGGAAGGAATTCGGAAGGAATTCGGAAGGAATTCGGAAGGAAGGAAGGAATTCGGAAGGAAGGAATTCGGAAGGAAGGAATTCGGAATTCGGAATTCGGAATTCGGAATTCGGAAGGAAGGAAGGAAGGAAGGAAGGAAGGAAGGAAGGAAGGAATTCGGAAGGAAGGAAGGAATTCGGAAGGAATTCGGAAGGAATTCGGAAGGAAGGAAGGAAGGAAGGAATTCGGAAGGAAGGAAGGAAGGAAGGAAGGAAGGAAGGAAGGAAGGAAGGAAGGAAGGAAGGAAGGAAGGAAGGAAGGAAGGAAGGAAGGAAGGAAGGAAGGAAGGAAGGAAGGAAGGAAGGAAACATTGAAAAAAGCTTCAATTAAGAAAGGAAGAATCTTGTATGACAAAACAAAGGCGATCAGTGTGTATAGGCAATTTGGTAGACTTGAAAAGTACACAGAAAATGGTAACACGTTAGTCTTGTTTCCACACTTATAATGAAGCCCTCTCCTGATGGGGAATTGAGACGTCCTTTAGCTCATGTGGTGCTTAACAACAGCTGCCAGCAGCTGAAGTACAAAGACGCTTCATGCTAGAAAACTGTAACCTGGGGCTTCATTCTGGGCCAGGGAGTTGCTGTTTCTCTAATGCGTGGGCAGGAAGGTGTTTTTAGTGGCATCAGCTGCAGCTTTGCTCTGACATAAAATAATTGACTATGCTAACACTAATATACTCAGATGACAAACACTTTGTTCCCTGTCTTGTTGTAGGTACTTAGCAGAGAAAGAAAGCATTGTGTACACACAGCACGATCAGTTAGCCTGGAGAAATGCTATTGTTCCCACAAGCCTGAGTGTGCTTAGAGAACTGTGTTTGTGTTCTTGCACCCTTTGTACCCACACAACATTTCCTGCTTTTGCAATGTAATAAAAGTATGGGGAAGTATTGGGAACCTTGCACACATTACCTCCAAAGTAATGATAATTTCTGTGCTAAAAAGGTAAGAGGATAAAAAGTGGAAAAACTTGAAAATTGTGGTCTCAAAAGAAGTCATTTTTTTCCCAGCAAATTTTACCAATAATTTGGGAATGGAATGTATTGAAATGAAAGACAGATGGCTAACCTTGTCTTTCCCAGTCCTTGCTCCCTCTCCATCCAGCAAACAGGGCAACTTTCCATGACTCAACCAGGAACTCAAAGAAGGATCATGCATAACACCACACTGCACAGGGCTATTTCTTTCGTTTCATTTTCTCCAGACTCTTTTATTCCCCTACTCATCAGCAATGAGGAGAGTGGGAGAGGAGAAGTCAGTCTTGCAGCAATAAAAATACATCACTCTTCAAATAACCACTGACGGTACAAAGCTGCTAACAGGAGAGACACCTAGAGGAAAAGATCGGTAAATTCCCGTACCACAGACCACGCTAGGTTTCTGAGAGGAAAACTAAAAAGGATGAAGATTTATTTGATGGCATGTGTGGAAGGGAGCTCTTCGCTGTCCCAGCGCGGCAGTGCCCTGCGGGACTGCACAGCCTCCCGGGCCGTCGGAGCGCAGCAGAACGGCCAGAGCACCACCCGAAGGGCAGCTCCTGTTAGCACAGCACAGCCGGCAAAAACGAGCCTTCTGCACTTTTTATTCCTACTCACATTATTTTTATGTCCAGTCACACAGCTCTCAGTTTAAAACTAAAATAGATGGTCTCACTGAAGTTGGTCAGGCAAGTTTTAAGAGCACAAGTTTTTCTTTGTGCTTGCTCGTAAAACTGCAACCCTTGCCTTTCTAGGGTTTGTTCCCTCTTCCAATCTGATGCCTTTTCCACAGGTTAGAGGGATTCCCTGGGCCCTTTGAAATATTTTTTCCTTAGGAGAATTAACATCTTTACCCATTTTATAGATTTCCAGTGTAAAAATGGGAAGTTCTCTGAAAGCCAATTCTGAAATCAGTCATCAATCCTCTTTTTTTTTTTTTTTTTAATTCCTCTAGGTATCCTGGCAGACCTTTTGTGTTGGAAACAGAGGTATGTGCTCCAAGAACATGAGGGGCTTGTCTCTGGCCCAGCTGACCTCAGTGAGGGCAAGGAGCAAAGCCACCTACATACCAGATCAGAAGAGAGGAAACAGAAGGAACACAGATTTTCCCCTATTTATGCAATAACTCCTGTACTGTTTGTAGCTGAGTCAGCTAAGTTACCTGATATTATAATGTTCTCACTCAAAATGTGAATTTTAATATGTCATTGACCTATGGTGGGCATTACTCGGCTGCACACAGAACACAGCAGAAACATCACTACTGGTGCTACTTCTAGTTAATATCAGTAATATGCTCTTACACAGAACTACTGTTGCTGTCTCCAGACACCTCAGGATGTAGCAAGAAAAGGAGACATCCTAAGATGTTCCTTACAAAACATCATAAGGTTTTCAGAGTTCTTAATTTCAGGCCAGGTAGAAAACACAAGGGGTATTTGGGTTGGAACTGGATGATCTTTGACATTCCTCACAACCCAAACCAGCCTAGGATTATATGAAGAGAAAAACTAGACATGTAACTGAAAGAAAATAAGTTATTCAGGTACTTCTGCCAGGTAATATACTTGCTTTGTCTTTTATGCTTGATTTGATTGGAGAGATTATCCGGAAAATACTGTAGAATCAGTGGATTTTGTGTATTTATATTGATACTGAAATCCGCCAGAAAAAAATTTTCTAAAATGTTTTTGAGTATTAGAAATCAGGCCTTCCTTAATTCTTAAACTTCTTTAATTGAGTGCCCTAGCATCAGCTAAACAAAGTTTTTATCATATACACTGATTACATCCTCATTAACTACCCCCCTGATTACTCTTGATGCATACATATTACTTTACAGAGTCACACCCCTTGTTAGAAGTCCCTATAGGGCTCTTTGGGGTCTTCTTTGGTGGTATCCAGCATATGGTGTCCTTTCTACGGGGCTGTTCCTTGACCCCTGCTTTTAAGTGCAATATCGTTGTTTTGCATAACTTCTACTCTGTCAGCCTTGCAGAGCTGACAGGCGTCCTGCTTGCATTTTGCATGACTTCTGTTCAGTCTGCTTCTCCAAGGCTACATTGTTCCCTTTATTTGATGAGTAATTTTTTTTTTTGTTCTACCATCCTTATCAAGTGAGTAAAATGCTGTTCTGTTCTACTGTCCTTATCAATATGAATAGTATGATCATCCACTGTAGCAAATTAGTTACTATTAAAAATATAAGAACCTTCATGGCTTGGGGGCACAAGTCAGATTGCTGAATAGCATGATTTACAAAAGACTCTTCCAAAGATAACCATATCAGTGTGTCCCTTTGAGATATCTAAAGCATTTCTTGGTCAGAGATGAAGCACTGATCTGATCCAACACAGTACTTTCTGTGGCCCTGGATTTTTATTTATGCTATCAAGCAATAATATTTTTGATTTTTTTTTTTTTTTAACAATCAAAATGTACTAAATCCCTTCTGATAGGAGAAAAGGGTTAAAAGGGGAAGAATGGTGAGAAGGATGGTAGATTTTGCGTGTGACTCTGCAGCTGGGAATGCCAAGGCCTGGAGAATAACAGTGTCGGGAGCCCCATATATTATACCTACTACTGTTTATTCTCTGTCTGCTTTGAGAAATAGAATTTCTGTGTAGAGATAGCATAGATGTTTGGAGAGACTTGGAGGCAGTCTCACAGACCTGCTTGAGAATCCTGTTTGGAGGGAAAGAGGATCAAAGCTCAGAGCTCACAAAAAACAGAGAGGAGATCACAGCATGGTGGTAAACTATGTGTGTGTAGGCCCTTGAGAAACTGGTGGAAACAGCAGACCCACTGCCTGCCACCTGCCAGCTTGGACTGAGCCTGAAGTGCCTGTGCTCCTGCTTGACTGTCTCTGCCCAGGACTTGCCTTGGGATCCCCCTGCTTAGAGAAGTAATGAAATAAATTTACTCTCTTTGCATTTCAGCCATGGTTTCGTTGTTGTTCCAGCTGCCTCCCTGTGTTGACGCACACACATCCTTCACTTCCCATATCATTTTGAAAACATATTTCATCTCAGTTAACACAAGATTTGGCAAACAGAGTAGTATGGGAAATTGTTGGGAGGAAAAGGTTAAAAATGCAAGATTTGACAAGGAGGATGATAGGTTTGCTCCAAGTGACCTTGTGGCTGGGCAGGCTAAGTATATCCATGTGGGAAACTTCACATATTTACTGCTGATTATCTTCTGTCTGTTTTGAGAAGCACAGCTTCTGTAGAGATAGTATAGAAGCTGTCAGAAACTGAGGCACCTCTCACAGACAGACTTGAGCGTCCTGCTGGGACAGAGATCAAAAAGCTCAGAGGTCATAAAAGCACAGCATTGTCATAAACTGCACCTGTGTGAAGCCTATTTGTACCCCAGGGCAGGCAGTGGGTCCCCTGCCCCACTGGGATTGGACCAAGCCTCATCGTGCCTGCAATCCCATTTCCTGTGTTTCTACAGCACAGTGGCATCTAGGGATTCTTCAGTTAGTGACCTAATGAAATAAAACTACTCTTTGCATTTCAGCTGTGGTTTGGTGATCACCTTGGTTACTTGCACATAGCAATTCACATGGAAATACAGGGGCTCTATTCAGATCTCAAATTTATCTAAACAAGAAAGTTGTAAGTTGTCCTTTAAACAACTTGATCTGAAGTTTTCTTGATCTGAGACATAGTTTGAGTTTATAGGGTTTCTTTCAATCCAATTTGATTTGCAAACATATTATAATTTCTCAATTCCTGTATTCACATAACTGTCAGCTGAGTATTTTATTTAGACCAAAAAATGCATAAAATATTTCTGTTGCAGTTACAAAATACATTTTCCTCCTAAGTCCAAGCAATGCAATCATTTGGGTGGTTTGTAATAGGTTAGTTTTGACAAGTGTGAAACTAAGAATGAAAGTAAAAGTAACACTGGGGCCAGGGCAGAGAGGGCATTTTCTAGAAATATATTTGTATAAATATATTACTTGTCTTAGGAGGGAATTCATTTGAAAACAAGTAACCACTGGGAAAATAGGTAATGCAAACTCCTGATGCTGATTACATAAACATCACGCTTCTCTGAAAACCTTTCCCCCCTGTAAAAGTAGCCTTTTGAAGGCCTGATGGGAAAAAGTCCTCAACTGTGTATCTTTATAGACTGGATTTGGGCATCTGTTTGCTTTCAGAGACGTAAAGAGCTGCTCACCTTTTGTACTTCCTTGGCACCTACACAGCTAGTGTGGTTTATGCCTGGAAACCTCAGCAGTATTGTAAAATACAATAGCAATGTCCCAGGTCAACAGCAGTGTATTTAATGAAAGATTGCTGGTCACCAGTGAACTCTCTTGAGGAAGCAGACCTAAGCCACTGAAAAACACTCTGACTTACTCAGTTAATCTTTTTGGTATCATATTTTAAAAGCACATACCACTTTGATTCACATACCTAATTCTTGCCTTCTGTAGTCGTAATGCACTCCTGTGTTAGAGAAATTACAGTTTCCCCCTTTTTTACTAGCTTTATCTGCCATTTTATTTTTGTCTTTATTTGAAGAATCATTTGACTACTCTTTTAAACACAGATTTTTGGAAAGATTCCTGTAAGCCCAGTAGGTCCTAGTAAGTAAGCAGATGCAAGATACAGGCAATCAGCTGGAGATTGGCTGCCTTTGCCTGTGACTGGTGAGTTCTCACGTTAGGCGTTGCTTTATTCAGCACCCCACACTGACTTGATCTGCCTCAACAATTACAATCATCTACTAATATGACATCTTGAAATTAAATTTACTCTAGATCATCAGTCTTGCAGAACACACCTAGTGCTGGTAGCCTGGAGTGCAATCTGCAGGTTGTGCCCTGGCTGGTGGGAAACAGCTGCAGCCCCAAACAACGAGCTGTGAAGGGGCACTGACATTCTGCCTAACAAAGGGCACAGTCCTGCGATGCCAGGCATCACCCAGAGCCTCTGCAGGACCCAGGGAACAGTGAGGAGACCCCAGACTAAATAAAACCATTGGACCAAGAGGCACATGAAAAGGACATGATGAGTGTGTGAAGAGTGGGTGCAATGACTGCAAGGGTCAGGGATTCCTTTATTCAGGGTCCCTCCCGGGGCACCCACATTGTGCTCTTACTATGTTGCTTCTCCACAACTTATTACTTAGAGGAACCTGAGGTCTGAGACTCTGCTGTGGGAAACCCAGGGCTGAGCAAGGAACAGAAACTTGTGTGACGGTGTGGGTGTGAGGTGTGGAGAGAGTCAAGCTGGGCACCCATTGCTTCACTGGAGCCACCCACTGCTATGGGGCTTTGGCCCCAGCAGTTAAAATCTTGGATGGTGTGACTCTGACTCCCAGAGTGACATCTGAATGATCATACAAGAAAATGTCTTTAGCAATCAGAGTATGTCTGCAATGCCAGTATTTGAAAGCTCATTTTGAATACAACTCAACCAAAACCAGCTCAACCAGCAAGGAAAGATGTTCTGCTGGATTTCATACTCACCAATAACTAGGTACTCTTTGGAAATGTGAATCTGAAGGTGTTGTGAGTTGTCGCTGACTTAGGCGAGGGAAGACATGCAAACAATCAACGTGATTGATAATGCAAGCTTCGTTTATTGGTAATCTAGAGGCACTTTATATAGTATTAGTATATATGCTTGTCAGTTCTTGATTGGCTTACAATTATGAGAACACTTTCTTGTTTCTGCTTGACTGGTGTTAGATAAAAGACTACATTGGCAAGCTTCTGCCTATATTAGATACATGAATGTTACGGCTTGAGAAATCCGAGTTCTACCTCCTACCTCACGGTCAGTACATCTTGTAAGCACAGTACTACATCCTTAAAACTCGTTTTTTGTTCTCAGGCTTGTTTCTCACGCAGGCTTTTTCTCATGTAGTCATTTGCTTGTACAGCTATTTCAAAGTTCTGTTTCCCACAGCTTTTCCAATGATCCATGCCCCTGATCCTTTAACCATTTCTCAACAGTGAGTGAGTGGTTCAAGATCACTGTGTGATCAAGTGGTTCAAGGACAGCCTTGCCTGCAGTGACCATGAGACTGTGGAGGGTTCTGAGGCCAGTGAGGAGGGTAAAAAGCAAGATCATAACCCTAGACTTCAGGAGATCAGACACCAACCTCTCCATAGATCTGCTTGGAAGGGTCCCATGAGCTTCTGAAGGGAAGACAGGCCCAAGATAGCTGGTTAACATTCAAGGTTTGCCTCCTCCAAGCTCAAGAGCAGTTCTTCCCAACAAACTCCAGACTAAAATGCCAAGAGGCCTGCATGGATGACCATGGAGCTTCTGGCCAAAGTCGAACACAAAAAGGAAGCATATAGAAGGTGGAAACAAGGACAGATAAACTTAGAGAAATACAGAAATACTGTCCAAACATCCAAGGAGGGAATTAGGAAAGCAAAAGTCAAAATAGACTTTAATGCAGCAAGGATGTCAAAGACAAGAAGGGTAAGTACATATAATAAGTACATAAGTACATAGGTGATGGGAAGAAGACTAGGGAAAAGGTGGGCCCACTGCTCAAAGGGCCCTGATTATGCAGCACACGGAACAGGCTGAATTACTGAATCATGCTCAGTATTTACTAGAGAGGATGGCCTTCAGAGTTCTCAGATCTCAGAGACCATGGGGGTAGTCTGGAGCAAGAGAGATGTATCTCTTTTGGTAGAGAATCATGTCAGGTAATACTTAACTAAGTTGGACTTACAGAAGTCTACATGCTATGATGCATAAGCACCCGTGAGTTCTAAGGGAACTGGCAGATGTCATTGTGAGGCCACTCCCAAAAATCCTTGATTGTGGCAACTAGAAGTGTCTGATGGCTGAAAACTGGGACTGTTAAGCAGGACAAAAGAAAGCTGAAGGGGAATCTCATAAATGGATATAAACACAGCAAGGGAGGGTACAAAGAAGATGGAGCCAGGCTCAGTGTTGCTCAGTGACAGGCCGAAAGGCAATGACAAACTGAAACACAGAAGGGTCCCTCTGAATATCAGGAAATACTTTTATACTGTGAGGGTGACTAAGCACTGGCACAGGTTGCTCAGGGAGGTAATGGGTCTCCATCTTTGGAGGTATTCAAAAGCCATGTGGACATAATCCAGAGTGACACTCTCCAGTCCTGGCCCTGCTTGAGCAGGAGTGCTGGACTAGACCTCAAGACATCCCTTTCAGTGTCAACCAGTCTGTGATTCTCTGATTCTGTGAAATACAATCCACAGGTTTGGATCTCCTCCCGACCTTTTTAAACGGTTTTGGATACCAAAATAGGATTCATTGTTCTCATGAGACTGTGCTTCCCACCCAGCCTGGAAAGGCAGAAATGACTTTTCTCAGGCTTCACTTGTACTTCTGTTTCTCAGCTAAAACAAGGAAGCAGAGTGAGTGACATGACTGATAAGAAGTTAAAATTTTTAAAAAAAGAAATATTAGCACAACAGTGCAGATCGAAATAATGCTAAGCTGCAAACCTGTATGGATGTGTCCTAACCAAAGCAGCCCTTAATTTCCAGTATAGAATTGCCTGAGCTATGAAGTAGCAGTGCTTCCCTCAGAAAA
Source organism: Coloeus monedula (assembly GCF_965178545.1). Taxonomy (NCBI): domain Eukaryota; kingdom Metazoa; phylum Chordata; class Aves; order Passeriformes; family Corvidae; genus Coloeus; species Coloeus monedula. The sequence goes on along the minus strand of NC_138822.1, from coordinate 41,728,163 downwards.
GTGATGAAGCAGATGTTTAGCTTTTTGAAGGTGGTATGAGGACTTCTATGGATTACACTATACAATGTAAGGTATACTTGTATACTACCAGAGGATTTGTAATTGTAAACTGCACGCAAGATTTACTGTCAAATGAGAAATACTGTTGAGCTAATGAGGGTTATGACAGTATAAAACTTCATATTAATTTCAAAGCAATTATAAGTTAAAGAATGGTTTGAACATTTTGAAGCAGAAATGTGGGCTACTTTAACACATGATCCCTGTGGGTCCCTTCCAGTTCAGAATATTCTTTACCTGCTGTTTGCTGAGCTATTGTGTTTATACTATATTAGCACTTAATGCTCTTATTAACACAAATGTATTCTTCAGCACAATGCCACATCCAACATGTTAGAAATAGGGCCAAACATGGGCGAGTTTAATTGACGAGCAGTAAATAGGATTATCACCTTTTCATTTACAGATTTGCTTAGGGAAAGGTAACTAATTTTCCTTGCTCTTTACATACAGCTTTCATGAGGCAAAATTTATTTGGAACATCTTACTGCACGTATTTCCTTATTTTCCCTTATTTTTCTTATTCAGATTAGGTGTAAGCAAGTATAAAAGTCTTCCCTAGATAAGATATCAGAGAAATCATTAAGATCAACAAGCTCCTCAGGCATGTATTTTCTGGCTACATTAAGATTCTAGCGTGAAATGACGTCAATTGAATTCCATTTTTACTTGATCTGTGTGACTAGCTGTGAGATAAGGGCTCAGTAGGAAATGTGGAAAATCTTTATATTCACCTCCATGTACAGAGGTTACTTTTTGGTTACCTGGTCAGCACTGGTTGCTGTTTCTGTAAAGATTAGTAGCTCCATCAATGATATTAAAATGTAGTATTTTGAAAAAATGGCTGAGATCTCCAGCCATAGCATTTTCAAATAGTTCATATTTGTGATGAACAACTGGTCTTTTTGAAAAGAACAATGCAAAATCCTCCACATACGAACCAAAAAAATCGTTCCCTTTCTCCCATATTCTCCCTGTGTCCTGCCCTCGCCAGATATAAACTAAAATTTAAATGCAGAAGCAACATCACATTGAGAAGGGAGCTTTTTCCCAGAGAACTTCTTCTTTCAATAGGTAGTAAGCATTGCTACAAAAGGAATATATTAGGAAAATTCTGTATTTTGTGTTGTACAGAGTTATTCATTGTGACATTTTAATAGATACTAGCGATACATTGTTCTTGCTTCACACTACTGATATTTTGAGTGCAACACATAAGTAAAAAAGGGTGATAGAAATATTTATCACACTTCCTAAACATATATCCTGCTCTTTGCTCAAAGATCTCAAGCTGTGATGAAGTAGAAGGACTTGCAGGTAGCAGATGGACTATTTCCTGAAATTGCCAGAGTGACCGAAGAAAGAAGGGCATGGGCTATTCCTCCTAAACTACCCATGCCACGCTGCAGCCCCCATGGGGGCAGGCAGGCAACTGCTCCGGCTCATTTTCAGGGCTCCTTGGATACTTCTGACCATCTAGCCCAGCTAAAAGCCGCATTGGCTGTGAACCTCCCACATTTCCCCGTTTCTCTGAGAAATTATTTTCACATATCAACTGATTGAATATGCTGTTCTCATGACCATGAAGAAGATTCACTGCATGTCTTACTAGGAGAATAAAGGGATGTAACAATCTTCTCTGCACCACTGGTGGTTAGAAGCATCCCTGACACTCAGTCAGTGATCATGACAAAAGCAAACCTACAGGAATACCAGAGTTTCAGGAGTTTTAGTTCTGTTTATTCTCAAGCCAGTGAAACAGTTTGGTTTTCTGATCAATTTCAGAATTTGACCACAACCTAGGAAAATGCTTAATAAACTAGCAAGCATGGGATCCAGAGCTACTGCTGAAGTTTAGTAATACTCACATGAAAATTCACCAGAGACTGACAACTTACCACCATACATCTGCATTTTTATTTTATTCACCTTTTTCCATATTCACAGCTTTGTCAGAGATTAATGAAAGTCACCCAGCTCCTACTCTACCTCTTTTCATAAAAATACTGCATATGCCAATTAAAAAGAAACTGCAAAAAAAAGAGCTTATTCCAATTTCCTTTCCTTCCTCGAGATGGTCTTGATAACCCATCTGTGCTGGGAAGTACTCCACCTGTGAGCAGATGCCTCCCTGGCTTGTGCTGTATTTGCTTGTGTGCCTTAAACTGGAAGTTCCTTGCCAGCAGGTCTGCTAACCACTTATTGTACTACTTTTACTGGAGACGGCTGTATTTACACTAATAGCACTACTAGTTCGGTATTGTTCTGTGTCAGAAAGAAAGAAATGTGCTGTGAAACTGCCCAACAGCCCACTACAATGTGAGCCTTCTAATATGACTTTTCAGCAGTCACATTGCAGCAATCATGCTCATGCAATGGTGGCTGTGAACAGAAGTCATGACACCAGCAATGGTAATGACAGTATCTCAGGTTATTTTTTTTCTTTTGCTATAACAGAAAGCAGTAGAAATTAATTTGGCAGTTTCTTATTGAGCATTTTCTGTTTCAATTAGCCTCACAGTTTACTCAGGCAGAGTAATGCTATAACTGCACTGCTTTGCTCAACACATGATTTAGCTTAGTGATTAGAAAACACGGAGAAAATCACAAGGGACTAAGTCCTGTGATTGTTGGAGTCAAAGAAACAAACCCCATTGGTTTTAATGGAAAAAGATAAAGCTTGTAGAATGTAACCCACAGTGCTAAACCAAACTGATTAATACTAGATGTTAGATATTTTACCTTTTATACCTCAGTATTATTATCAGCAATGTGACAGGGGAAGATGTCTAGCCCTTCACTTTGATGGTAAAGTTTTTTTGACATGATTAGGACTTCTTACTATGATCTGTATGATATTCCAGTAGTTTGGTTACAGTTTTGATCGTCCATCATCTAAAGAGACATTATACCTTATTTCACTATGTTTCCTGTGGCACACAGGAAAAGGAACAGCAAACCTGAGATGACAAGAGAGTCTTAACAGAGATATTATCCAATGTTTAAATAAAACAAGTAATGAAATACAACATTTAAAATAATGGAACCATTCTGTTTCAAAGAATGAAGCAGATTCCTGTGGGAGATAACCAAGGCATATATTCCATGTGGGTAAAGAACATAGCTGTTTACAAAACAGATTAAAATTATTACAGCAGTCAACTAATCAGATCTCCCAGTAGATAACAATTTTACTCTGTGATAACTACATTAAATCCTTAATTACAGAGCCACAGTAGACAATCCAATGTAATTGCAAAACACCTTGCAGTAGCAAGACACCTCTCTCTTGACACCAACTAAGAAAGCTATGATAGTCACTTACTGTTGTATAAATCTGATAAGAATAGTACTTGATGGTTCCCAACAAGTCATTTAACCTTTGGATGGTGACTGCCTGATTCAGACAACAGGACTCCTCTGCAAGGAAAAATGATAGCTGTGCATCATGTTCTTGGAATAGACTATAAACTGAAAGGATTTAAAATCTTTTACAGATTGCAGATCAACTGTATTATCTTTCCATAAATCCTGACAAGTTCTATCTGTTTCCATCATGCCACGGAGGCTCTTGATGACCACACAGTTGCTGATAATACATCAGTACTACTTGAGAAACACACTTTGCTACAACTGTACCCATTCCCTTCTGTTAATCAAGGCTTTCCTGCAGAAGGTACGAGCCTACATCCCTTGTGTGACTTGAAGACATGAACACTTTCTGCTTGTCTTTTTAACAATGAAAGCCCCACGTCTTCAGAAGCGATAACAGCTTGGGCTCAATGTCACACTGATCTGCCTTTTTTTAAGCTTTGCCTGCTGCCCTCTAGAACTGGGGTTTGGGCTATTGAGCATCCCCTCTTTCAGCTTCTAATCCAGGCTACTGCCTGTGTTCCCCAGCAGGTAGGTGCTGTTTTAAAAATACTGTGTACATGTAGTCACAGTTTCACATGCTTCCCTGACAGCCTTCTTGATCCCAGCAAGAACAATCCTCTGAGCACACACAAGAGTGGCATCCTAATTTCTCCCTTGCCTCATTTCTCCTGCTCACTTCTCTAATTCTAAAACAGAGGTGTTGTGAGGATTTTGCGTAGCCTATGCATCCTAGGGGAACAGCTGCTGTTCTGCTTGTGGGTCTTCTGTGCACACAGAATATCCTGTGCTGCTTACTCCTACAATTACCTGAACAAATTTCATTCCAAAATACTCAGGAACCCACGGACAAAAAAACTCCAAAGCAACAAACAAACAACTCCCTCCAAAAAAACCTCCCAAACCCCTACTAATTTCAGGCACCCAAGCACTGCAAAACGAACTGTATCACTGCTTTGAAAATTTCTGCCCTTCTCTCTTGTAAATATCTGCAACACCAACACGATTAAAAGATTGACTCCCAGTAACAAAAAGCAGTTTCAGTGTGCTAAAGGGAGAGCTGCTCATAAGAGCTGCTCATGGCAACTGGAAATCTGCCACCTCCTATAAAGCCCGGAGGTGGGACAGGGAGGGAGGAGTGGTGATGGGACTCTCCAGAAGCAGCACCACCGGGGAACATCTGTGCAGGGCCATGACACTTGCAGCCGCATGTCTAATGGTCTCACTGTCCATGGAACTCTGCGTTAGACAAGCCTACAAGATCACTTCTCTTCATATCCCAGCTGATGGGATTATTATAGGGACCGTGGTAATAATCCTGCTGTGTTTTGACTTTAAATTGGAATTTTAAGGAGCACATTTAGAAATTCAGAAGCTCACACCTTACCACACAGAATTTAGCTTGATGGCCGCATAAGAAGTCCCTCTGTGTTCAGATAGCCAGACTACATGACTATTATTTCAGAAATATTGCCTCCAAACAGATGAATACTTCAAAATTATCCAAAATAATGTTACTCTACCACTCTACCATCCCAACCTTTGCTGATTAGTTGTGCCTGATAACTGGGATAATAGTCTACTGCTGTTCCAGAAGACACAAGGTTATGGTTATATTGAGAATAAAAGTGGATTTTTTCCTCTGCTCATTTTCCTGATATGCTTACTTTTTGTGTTGGGAAAATGATGATCTCCTCTCTGCCAAAGCTTTGCTCTCCAGTAAAGCTGCCAGTCTCCTTTGCGATATTCAGTTCCCTACTCATTAATATTTGAAAATTGTGGGATTTATTGGAAAATGAGTTACACAAAATTTTTCAGGAACACTATCTACTCTATGCCAATTACACCTGCAGACCATATGGGAAATGTAATGTGGCATTGGCTACTTTGAATATTTTATCTGAGAGTGGAGAGGAGAGAAATATAAACTTTGAGTATTCCAAAGCTTCATAAATATTTTTGGTTTTCCCAAAACAGGTAGATTTCTCCACGTACTCCCATGCACCTATGCAAAGAAGGGTTTAAAGGCCACCTCAACCAAATCACAGAATCACAGAATCAGCTAGGTTGGAAAAGAACTTGGAGATCATCAGGTCCAACCTATGAAATGTGTACTCTTTGTAGTCTTCTTACATGCAGCTTAATGACCCCACAAGAAGAAACAGAGAAGAAAAAACCTACAAGTTACAGCCCAGAGTTATTACCTTGGATACCAAAATATTGTGTTTTATAAGAGGTATCAATAAAATGATGATAATTTTAGCCTCTTTTCATCCCTTTCACATGCCTCTCCAAATTATGAGCCTGAGGTTATGTGTTTTTCTCAATGTATAGCAGAGAAATTCCATTATGATTCAAAACTCATCAGTTTGAGATGAATTTATTTTGTTTATACCGGTAAGCAGAAGGAAAAAGAAGTTTTTGATGTTCTGTCCTCTGATGTGAGATATAACCTCCCTTTACTTTACTGGGAGTGCCATGAGTTTATCAAACCGTAAAATCTGACCTTTGCCTTTCTGAAAAATCAATCTCAGAGTCCATTGTTTTGCCTTGTGTACATGCTCTCCCCTGGAGAGTCTGTATGATACTATAATATGACATTGTTTTATATATCTGAAAACAGGACTTAGGGTCACACACACATGACACTATGAACACCTGCCACTTAATAACAACCCATTGTTCATTTGGAAAAAAAACGGAAAAAAAAATACATGAAACTATGGAAAAGTATTTCCCACATCCTTCAAAAAGTTTAGCAAAAAACCAGGTTTTTTAACTGGATTTGAATTTTGTCCAGGTTTTAAAAGGAGAGCAGCTCCTTGAGTTGGGTATTCCCTTGCTGTTAAAATGCAGTTGGAATGAAACTGTCCCTGTATGAGGGAGGACATATCATCAGTACCATTGCAATTATGGCTAATTATATAATCATACAGCTCTTACATGCAGACAAGTCTTATACTGAGTCAAAGTACAAGTTTATGTGTACAAGATGAGAGGGTTCGAGCCCTTAATCAGATTACTGGCAGCAATTATTCAAGCCTTCCTTATTCCTTTTCAATTTTAAAATTTATTTGCAACTCTAGCTACTGCATTTGTCGTATGTGAGGTCTAGGCATTCAGAAATAAAGGGTTTTTTCATTTGTCGTGTTAATTTCAACTTAAGAGCATCTGCCAAGTAGCAGAGATATGAAGAAGAGGGCTGAAATAGTCCCAGCTTCTCTGCAGTTAGGGAGTTATGGGATAGTTAATTACATTATGCTATCAATAGCAAGAACAACAGTACACTGTTTCTGCATTTTGTTTTTCCTATCCTACCCTTCTTTCTCTTTCTGTCTCCCAATCTTTTCTTCTACTTCCATTTTCACTTTTCCTACCGCTATTTTTTCTCTTATTTACCTAATCTCCCTTGTTAAATTCCCTTTTTTTAATAACACAGTTCTGTCTAATATTTACAGCCAGTACTATATAATGTGGGTTAATAAGGCAACAGGATAAAACTGAAACAAGACAGATGGCTACTTTCACTCTATTTTAAATAACTAGTTATGAAAAACTCTTCAATTTTCAAATTATTTCTATAAGATAAAGAAGCAATTAAAAAAAATGTGTACAGAGTTTAAAATATGCCTAAGGGAGTTGCTTTTCAAAGGATTTGCCATATGTTGAGTGCACTTTAGAAGTGGTCCAGGGGCCAGATTTCACATATGACTCACAGATAGGTGATGGGAGCATATGACAGAGAACAGGGCTTCTTCAGGAATAGATGGGTGGCCTGAGCTCACTTCTTTAGGCCGTTTAAAGGCATGAATGGCTACCTCAAGTCAGACAGTGAAGAAAGGATGTAGCCCATCTCTCTTCCCAAAAGACTTTTTAGGCAATTTGTGAAGATGAGGACTTGGGCAAAAGTAAACTTGTTAGGAGGGAGATTGATGAGGAGATTAGACAAAGAGCCTTTTTTAGTGGTTGAGACACTGCATGTGACCTCACTGCAAAGGTGATTTGTTCTTTACAAAGTCCTTTAAAAAGTGACAGTGCATTTAGCCTGAAGAGAAACTGAAGTTCTGCAAGAACAGTTGCTGCAGCTAGTAAGTTCTTAACGTGTTTCCTGCTTCTGTGCTTTATCACTTCTGCACTGACAGAGCCAATATGGGGATGATGCTGTTTCTAACCTTTCTAACTATTCTTACATGACATTTGTGCACTCTGAGTGCTCACATAAAGGCTGTTTCCTGAAAGTGACTACTGATGAAAGAACAATTGCAAGCATTATTCTGGTCCTTCAGTTGTGCAGCCTAAGCCTTATTAGCTGTTATTTAATTAAAAATAATTTTGCTCAGGCTAAAGACTATGGCACTGTTTGCATACACTCTCAGGGTTTTCTCAATGTTAAATCCATGTGTGCAAACTGCTTCATGTTTGTGTATATGGTCTCTCCTTACCCTGATTTTAAAAAGAGACTCTCCCCACATACACACATCCCTTTTCATGTGGAATTCTCTTGACCTCTTCCCTCTTAACACCAACGGTCAGAAATCTTGGAAATGAGGTCATGGGTTCAGCAATGGGATTTAATTTCTTTCTGGCCCAGTAGTTCAAAAGCATCCCTAAATAAGTAACAGCTTTTTATTACTATGTGACTGGATGCTAGTTGTGCTTATTCTGATTCTTCTTATTATGATGCTGAATGACAACTCCTAGTCCTTTGTTCAGTTTAAATGATCAATTCACTACTCAGAAGAATTAAATTCTCCAGGGTGATACCTCTATGGCAGGGGTATATGGGTACACAGTACTCTGACTACTTAGCATGTCATTTTTACCTGAATAAATAGAAAATTCTACTTCTGGCTGTGTAAAGCCAGTAGGTACATTTAGTTCCAGACATCAAATAATAACAATTTAGATTCACCATTTTTTTCTGAAATGTCATTGAATGGGAACTTGCTGAGGGATTAAACAGCAATCTTGTAAGTTTAGCTCTCAGAGTTATTTGATAACAAATATCATCACAGAAGAGGATTGGGGGATGGAGGAAAATGAATGCATAAATTAGAGTAATCAATGCTCTTATTTGTTCATTCAAGACTTTCAGCAGTGAAAAATAAAATAATAAAAAATTGTAATAAGGATATATGTTTGATTTTACATTTGAGTCTCTAGTTTGCCTTAAAGAGACAAAAAACCCCTTGGGCAACATACTCAGCTACTAACAAAAAAATCCAGATCAAAATTATCATAACTTATACTTGCTATATTTATATTATGGGTTTGGTATTTTCACAGAACTACATGTTCTTTTGGGTTTGGTCCCACCAAAATAATTGAAGATTTTGCTATCAGTTTTAACAATGGAAGGACCAAATCCTTAGTGGCCTGAAAAATCCACCAGGAGAAAAATAAACTTTTCAATCCCTCCAGATCTTTATTTTTAAAAGTTATTTCTGTCTTGCAGTAAATGCTGTTGCACATAAGATTGCTCCAGTCATAATCCCTTAGACATCTGCTAAAAAACTTGAAACACACTGATTTTATTGAGCCAGACTCTCAATGAATTTGTCAGTATGCCAAATGGGAGCTGTCACCAAAAGCATTCTACCCACCAAACTGCTGACTCAAATGTGTCAGATTGCACTGTGGGTATGATAAAACAATGTTTTTGTTTAACATGGTGATGCAATTCAAACACGGTTTGAAAAAGGGGATTTTACGAAGTATTATAGTAATTTCACAGTGATTGTGAAAATAAAATCACAGAACGAGTCAGGTTGGAAGGGACCACGGGGGGTCATCTGGTCCAACCTCCCTGCTCAAGCAGGCTCATCCCAGAGCACATGGCACAGGATTGTGTCCAGACAGTTCTTGAAGTTCTCCCAGTGAGGGAGGCTCTACAACCTCTCTGTTCCAGTGCTTGGTCAGCTGCACAGTAAAGAATTTCCTCCTCATGTTCAGGTGGAACTTCCTGTGCATCAGTTTGTGCCCATGGCCTTTCATGCTATTGCTCAGCACCACCGAGCAGAGCCTGGATCCATCCACTTCACCCTCCCTTCAGACAACCACAGACACTCATGAGGTCCCCTCTCAGCCATCTCTGCTCAAAGCTGAACAGGCCCAGCTCCCACGGCCTTTTCTCCTAAGAGAGATGCTCCAGCCCCTTCATCATCTTTGTCACTCTCTGCTGGGCCTGCTCCAGCATCTCCATGTCTCTCTGCTCCTGAGGAGCCCAGAACTGGACACAGCACTGCAGATGTGCCTCACCAGGGCTGAGTACAGGGGCAGCATCACCTCCCTTGACCTGCTGACAGCGCTCTTCCTAATGCACCCCAGGACACCGCTGGCCTTCTTGGCCACCAGGACACACTGCTGGCTCATGGACAGCTTGCTGCCCACCAAAAACTAATAAAGAGGTCAAGGAAACAATCCAAAGCACTTAAGATGCTGCTTACTTCAGCAATTACTTTTGATATTCAAAATGATCATAAAGAAAAAAGGTTGTACCAACATTCTGATCCTGAGTATTTTTTTAATCTTCAGTTGAGTGTTTACAGTAAAATTTTATTGACTTCCTGTGCTAATGGACTATCATTTAATTTACTTACACCAAGGAATGACTAGACTTCATCAAATAAACTTCCTAAACATGGCTGGTTTTTTGTTTTTGTTTTTGTTTTTTTGTTTTTTTTTTGGGGGGGGGGGATACTAGCAAGTTTAATATTTACTACCTAGATTCACAGTGGGAGAAATTGCATGATAACAGATAGTTTATATAGCTTATTTTTGACCTTTTCATTTTATAGGAATAAATATCAGCTTATTGACTGCCAAACATGAAACCATCATAGAAACATGGGCATATACTGTAAGAAACATAAATTTTAATGACAATTTGGCATAATCTGAAAATATCTCCTAAGAAACTGATGGTCTGAAATACACTGTAGCAAATTTGTAGATGACAAATAAGACTAGATCCCTGTTGCCTTTGGAACTACAGAACTGAGAGGAAAATGTGTCATCCCATCTCTGAAAAAACCAAACAAACCAGACTTAGTGTTTAAATAGTTAGCAATTTCAGGGGAAGTAAATTTGGAATTTCAGTCTATAGGAGAACTGATCTGAAAGAAGTGAACTAACTTACAACTTCAGAACATCACCCCCTCAACACCACATCCTGTTTTTCATTGCCTAGCAAGTATCTTTCAGCTAACAAACTGATAATCACTTACAGACTTAAAGAGTTCATTTAAAGTAATCTGTTCTTCTAGGGATTTCACCTGGGACAGTTGGATATGCAATTTATTAATTAGAACACCACAAGAGGAATCTGTTGTTAGGTATGTTAGCTGCTACTGCTCTATCTAATGTTTCTCATTATTAGAAGGTTAAACACCTCAAAAGTTCTCTACAGATCTGAGGACATGATCAACAATGCTGACGAATCAAACCTAAGGTTAAGTACATCCCAGAAGTTTAAATGATCAGTTTGGATTCATTGTCCTGTTTTCATGAACACCAAATCAGAGGAAGATGATGACCTACAACCCAAACAAACAAACAAACAATTTTGAGATCTTTTTATACACACACACATATATATGATACTACGGATTCAGCAATCCTATGTATGGAAAGCTGCACAGTGTTGAGCTTTGGGTTATGTTTCACTGCAGGGTCTCCTTGTGTCTGGGAAAAACAGGCATGCTGCATCACTGCTACTTGACTTTGCAGCTGACCAAGCAAGGAAGTTCTCTTTTTGCATGAATTCAGATTTTACACAGTGCCAAGCATTTAGCAGCAGAAATTTTTAGACAGGTTTTGTAGATCTTTTCTTAAGTGGAAGCTGACAAACCCTTTTCAATAGTGAAAGTAATATGCATTTGGGCTTCTGCTTATTTATATCACTTTGAGAAAGAAAGTGAAATGCTGACAGGAACTGTTTCAAAGTACAAAGTTCAAAGAAGGGAGTCACCATGAAGAAGTCCTTGGATACTTCCCACTTAGTCATTGATCACTGCTCCACCCACATAGTCAACATGGTTTATTAAGTGAAATAAATAAACTTGCACAGCTTTAACCTAACAGAGAACTGAATATTTTGCAGAAGAAAAGTGGAACAGGTTGACCAGAGAGGTTGTGGAGTCTCCTGCAGTGGAGATATTCCAGAACTGCCTGGACACAATCCTGTGCCATGTGCTCTAGGATGACCCTGCTTGAGCAGGGAAGTCAGACCAGACATCTCCCTGTGGTCCCTTCCAACATGACCCATTCTGTGGCTCTGTGGAAAGGCAAAAGGTACATGAATCCGTAACATTTAACTTTGAGAGACTATATTTCTAGAAGTCAAAACAAAACCTGAAATACCTTGTAACTGTTTACCATTAAAAACAGCATTTTGGAAAACTTTGGAGAATACCAGAATCAGCTGAAAATTAATGAGCATTAAGAATAGAAAAAGAATCAAAACGTAAATAATTGCAAAACCTGAAATATTTATGATAAGTACGGAAAAACCCCAGTGATATAAGTTTTTAAAGGTTTTATGTACATCTTCTGAAGTATTTCAATACTGATAGTGAATTCTTCAGTATTCTGTATGTGGGAGTGGTAGTGTGGTTTAGTTTTTAAAGACTTTTCTTCTGTTTGCAACAATAACAAAGATTAATCCATTTTCTATTTCATAAAAGCACTTACAGTTTAAGAGAGAAACTTCAAGAGTCTACCGGCACATATGATGAAAAGCCCAATATTATCTCAAACTCACTCAACACAGGTAATATATTCAAGATTTTGGTTATTTATCAAAGAAAGTGAGACAGCTATGAGACCTGTACTTACATAGAATCTAGAATTCAAGTGTCCTTCTCCCCATGCTTATGCACTATAGGAATCTGACTTCACCCCACCAAAAAAAGTATTTTTGGAACTAGTCATGTAGAAAAGCTCTTTTGTGAATTCAGGCTTTAGCAAAGTAGTAGCAGCTCAGGAGCAAAGTTTGGATTGATATTGATTATGCAGCATTACTATAGTTAATAATATTGGTTGTTTTATCATAATGACAATCATATTCGTCCTAAACGATCATAAATATTGTATGATGTATTCCTGCAGTCCCATGCCTGGGGCTAGTGCCTATTTCTGTGAGAAGTCCACAGTGAGTTAGGGGGGCTGTATAAACAAATGGGAAATCAACCTTCTAGATGACTGAAAGTCATCATATGTTAGTACAAAGCAGAAAATGGCCCTTTCTTTGCTAGCAGAACTCAATGACAGTTAGTCACTTTGTTAGAAAAGAGTTTCTGCAGTAAAAATAACCTTGCTCTGAGGTATGCATGGATATCTTAATTCTCATTTGGCTGAGAATTTACATGTACTTACAGGATATACTGATTTGGAAGGTGAAAATGTTAGCAGAAAGACATTACCTACTATAACTAAGCCAGTAGCAAGTGAGAACGCACTATTATTTTAGTTCTGTCTAGCTGAAGAAAGTCTAACACCTTGAACATACCTACTGGTCAAAGAAACAGGGGTTTTGTTCCTTACAGATTTCTTAAAAATCTTTTGCCTCTTGCTGTCTTGGTTGCTCTTTTCTCGTAATGGTATAATTCACTCCGAATGAAGACAGGTTTTCTTTAAATGTATGAAGAACTCAAATGAAGTTTGGAAAGTAAGAGCACTAAGAATGTGAGCCTAGAGTAACTTTTTTTCAATAAATGGAGCAGGTTTCTTAATAGCCAGGTGATTTTAGGTGAAGGGCATCCAATTTTTAAACATGCAGACCTATTCACTATTAATTTTCCTAGCCACTTCTTCAAATTCATCTTCAATTTTATGCTACAGAGAGATGAATTGCAGTCATGACTGTAAAAGAAACAAGATTTGAACCTTTATCTGCATTTCAATATTTCTTTTCTCTAAAAGTTGTTCATAAATAACATCGGAATACCAAGAAACAGTGATAACACAGAAAAGCTCAGCAGAACTGTTCAGTCAAAAATGATACCATTATCTACAGCAAAACGAATGGGCTAAAGATAAAAATTCTTCTAACAAAATCCAAACACAATCTAACATTCTAACATAATCATATTCCAGTGTTTCCAGGAGACATCCCAATCAGAAATATGATAAAAGCTAGCAATTATGTCATGTGAGCAAATCAGGAACATATATTCAAAATTTTATCCTTAGTTCTTTGAAGACTTTTGTATAGAGACCCATTTTCAGCATCTTTGCCCCATTACCTTTGACAGTCTTCTGTTCAGACATCAAGTTCTGAATGCACAGAGATCACCAAGTAATAGAACAGTAGCAAAAACTTTTGAAGCATCATTATAGTTGTCTCAGTTACTAAAGGTTTTCCAGATATACAGTTTCAACAGATGGAGTCAAAAGAAGATTCAGACACTCCGAAACAAATTCTCCTGAATATGCTGGATTTTAGTCAGATGAAGAAAAGGAATTCTGAACTCTTACAAACTTGTTTCATGTCCCTCTGGTTTTGTTTGTTCTGCTATCATTATTATTATTTTCTTTCTTTTGTGACTGGAAACAATTACCAACACATTTTTTAGCATTTTCCACAGACTTAGAAGCAGTAGCTTGTTAACTACAGAACATTTGCTTGATTGCTCACAAAGCCTAATGCAGCATTCATGCAGTGTTAGCAAGTACAGTATGCCTAATTATCATGATTTACAGAGAGTACTGGAAGACACTGCATTTGGAGCCCTACCTGTGTAGGATCACCCTTTCTCTGGCCAGTTAAGTCGTCTCTGTGACTCTATTGTATCTGGTACCGGAGTTCCCTTCAGGGTATTTGCACAGCACTGTGCTGTGCCACAGAGACAGGAGGTAACCTTAGCACAGGAATACAATGTACCTACCTCTCCAATATGATGATGTGATATAACAATAGAAAGAGAAATACACTGCAACCCTGTTTCTGTGCAGTTATAAAGGAATGTGTCTGGAAGAAAAAGTCCATGTGGGCTTGGTCTCTACCTCTATCCAGAAGAGGATATGTCTCATGATATAGAACTTCTGTTTAGCTAGGGAATAAAGCAATATTTTCTAGTCCTGGTACTAACTGATAGAGACCCACACTTTGAAAATATTTCTGAAATAATTCAATAGAACTTGCATGTAATTGCAAAAGAAATTTTGTGTTTTGAAATAGTAAGAGATCTTACTGGTCCCTGAGCAATCCACTTCTGAATACTCTTAGAAATGGAATCTTCTTCCCCTCTGCTATATATGTGAGTACAGCTTTACACCCATGTACACCTCAAGAGCAGGATTTTATCAGTAAAATGTTACCAGCACCTATTGAAAACGCACTGCATCTCATGGTTAAGTTCTCTGACATGAATCCTGAGTACACTTTTATTATGGTATCCCGCAGTGGTAGGTAGGAGAGAAGAGATCCAACAGGCAGGAATTGTGCAGCAGGAGTGATCTATTTAATTATTCTACAAACTCCTTTATAGATTTTTTTCTTCATAGTCTAATTGGTCAAAGGATCAGCCACCCCTTGGGGGTGATTGGCTAAAATCCTAAAACATCCATTGTCAAAATATTTTTCTACTGTACCATGAACAAAGCTCTGCAAGGTCGCAGGTGTTCTTAGTCTATAGAATTCTGCTAATACCTTCTGTGAGAGAGAAAAGTATCCCACGGGACTGGAAAGAAGCAAGAGAAATTCTTGCTAGCTGTATTTTTGTATCTACACACTTTAATCTAAGGATAAAATACTCTTTAAATAGAAAAAACATGAAGTAGCCCTGAGAGACTAGAAACAAGTAATTCACTATCAGAGGGGGCAGAATCCCAAGCATGGGAGAAAGTATCTCTCTACATGGAAGATGTTGCAGTGGCATTAGATTTCCCTGAAAGACAGTCTTGCTCTGCCAGGTGGTAAACTGGGAGTTTCATATTTTATTTTCGGAGAAACTTGAAGCATGCACTCAGACCAAAGTGTACTTCAATTCAGTGTCTCAAAGAGAAAACACAGCTTTGAGAAGGAGAAAGCCACAAAAACCAGACAAAGTCTTCAGGGTGCATGCTACAGGCCAATACCTGCTTTTATTTGTTTGTTTGTTTGTGTTGTGTCATTATACCTTTTGTAGAACTTAAAGATGCAAACTTATACTCTAAATTTCATTTTCCAGATTACTTCGGATATGAAGTAGAATTCTTATACTCCAAATAACACAACTTATTGTGAATTAATGACTGTATAATTAGTAAACATGTAAAATCTTTATAAATGCAATCTCACTTTAAATCTGATGTTTTTTAAAAAGGTGAGTTCAAATCATCCTTCTATCTAAAATGATGTTTCTACAGTCATTACACTGTTATTTTAAAGAGTATGGAACTAGAAGACTAGTCAATAAAACATTCAGAAACATTTACTCTAACATTTTACTTATTTCTTCCCCTTCCCTGAACCAGATTGCATCTATGTCTGCTAAGCAATAAAACTAGCAGGAAAGGAAAGACTGGTTTAGAATTTCTCCATTACTGTTATTCCATGGGAATTCCTAGAGATTAGATCACTTCAGGTGCATGCCCTAAGCTGGGAAACAGAATCAATGTAATCTAGTTTTTGACAGCTAGAAGAGTTCAACACTCCTCAGTTTTCAAGTGAAAATGTGGCAAAATGCAACCAATTAACTGCCAGAACTTTGCATACTTTCTGTTTGGCAGTGCTGGAATTTTAACTCATCCAGATGCTTCTCTCTCTTTCACCTTCTGAAAGTTTTTAAAACCTCTTTTGTCTTACATATAATTTCCTTTGTGGGCCTGTCTTAGATGATGTAATTTTCTTCAAGAAAACAGGAAATAATGGCAACACTCACACTGGAAGTCCTGTCTGCAAGCTGTTAGCTTGCTTTGCAGCCTCACAGTTAAAAGAACAATTGGAAAAATACACCTGATTGCAGAACTGTTCATTAAGTAGCAAAAATGCAGGGATATGCGGGTGGCTAAAATGATGGAGTCATGGGTGAGGAATCCAGAAATACTGAATCCGTTTGTAATCTTAGCTGGACTGAAATCTGAAGAAGGTGGTTCAGAGAGGAAACAGTTTAGCATCCTGCATGGGTTTCAGAAAAGCACACCTGTTCTGTTTAGAATAATAATGTCAGCAGTACAAGGATGATAATTTTGTTCAAAAGGAAGAGAACAGGATGATAGACTTGTCAGCTTGTAGACAAAGATTGTCTAAATGACTGTGGCCCACGAGTATGAAGAGCTTCTAGAGCAAAACTGAGTGCCTAGTTCTGCTCAGTTATCTACATTGCTTGTGGAGTAAAAAAAAAAAAGTAAATTAAAAAGAAAAGGGGGAGAGGGTAGGACGACAAAAGCAATCAGATCTTAGATACCAAAGATTCATGATCATCTGAAAGCAGTCATCAGAAATCCAGGTAATCCAAATCAAATAAGCTGCATTTTCTTAAATCATTCAGGCCTTTTTACGGCCTTGTGTCCTGCCTTTGTTTTCAGCAAACAAAAAAACTCAGGCTTAGTGTTGACATTCTGATATAACAGCTCACAACTCCTTGATAGTATGTAAAAATATAAATCTGTAATTACTAGACAGAAAGGAGAAAATGTCCTTGGATATTAAGACAAATATAAGAAACCAATAAATTTTAATTCCCTGTAAAATGTATCCTTAATGAGCATGCTCAATATTATTTTAATATATATCCTTTTATTATTTTCATAAGCTGATCAAATCAGTAGATGTGGAAAACAGTCTGGCTCTGGTTTTTAATATAATCTTCCTTGCTCATGGTGAGAGAGGAGCATAGTAAAGAAAATTGCTAATTTTAATTAAGAGAAGAAATAGAACTCTTCATAGTTCCATACATTTATAGGGAAAAAAATTCTCTCCAAATTCACATTGTCTGTCTTGAAACAGTACATTAAGTGTTACCTCCTGCATAAGTCATATTCTGGAGAGAGGCTTTTGATGCAAAAGGTTTCATTACCCATTGCTACTCAGAAGACTCTAACTGGCAACTCTTACTGCATTTGAAAATTTTTAGAAATCCTTTCTGATTTTTTTTTCTTTTAAGGCTGAAGAAAGTAGATCTTCCTATGTGTAACTTTCCAACTTTCCTTCAAAAATTGGTCCATGCTTACCAGATATGTAAAACCAAAGGAAAATTAAAACAAAATTACTAATGTGGGCCTAAAATATTATCTGTGCATATGCTGGACTCTGTACTCTGAAATTCCACAGTTAGTAGATCAGACGTGCACTGGTTCATGGATTTTAAGACAAAAAAATTACTTGGATTATCTCATCTCACTCCTCTGGTAGAGATAACTAGAACTCTAGTATCCTGCAGTGACTGAGCACTCTGTACTGCCATCCTTATGCAAAAGTTTTGACAAAGTGAAGACACAAGAAAAATGTTAAATATTGTGCATTGGCAAAATGATCCAGCTGCAACTACTGATGGTTTCATCAAAATTCATCCCAGGGCTGTGCACCACTGGCTCTCCTGGCAGCATAAATTTGTTCTGACTTAGGCATGACATACAATTACACATCTTCCCACACCATCAAGAATGTAAGATGTGCGGGTAAAAAAGGTAAAAATCTCGTCAGCATAAAGCTAATTCCCATAAATTGTCTGAAAGGGTCTCAACCAGAAAAATGTATTTATACCAGATCATCACTCTGCCACAGCATTTTTGATCTGGAATTATGAGTCTTAAAACAGACTTCAGTGTATTGTCAATACATGTCTTCAGTCACCCATTTATAAAAGTAAATAATAGTACTTCTCCCATCTCAGATACTTTGTGGAATAAAAACATTGCTACGGGATGTCATAAATGTCCTCTCTAAACATCATCATCTACCCCATCAAACAGTGATTATACAAAGAAGAAAAATACATTCGACTACTCCTAAAGCTCCAGAATTTCTGCAGTTACCTCACTAGCTCTTATGGTATAAGCAGCATAACATGGAACTTGGCATGGAATTTTGGCTGGGGAAGGGTTACTGTTCTTTACAGTAGCTAGATTTGCGCTGGGAACAAGTGTTGATAAATGGGGGATGCTTTTGTTACTGCTGAGCAGTTTTTAGATGGCATCAAGGCCTTACTTGCTCCTCAAGGGACCCCACCAACAAGGTGCACAAGAAGTTGGAGGGGACACAGCTGGGACCACAGACCCAAGGGATTCGATATACCATGGTGTCATGCTTGGCATATAAAGCTGGGGGAAGAAGGAGGAAGGACCTGACATATTGAGTGTGATGGTGTTTGTCCTCCCAAGTCAATGTTACACCTGATGGAGCCCTGTTTTTCTGGGATGGCTTAACACTTGCCTGCCCATGGGAAACGAGTGAATTTCTTGCCTTGCTTTGCTTGTGTGCACAGCTTTTGCTTCACCTATTAAACTGTCCTTATCTCAGCTCATGAATTTTCTTACTTTTATTTTCTGGTTCTGTCCCCCTTCCCACTCCAAGGGGAGTGACTGAGTGGCTGTGTGGCGCTTGGTTGCCAGCTGGAGATAAATCATGACAAGGACAATCTACCAAAATTATAACTGAAGAAAATTAGATTGTAACTAGAAATCTAATATCACAACTAGAGGCAACTTGTGTCCTAGCTGTCTGGTTTTCGTATACCTGCATGTAGCTGGAAGACCCCAGAGAGCTATGAGTAGACCCTGGCAGTGTGAGGAGAAAAACATGGTAATTGAGATTCATAACTTTTCATTCCTTGAGAGTTTACTTACATCATATAGCACTGTGACAGAGTATATGCAAGAGTGGAATAAAAGCATTCAGGTATCAGTTTGGTTCAGCACAAAGAAGACACTTTTTTTTTTCTTTAGGATGCTTTTTTGAAAGTAGAGTAGTCAGGAGTTCTGCCCACTCTTGGGACAGGGCCTGGGACTTGGTATTGCCTGTTCATCACATATAACCAAAGTCACCGCTATCTGCAGTTCTTAAAACTTCCTTTGTAATAGCTCTGTAAGACAGTTTAGTCTTGCCCATTGAGGTGAAATATGACATGAAGCAATTCACTTTAAAAATCTGAAAGGAAATTTTGAGAAGAACAGATAGTATTAGATTATTCTCATCTTTCATTTTTCTGTCTCGAAAATACTCATATAACCAGAAGCTAGTTAAAGCTGCAGATTTTGAATACATTAAAAAAATGCCATCCACTCTAAAGATTCAGAGCTGAGCCAGATGGCACATCTGACTGCAGTGTATATGAGCCACTGTACTCCTACTGCTGTGAAAAGCAGAAACTGAAGCATCAGTGGATGAAGCTAGTTTACCAGGAATCTCTCTTGCAGCTCTGACCTAGGGCAGCCACTGTCTTTAAGTGGTGTGACTATTGCATATAGGTTTGAGTAAACACGTGACGATGCTGTTTTATAAATACCATGGAGGATAAAAAAGAGTCAAGTAAGGACCTTGAACAAAACAGAAGAGAAATGGAAGCAGAACATTGAAAAGCTATGTTATTTCTTCTCTTTAACACACGCAGGCATACAATAGTTCCTTCTGAACTTGGAATTCAATGTGCATGAGTCAGCCTGTCCGATATCAGCAATTACAGCTATAAATGCAGAGCTATTATGCACGCACGTTGTGTAGCTTGGGAGTAGTCTATTCTACCAGGAACAAAAAGGTCTTGAGCAGCTGCTTAGGGTTCTTAACCATTCTCAAGCAGCAAACAGGCAGTCAACTGTGCAGCCTTGCTTCACACAGCAGGGATACAGCCACAGCAATCTGCTCCCTGAGAAGAGCCCAGGGCCCTGTAGGAGAGATATTCTCTAGCGTGCAGCAGTGTTGCAGATGAAGTCCCAGCAACCTCCCATTTTCTTCAGAAGGAAATCTTTGCACATTTGTTTTCACAGCTTCCTTTCCACAGTCATTCATTTACACTGATTTATAGCCTTCCTCACTGTCCTCCTTCTCAGTTCTTCCCCCTAAATTTTTCCCTGAGGCCTGAAAAACTTAAACATGGAAAGTAGGTGTTGGGGGAATTAACAACCTGGATTTTTTGCCTTCTCAGCATGGATGGGAATGACTAGGTGAACGCTGCCAGTGGCTATTCTCGTGTGGTCCTGCCCAGGGTGCACATGTCTGCTGGTGGCCAGCCCTAAAGTAGTTTTATGAGAGAAACAGAACTCGGATCTCATATGCGATGAATGAAGAGAAACAAAATGAGAGGCAAGGAAGGTGACCCTCTGGTCCAGGCCAATAGGCTCAGCCCTGCACAGGGACTGAGAACAGGGGCTAAGACAGGCTGAGAAATTTGGAGCTGTTCAGCCCGCAGAAGAGAAGGTCGCATGGAGATCTCATAGCAACCTTCCAGTATCTGAAGGGGGTCTACAGGGAAGCCGGAGAAGAACTGTCTGTCGGGAAGATAAAGAGCAGTGATAAAGAGTAATGGGTACAAACTGAAAGAGAGGAAATTTAGTTAGGAAGAAATTTCTCGGTGTGAGCAGCGGAGCCAGAGCCCCTCTGTCACAAAGGGGTCAACAGGCGCCGTCACTCTTCCGTGCACCACCACGGTGTCGCACACCAGAGCGGCACGCAGCCCTCCACGGCCTCTCGCAGTCGCGTCTCCTGCAGGCTCGGGACCACCAAGCCGAGCCGCTCAGCCGGCCGGTGCCGCAAACAAGCTCCCAGAGCGCCCTCATCCGCAGGGCGAGGGGAAGCGGCCGAGGGGCGGGAGGGGCCGCGGGGACAGGCGGGAGGGCCCGCCCGACGCCCCCCGAGCAGTCCCGCCGCCGCGCCCCCGGGACGGGAGGGAGGGAGGAGCCGCTGGCGGGAGGAGCCGTCCCGCGCACCGCCTCCCGCCGTCATTTGCCGGGGAGGTGAGGGAGTGCGGCAGTGCCGGCCGGGAGTGCCGGGGGCGGCAGCTAGCTTCCCCGCTCCGCTCTCGGGGTGCTCGGCGGGGCGCCGGCGGCGAGAGGACGCCCCGCAGGAGCGGTCCCGGTCCCGGTCCGGCCGCGGGCAGCGCGGAGCCTGCCCTGCCCCGCCGTGTGTCCCTTGCCGCGGCGCGGGCGGGCGCGGCGTGCCCGGGGACTGCGGCGAGGGCTCTCCGGTTTGTCTGATTGTGGGCTTAGGGCTCTTCACTTCGACCGCGGGAGAAGGGCTGTGGGGGAAGGCGGGCGGCGCTGGGCGGAGGCCGGCGGGGTCCCCGAGCTGGGCTGGGTCAAGTGCTGAGCCGCGCCGGGAGCGGGGGGTGCCTGTCCCCGCTGGAGCCCCGCCGGCACCCGAGGCCTGAGGGACTGGCGGAAAACGTGTCTCGGTCCTGTGCTATGTGCATGTGTGTGTCTGTGTCTGTCTGTCTTTCTGTCTGTATATCTTCGTTTCGGGAGGGGGGAGATTTTTCTGTCAACTTTCACGGACTTTTAAGTCTCTTAGTTGTGGGATCGCAGCATTTTAAGGAAAAAGAGCATCCAACAACATGTGGGGGAATGGTGGGAGGTAGATTCCTGCATGCCTGAGGCGCTGGCTATTCCGGGATTGAACTCTGCTGCGGCTGAACGGGCTTTTCCAGGTGCGCGCAGCCCATCCCTATGGAGGTCCGGCTGGGCGCTGCTGGGAGAGCGGGGCTGCACTGAGGCATTTCTGCCCAAGACGCTGATTTTGCCGAATAGAGTCAGACAGCAGGAAAGTCTTTAAATAGTAAACTTATCTGTTAGTACCATAACTTCGGTGAAGTAGCAATCTTTCCAATACCTGCTTAGGTGATAAGAGGTTTCTGGATTATCCTCTGCCCCCACCTTTTCTCTTTATTGCTGCCTCTTAAAAGCTAAGCTATGGTACATGATGTTGCTTTAGGAAAACTTGGTGTTGATGTTGTTATCTCTCCCTAAGGAAATGTAAATACACTTGTTTCGTGTTGCTTCTGAAAGGATATTGCTTAAAGTGAAGAAACAGAGGGTTTGTTCCTTCCGTTTCGTTAGATAGTGGTGTATTTATGCAGATGGTTTGGCACTAACATTTGGAGAATGTAAGGTGGGGGGGGGGGCTTAGATCAAAGTTAAACCCACAGAAATTCTTCTTAAAATGAACCTAACATAAGGAGCATTGGTGGTTTTGAAATTTGTGGATGTATAGTGTAGCACCCACTGGGCTTTTTTACGTAGCAATGTAAATTTATAGGATGTTTCTCTCATGGTTTATTACAGTGGAGATGTTTGTAATGAGGTTCATTAAATTGTGTCTCAAAATTCTTCCATCTTCAAAGCAGAGAATGCTTGTTCTGATGAATGCCTAACATAGTTGTTACTCCGACTCTTCCAGAACATAAATAATACTTAATTTGTCACATCTCTTTCTCCACCCAAATATTTTTTCCTATCCCTAATCTATTGGGTTTTTTCCTTATAGCCATTTCAAAACTGATTCAGAAAAACCAAAATTGAACATAATTATTCAAATGTCTTTTGCTCCTAGAGATCAGTGTCTAATAATTAATTTATTGGGAGAAAATGAAACAGGATTGTAAAAATGTTCCTCTTAATTATTTTTATTTTACTGTATTACATCTCTTTCATGCATTCTTCCCTTCCCACAATTAGATAAAACAGGGAGGTGAAAATCATATTCTAAGTCTAGGAATTGATCCTTAAACCATTAAAAGCAGCAGGAAGTTTCCTTCTCCAAGTTCACTGGGTGCTAGTTAGAGGCTGTCTTTAGTTATGTATTTGAATGTTCTTGATATTGGGAGAATTGAAACACGTGCCTAAGCATTTGCTCACGTTTTACTATAATAGGGTGTGTTTGTGGAATGGTGTTCTCTCCTTCTTATCTAGCCCGTAGGGAGCTAAAGAGTTTCTTTTTCACTTTTGACACCAGCAGAATGGGCTAGAAACTAGAAAAGCTACTTTCTCTGTGGTCGTGTAATGTGCTCCATGTACTGTTGAAAATATGCTTACTGATTCTTCCAGTCTTGAACCTACTGTGCCTAATCTGTGTGTTTATGTTCTGTGTAACCAAGGTGCATTAGGTGTGTTGGTATTCTTGGCTACTTTAGAGTAGAAACTGGCAGCAACCTTTCCTTGGGCAGCTGGTTGTAAGGCACTGACTCCTGCTTTCCCCCCAGCTCACATTTGGTTTTAAGGATAGATAAGAGCTGGCACAGCTTCCGTGCACTTTTCAGCACCCTGCACAGTGGAGTGCTGTGCTGGCGATTGCTGAGAGCTTGCCTTAAGATTTGTCTTATGCAGTGATTGAAGAATGTATACTTGTTGGTGTTGCAGTGCCATCGCTTTGGTTACTTGATCACCTCCTATGAGAAGGTGACCTGCTCAGTGGATGAGTGAAAGGCTGTGGGTGTAGGCTACCTGGTCTTTACTGAAGCATTTGATACTGTCTCCCACAGCATTCTCCTGGAGAAGCTGGCAGCCCATGGCATTGCTCTCTCTGTTGGTTAAAACAACTAGCTTGATGGCCAGGCTCAGAGAGTGGTGGTAAATGGAGTTACATCCAACCAGTGACTGGTCACAGGAGATGTTTCCCAGGGCTCAGTAATGATGCCAGTTCTTTTTAAGATTTTTATTGATGATCTGGATGAGAGGATTGAGCATACCCTCAGTAAGTTTGTGGAAACACTGAGTTGGGCAGGAGTGTTGATCTGCTTGAGGGTAGAAAGGCTCTGCAGAGGTATTTGGACAGGCTGGATCGATGGGCAAGGCCAGTGGTGTGAGGTTCAACATGCCAAGTACCAGGTCCTGCACCTGGGTTACAATTGGCTCTATCAAGTGCTACAGGCTGGGGCAGAGTGGCTGGAAAGGGGTCCAACAGAAAAGGGCCTGGGGGTGCTAGTCAACAACAGCTGAACATGAGCCAGCATGTGCCCATGCGGGCAAGGTCAGTGGCATCCTGGCCTGTATCAGCAACAGTGTGGCCAGCAGGATCAGGGCAGGGATTGTCCCCCTGTCCTTGGCACTGGTGAGGCCACACCTCAAGTGCTGTGCTCAGTTCTGGGCCCCTCATTGCAGGACAGACATTGAGGTGCTGGAGCATGTCCAGAGAGGGGCAACAGAGCTGGTAGAGGATCTGGAACACAAGTCCTGTGAGGAGCAGCTGGGGGAGCTGGGGGTGTTCAGCCTGGAAAAAAAGGAGGATTGGGAGTGCAAAGGAGGCTGAAAGGAGGATGCAGCCAAGTGGGAGTCATTCAGTTCTCCCAGGTAACAAGCAAGAGGGCAAGAGGAAAAGGCCTTAAGCCTGTGCTAAGGGAGGTTTAGATGAGGTACTAGGAAAAACTTCTTCACTGGAAGGGTGGTCAGACATTGGAGAAGAGTGCCCAGGAGAATAGTTGAGTCATCATGTCTGGATGCGTTCAAAAGATGTAGACATGGCTCAGTGGTGGACCTGGCACAGTCAGGTTAACAGCTGGACTCGGTCACCTGAAATGTCTTTTCCAACCTAAATGATTCTATGATTCTACTGCTGGTAATTATGTGATGCCATATTTGAAATTTATATACTGTAGAAGCTAAAAAGCAAACGTCAGTGATCAGACAAAATAAAATGTGCATTTAGGAGCATGTCAATGAGCAGTTGGGTATACGTTTTATTGATTAAACCCCCATATTGCTTAATAGCAAGCTTTACAAAAGTTAACTGCAGTGGAATGCTTTTTTAAATTAAGTCTTTGCCTGCAGTAGTAAGTAGGGATTGGCAACATGGTCTTCATGTCTTCTCTGCTGGACATCCTGCCATTCAGTGTTAGGTACAGTTTGGATCATTCCTTCTCTAAGAGTAATTTGTATTTGAATCTGTTTTGTACTGTCACTACTTGTTACGGGCTCACACCACTGATACTCTGAATTTTATTTTCTCTAGATAGATCAAGTGTCTTATTAGTCATTGCAGATTCCTGCTGTGTTATGTGGTCATGTGTCTTGTCTTATTCTTCACATTTGTACAGTCCCAAAAGAGCCGTTTTACTCATGCGTGAGCAAGAAACTTGAAGTCCTCCTTCAGTGAGCTGGAAAGTCCATTTTTTTACGTTCCCTCCTCCTTCTCCAGTTGTGACTAGAAAACCTTATCAACCTGTTGCAAGGTACAATTTACCATTTTATTTTTATATCCTCCTTGTCGTAAAACTGGTCTCTTTTATTTGTCATCAGTGAAGTAGGGGGAAGTTGCAGGTGTTGCACAGGCCTTGTATATTTTCACTATTGTCTAGATGTGCTTGTGTTTTTTATTTTGAAAGATGAGATTTTTAGAAACTTAAAGTATCAGTAAGCTCGCAGTAGTTTCTTCAGTGTGTCACAGCTATGATCTGCATCAGAATCAAAAACTAAGTTACTTGCAAAATTTTTTGTGGTGCTGTGCATTTGCATAGTCATAGGATGCTTCTATCTAGTAAAGCAGATGATGATGACCATTTTATTAATTGTGCTCATTTTTGTTGCTAGCTCTTTTAGCTCGAGATTCATGTGTTTTGTGACTGCATGCCACCTGGCCAGCCCCCTTTGGTTTTTATATGATCCTTGTTACTGCAGTATTTGAAAATCTGTAGATAGTGATGTACCTTTTAAAATGTCTCTTTGAGACCAGGGAAGACACATGTTACACACCCTGGAGCTGAGGCACAGAGGCTGAAAGATTCATTCAGTGCTGTATAAGAAGTGTGTGACTGCAGGTCAAGACCCAGTGTCGGTAAGATGATTTTTATCCTCTCCTAAAGGAGACTAGTTCACTACGAATTATAAAATTCATCCTATGAAAAAAAGTATCAGGCTTCTGCAGTCAGGTTCCACTTGGCTCCTTTTATCTCTGTGCAAACTTAGGAGCTGGCAGTATTATGACAAGGGAAAATATAAATTGGAAAGTCTGTCTTGATGTCCTTTGATGGAGTTTTTAGTTTATGATCACAATTATATTATATACATAAGCATATATATATAATATATATTATATAAGCATAATGAACACAAATCCTTTGATTGCACAAATTCTTAAAATCAATACTATTCAATAGTAGAAATATTGGTGTCATTTGCAGCAGTTGACAGTTGTTAACTCTTGTTAACAACTCCAGAAGTGTAACTGTGCCATTTGAACTGAAGGAAACTGCTGCCATTTAAGAATACAACTTGGTGAGCAGTGCAGTTGAATGAGATGTTGCCTTCGGCACCAAACAAAGCTGACTAAAAATGCTACAACTGTTATGGCAGTTTGCCACTTTTTTGTCTGTGGTTGCACAACTGTTGGTAAGGCTTTGTGATAAATCAGATCACTGAACTGATCTGAATTAAAAATAGCTTTGCAAGAACAAAAGAAATCAGTGTGAAGGGCAGCTGTCTTTCAACTGGCTCTTTAACTGGGGCAATTTGCAGGTTCAACCTGCACTTGTGGGGTTGTGCTGTGGAGGGGAGGGTGTAAACAGCAGTGGATGGGCATAAGAGAAGTGGAATTCATAGACTGAGACCTGTTAGCTTCTCTCCTCTTGAGAAGATGATTGAGTAGATGAGATTGGTTTCGATGTTCATTTGGTCTAGTCGAGAGAGAAACTTGTTGTTTGGTTTTAACAGCTGTTGCCTTGTCCCTGCCTGAATCTCACTTTCTGTGCCCATCTGGGCTTTTTTGTTTCTTGTTGCAATTTCTAGCAGTATTAGCTACTTTTACTACTCTGTACCAAAGCCCATGGTCAGATCAGTGCCTGCCAAGGGAGTGAATGGACTGGGTTCTCCTTGGGCTGTACACAGAGATTCCCATTCTTCACTATCTGGGAAAGTAATTTGCTTTTTTTCTCCTGGTGAGTTTGTTTTCACAAGAAGTTCTTGGCCTGAGTACCAGTGCGAATCAGCTAAATGCCAGAGGATACATCCATGCAGCTAGATGATAGCTTAACTACAGGGGAGCTACAGGTCAGCCAGTCTCACCTCTGCCCAGCAAAATCAGGGCATAGATCCTCCTGGAAACTATGCTCAGTCACATTGAAAATAAGAATGTGTTTGGTGCCAGCCAACATGGCTTCACTAAGGGCAAACTGTGCCTGAAAAATTTAATGGCCTTCTATAACATGGTTATGGAATTGGTGGTTAAGAGCAACTGACAGCACCTACCTGGACTTACACAAAACATTTGCCACTGTTCTTTATCTCTAAACTGAAGAGACATGGATTTGACACATGGACCACTTGTTGGATAAGGAATTGGCTGGATGGTCACACTCAAAGAGCTGTGGTCAATATCTCAATGTCCAAGTGGAGAGCAGTGACGAGTGGTGTCCTCAGGGGCTGGTATTGGGACTGGTGCTGTTTAACAGCTTTGTTGGTGACAGGGACCATGGCATGGAGTGTACCCCCAGCAAAAATGCTGACAGCACCAAGCTGTGTGGTGTGGCCAACGTGCTGGAGGGAAAGGAAGCCATCCAGAGGGACTGTGACTGTGACAGGCTTGAGAACCTCATGTAAATCTCATGTAGGTCAACAAGTCCAAGCACAAGGTCCTGCATGGGGATTGTGGTGATTTCAAGCACAAATACAGGCTGGGAGGAGAATGGATCAAGAGCAGCCCTGAGGAGAAAGGCTTGGGGTTGCTGGTGGATGAGAAGCTGAACATGACCTGGCCGTGTGCACTTGCAGCCCAGAGACCCAGCCACATCCTGAGCCGCATCCAAAGCAGCGCGGGCAGCAGGGCGAGAGAGGGGATTCTGCCCCTCTGCTCTGCTCTGGTGGGACCCTACCTGGAACACTGCATCCAGCTCTGAGGTCACCAGCACAGGAGGGATATGGACCTCTTGGAATGAGTCCAGAGGAAGGCTGTGAGGATGATGTGGGGGCTGGAGCAACTCTCCTATAAAGACAAAT
Source organism: Coloeus monedula (assembly GCF_965178545.1). Lineage (NCBI taxonomy): Eukaryota > Metazoa > Chordata > Aves > Passeriformes > Corvidae > Coloeus > Coloeus monedula. Next base: position 41,699,897 of record NC_138822.1, on the reverse strand, counting down.
TGAACAAGTTGGGGATGTTCAGCCTGAAAAAGAGAAGGTTCTGGGAAGACCTTAGGGCAGACCTCCAGTACCTAAAGGGGACCTGCAAGAAAGCTGGTGAGGGATTCTTTATGAAGCCCTTTAGTGATAGGACAATGGGAAATGGCTTTAAACTGAAAGAGGGTAGCTTTAGATTAGATATTACAAATAAATTCTTTACTGTGGAGGCGATGAGACACTGGAACAGGTTGTGCAGAAAAATAGTGGACAGTCTGTCCCTGAAAGTATTCAAGGCCAGGTTGGATGGGGCATTGAGCAGCCTGGTCTGATGGAAGGTGTCCCTTCCTGTGGCTAGCAGGGTTGGAACTAGATGATCTTTAAGAACACTTTCAATCCAAACCATTCTGTGATTAATCATAGCAGGGGTGTACCTGTCACTCTCCAGGTCTCAGCATAGCTATTTCCAACAGCAGCAGCTGGGGAACAGGGAGATACCAGTGGCAACCTGATGGTAGTCCCAGGTCTGTAATGGAGCTGGTAGCCTTTGCTGGCCTCTGGTCTGTGTCTGCAGCTCTTGCTGACTTGCATGTGCAGAAAAGTTTCCTAGAGCTGGAATGGCATTGCCATTTAGTTATGTAAAATCTTGTGAAGTCTCCTGCCATTAGCCACTGGACCATGTGAGCCAGTAAGTGATTCCTCTTGGATTACAAACTGCTGTTTCTTCCCCAAATCTTAAGCTGATTTCTTTTTTCAGCTCATGAAGAGTCAGGGCTTTTTGACAAGAGTAATGCAGTGGCCATTGAGGCCACGGCCATGTTTAGTCTGGCAGAGAGCACTACAGAATCAAAACTATCTCAGATAAGAACTTTATTTTCAGTAGTGCTGTCTGAGTTAAGTTTTTTGGATCACTGTGTTACTTAGTTACTTCAGTGTCAAATTTGACGTTCAGAATTCTGTATTGGGATGAGTCAGCTGTGTCACGGTTCTTTGTCTTTAGTGTCTGTTTCCCTTGCTCTAGGGCCTTACAGATTTGAGAGGACTTGCGTACCAATTTGTCTGAATATATAAATATTTTTGTATGCATAATTCTAACAAAACATTGCTAAGAAAATATATAGTCCTATTCAGCCTTTTTTCTCCAGTATGTTTGCTGACCATATTAGAAGAGATTTATCTGAGGATAAAGGGGTGAAAATTTATCTTCTAGGCTGTTAAAAGAGGTTGCTATGCAGTGCAGTGTTTTGGTATATGAGTCAAGGTAAAGATCACTATACCTTTACTTTCTTCATTGTGCCATGCCTAATCAGCAGACCCACACCTGCAGGTGCTGATTGGGATCTCCTCTGTATTTTTTTGTGATATGTTTTATGTGAGATTCTTCACTGACCAGAGGTGGTCTGGTGTGGAGATTGCCTCTTACTCAGCCAACCCAGCTCCTGGTCACCAGGCTGCAGAGCGATTCAGTGGTGCTTCTGTGGATAAACAGGTAGCCTGCAAAGAAAAAGGCTTGTGTGGCTTACCTTGCATGAAGGAGCACACGCTTATCACAAAATTGAATTCCCAGCTTCTGCCAGAACTTGTGTCTTTGCTTGCTTTTGAGTGGTGTGGAAGTCAGTATGGATAACTGTATAAGGTATGTGACAGTGCATGAAGGCAGGCACACAGAGAAGCCTTTGAGGGACTGTACTTTAGCCCTTTACACCCCACTTAACTTTGAGGAATAGAAACTTTCACATTCCGAATGGTAATGGAAGCTCCTGGGAGGGAAGAGAGATGTCCACCAAGTTTAGTCACTTTGTTCAACATGAAAACAAAGGAAGTATTGTGAAGAGCTTTCTGGCTGGAAAACAGTAAACCTTCTCATGGGAGTCCACAGTTTCTGGTTTTGTTTTTAGTACAAACATGATGATGTAACAAGTCATCTTGTTAAATAATGATACTTGTATGCTTAATGTTATCAGTTGTTGTTTACACTATAAACTTTTTTGCCGGCTATTCATAGATTGCTGTAGTAGCTTAAGTACTGCAATGGAAAGAACATTATTATGTACTTCTCAGGGGCAATAGAAATCTAAATTGGAAACTTCCTTTGCTTAGAGGTTTTGCTGGTCTTTCCACTAGAAATAGTTTGAAACTACTGGGAACGTGGATGAGTAAGGGTCGTGGTCTTTCTGGTCACTTTTTCTGTGGTTGTTAGACTTCTGCTGAAATTTGTGGTGCTGATTGCCTACAGAGATGTGGTGCTTCTGAGACTACTTTAATCTTCAGGCCTGTCAATGTGGTGATTCTTAGTGTATGTGGAAAGCAGAGATGGCATTGTTAAAGAGGCATCTGTTTTCTGGGCAGAAAATCACCCATGGAATATTATTACACGGTGTGCAAGTAATGGAATCGAAGTATGTGATATTAAAAGTACCTAAAATTGAAGCACAAATACCTGTGTAATTTTAAGAGATCTAAAATTCTGATACAACTAGACAAAACAGTGAAGCTGTTAGTGTTGATAATGAGAAGGACCTCTTCAATAAACAATCTGTCCAATGAGAAGAAGGTCTTAATTGACAATGTGAAAGGCAAATTGCTTTTTATTTATATAGGAATACCTTCTACAATGTTCACCGTTGAAGTGGGGTTTTTAAAAATATATAAATATATTTTCAGAGCCAGGTCTAAGGAATGAGTAGTTCATAAATATTTAGGTTAAGATTGTTCCTGTACTGCTTCTTATCTGAAATGTATTTTTTATTCAAAGTCTTATGCTTAAGTTTTTTAAAAAATAAAAAAAAAGAAATTCCAACAGTAGGAGGAGTGTCCTACTTGTTAGCCTGCAAAGCTTTAATTAAGTCTTGGAGTATTGTAAACTGTCATCTCTGCTCAGTCCCAAGCTCTCTGTCTGTAACTATGTAGAACATGGTCAACTAATTTTTGACCTGCCCATGGAGAAATATTTTAATTGTCTGCATATGAAAGAGCAGATTCAGTGTACTGTGGTGTTCTCATGCAAAATAGCTGAGAAACATATGAATGTCTAGCAGGACTGGGTGTTTTGGAAGGTTGTCCCAGGCCTTTGTTTAGTGTTTACAAGGTTGCTTCTTCTCTTTCTCTAAGTTTCTATCCTGCTACAGAACATACCAGGTTTTGTTGTGTGCTGGTGTCTATGTAGGTGTGACTTTTGTTGTGTTTTTCATACACTTATGCTGGAATCTGAAGTATTACTGCAAACAGACAGACCCCATCTAGGACTGTCTGTGTTATTTGACTACCTCTCTATGGCACAACAGCAAAACTGGAGGTTTTGAGCAGCAGATGAGTACTTTGGGTCATCTACAGCCCCATACAGCTTGCAATGAGGGCAGTGTTTCCTTCATTTTTTCCTTCTTACCTCAGCAGACCAGGTTGTTATTATTGTTATAATTATACGAGCACAGGCCTTCCTGTTGTGCTGTTATTAACAAAAGTGAGCATACAAAGCTTCAGGATAAAAGAAGAAACATATTTGAAAGTACTCTTCAGAGTTACTGTTTCCCAGCTTGAGATTATTGCGTTCTGCTAGCAGCTGAACTGATCAATTCACTTCCTCTTTTCAGTAGCAACCCAGTAAGTCACTAAATTATTGCTTTGTTGATTAGTATTCTGACTTTTCTTTATAGGCTTGTTTCTAAAGGGGAATCTGTGGCATGTGGTTGTCTCAGTCCTAATTTTAAAAGACACTCTGCTTGCTCTGGGAAGGCTGATAGTATAGTGCAACACCAAGAAAGGAGATTGCTATCTCTGTGTTCCAGCAATGTACATTAACAGTATTTTCTTACTATATGAATAATTAAAAATGTTCTTTAAAACAGACGCAAGAGCCATGATATGCTTGGTCTTTGGGGGGTCCAGCATCTAGACTTAGCTGTATTTCTTTGGGGTCTGAAGTCCATTGTACTAAAACCCAAACAGAACATGTCTTGCATGTTACTGACTTCTGAGTTTATTTTTATAAGTCTTATCATACTTTTTGATAAGTGTTTGTACCTACCCAGCTTCTGTTTTGTGTGCTTTGTCACAGAAGTGACAGGAACTCTACATGGTGGAGGATTGACATATCAAATGATCATCTGAGAGCAGTACCCTCTTTGCCATAGTTTCTCCAGGGGAAATGTTGTATAAGGATTCTTAGAGTAATTGTGTTCTGTGGGACTCTTCTTTGAACTTGCTCAAGAAAGACTGCTGTAGTTTAAGTACATTTGTGATCAAACCATGACTTTGGTGCAGCCCCAAAGCAGCTGTGCATCATAGGTATATCCTACTTAATATTTTTTGGTGCTTGAATTTATTTACCTGTGATGTAAAGGTGATAACTTTTTAACAGTTGTTTGACCATATGTGGGGGGGTCAGTTATTAACTAGTAAGCAGCCAGGTCCATATGCACTAAGTGCAGTTACCTTCATCTTGACTCCTTGCACTTTGTGCATATACATTGCACAGACTATCTGTAATTCAAAATTGCCCTTTGCATCTTACCACTGATGCCAAGAAGATTTTTGTTTTTATACATTTTCCATATATTTGTAGCTCTGTAGACTACTATTATATAGTTATATAGCTCCTTAACTGACTGTAGTAATGTCCTACCCCTTCACTTAGATTTTAGAACAATCAGCTAACCTTCCTGGAATCTTACTTAGTCTTGCCTCCATAGTGAACCAAGAACATCTTGCTGCCTCCCTGTATCATAGACATAATAGACCTGGGGGGGGAATGGGGGGGGGCAGGGACAAAAAGGAGGGATTACTTAATTAAGTGTTCCTCAAATTGGATTGGTTCTGTTAAGTATGCTAATTTGTTAAACTTATGAAGTTGTCAGGGTCCTGTATTGCATGTGCATTTTGCCATATTAGCACCATGAAGGACCTTCATTAAAGGTAACTGCTTTTTATCACCTTAATATTGTTTGGCTTGTGATTTTAGGCATCACCACTTGGATCACAGTTCCAAGCTTGGTATGAAGTGACAATCTGTGACAACAGAAATTTGAAACCTGATGAAAACCCTTCTGTGTGGTCCCACTATTTGTGTTCCTTTTTAGTTGGCTGTTCAGGCTTATTCTCATCCACACTGTCCCTCTGAGACTTGTAGGAGCTGAAGTGGTGAGATCTGAATCTAGATATTTCTTGGACAAACGAAACCCTGCTGGGCATAGCTGTGTGCCCTGGTGCAAAGGCTGAAATGGGTCTTCTACCTGGTTACCTTTTCCATACTTGCCTGCATTTCTGTTATGTGGGCAAAGACCCCTCTGGCCTTCACTAGCAGTTTTCCCAATGGCAGTCTTGCCAGTGCTCTAAATCAGCTTTGTCCATGGTGGTCTGGGCAGATGTGCCCCAGGCAGAAGGCAGGCAAAAATGCAGTGTTGATGCAGGTGACTGATGGTGAGGAATTGGGTATCTGGGGGACATGTAATGTGGTACCATAAGGAACTGATGCACATCCATAGTCTCTATCTGGTTTGGGTGTATGTTAAACTTAAAAAAAGAGTATTGAAAGTCACCTACCATTGAAGGACTGTCTGATCTCTTTGGTTGTGATGTGATACTATAGAAGGGAGTGTAGATTTGCATGTTTCATTCTTCTCACATCAGATTGTATTTGAGTAATTAGAAGTTCTCTTTGAACAAAAAAAATTACTAGGAAGCAAACATCTTTTTTATTAAATTAAGACAGTGTGAATTGTAGGAGAAGAACCTCCAGCAGTACTAATTGGTATTGACAGCTAATTTGCTTGACTTAATTTTTTTAAAATAACAGCATATATTGTCATAATCCAATTTAGGTTGTACATTTGCCTTTTAAAAGATGCTAATGTTTGGATTTGTGTTGGGTTTTTTTCTGTCACCCTGAGACAGGCTGCCAAAAACAATGGAGTGATTTATTTCAGAAATATAAGCCATAGTAATTAAGATAAGACATCTTTTAAACTTTTTCCATGTATGGCATTATTGCAGCTCTTACTAGAGCTGAATTTTACTTGTTTGTGGCAGCATCCCTGTGCCAGGCTGACTTTGTGGTCAGAAAGACCTTGGAAGTCACAGGGACACAGCAGTATCAAGCTGCTCATAGCTCTTTTCAAAACTCGGGGACTTTCCTGTGGTTGTTAGGGATTCAAGGAAGTGCTTAAATCTGAAATAATCATATTCAGTTTATTTTCATCTGAAATTATCTGGTCTATTCATATGTTGTTCATAGATGTATTATAGAACTTTGAGTTGAATTTATGTAGCTAACAAATGTGATCTGAAATTCCCTCAGCCTTGATGTTCAGTATATTTCTGACTTAATGTGCAGTGTCAGGACAGCACCATTACCTATGGCAAGTATGAAAGCACACAAGTACATCATCTGTTTAGTATGGTTAAACATGAGGTTAAAATGCCAGTGACAATTTCAGATGAAGCTAGATGTATAATATCAGATTGTGATAGGAAGTAATTTATAAGTACTTTGCTTGGCTTTGAGTTGTTGGGGTTTTTTGGGGGGAGGGTGGTGGTGGTGGTGATTTTTTTGGCTGTGGTTTTTTTTTGTTCTGTTTGGGGGATTTTTGTTTGTTTTTTACTTTGTTTTGTTTGTTCATTTGGAGGCTTTTGGGGTTTTTTTTGGTGGGTATTTTTTGTTTGGTTGGTTTTCTTTTTTTTTTTTTTTTTGTCACAGCACTACATTAATAGAAGAATGTAGTTTACCTGTGAATAAATGGTGGTAAAGTCCATGATGGGAAGTGTGGCTCATAAAGGTAGAGTTGAAAAAAAAATACTTCAGGGTATTTTTGTTGGCTGCTACTGAACAATTTCATGATTTTTACATAGACCTTCAAAGCAGAAAGAGTGTAACTTCAAACTTGAGGTGTAATTACAGGGACAAAGTTTCTTTCAGGGGTTTGACTTGTTTGTTGAAATGTAAACGTTTTTCTCAGCGTTTGCAACAGTGTAATATTGTTCTAAAGCATCACAAATGACATGAAGTATGCTAGAAATACGTGGTTTTGTGAAGTAGTTTGACAGAGTAAATAATTAGGCTTAGTTAAAAAGAGAGACTTAATTTTTGCATTTGCAGTAATCTCTAGGGATCCCAGTGACAAATGCCTGACTGGAATTTAGTAACTGCTTGGGTTTAAATTTTGTTCCAGTAGCAACCACACGAAATACTTGGGTGTTTGCTTGCAGTGCTCTTAGTATTGTTTATCTTTTTACGCAGAGTGCATTTCACACAGTGGGGACTATTGCATTTAACAGCAGAAAAGGTGCGGCTGAAGAGGTTGGAAGCAAACAGTTTGACTTAGGTGTTTTGGCTAATTGAAATGGGCAGCAGCTATTGATACAGGGAGATGGATGTTCAGAGTCATTCTGTGGGACATCAGAAATATTCAGTATAAACATAGATTCTGTCAATTTTTTGCTTCCACCTATCAGCTGTTAGTGGTATTTAAAATGGGCTTTGCAAACTCTGAGAAACACTGTATAGTATGAATTTACAAAACAAGAATGATAGTGTGTCTTTAATGTACTGGAGGTTGGGATTTGCAGGAGCATCCCCAGACTTGGAAGGATGAAGAATAAAATCTTCAGTGGTTTTCTTAAAGCTTTTATGAGATTTGCTGGACACAGTGTCTTCACCATTAAAATTAAATGTAAATTTTCAAATACAATTTTTATAGAACACAAAATGCAACTTTGAATTTTATTGAAGAATTGAAGCTAGCTGTTGTGTGGAAATGAGTAGTTCAGCAAGGTGCAGCTGAGGTAAAAACATTTCATGAAGTGCAGTATGTAAGGTCTGGGCTATATAAGTTTTTGCTTTTTATTAAAAGCTTGCACTTAGATTGTCAATCCTCTGCAGCAAGCTGTCCCTTAAAACCTGGGATATGAGATAAAAATCAGAGCTAACCCCGTAAGACACACTGGTGCAGCTCCTTCTGGCAGAAGTGAGGGTTCCAAAAGTCCAGCCTTTTATGTGAGAGAATCTCAAGGACTAAACAAGCAAGTTGTAGGAGCATGCACATGGTACCTACCTCCCTCTGTTTAAGGGCTAACAGAGGAAGAGAAACACAGTGTGGTGAGTACAGGAAGGAGTAACATCCTATGATGAGGCCCATGTCCATGCTGTGCATTTCCTGTGGTTTGTCACTGTGTTGCAGGACAGCAGAGCCTGTTTGCTGTCTCTGTGCAGGGTAAGGAAATGCAGGCTTTGAACCTGCTTGTGCTGTAGCCTTCCTAAGAGACTCCAGCAGCACATAGAGTCAGATTTCACTTGTAAAATGTCTATGCTGTCTACTGGGCCTTGACCATGTATTTCATGCCATATATTCTTTTAGGTGGCTTTATTTGTACCTATGAAATATTGGAATATATTCTGTTCTGCCGCACGTGTTCTCTTGACATGCAACACTGTATTCACGTAAGTGAGAATCAGACCTGGTATTAAGGGAATAATTAGCAAAGTCAGCAGTTGGGAAGTTACAAGGTCATTCATGATACTTCCATCTGTTCATTTACATTATCTTCAAGAGAATAAGGCCCTCTACAGGGAAAGCAAATATTTTAGTGAACTTAATGCTCAGATGGTGAACCATCATTTTAGATGTGTGCAGTGGGTATTAAACGTAGAGGGAGAAGAAGTATGCCATTTGCTACAGTTTTAACTTTGTTGCACTGATAGCAGAGAGCAAAAGTGAGTGGCGACAGTAGCAAAAGCCAATTTACAAGGAATATTATTCTTAGATATCCTGGGAATTTGTATACATGAGATAAAATAATCTCAACTGTGCTGTGTTCTGCTGAGTTAACATGAAAAATCATCATGTGGTTGTCTTTAAAAATCTGTGTACAGTGGCAAACTGTATCCCTACATATCTGAGTTTCACTGGGAAGAGAAATTCTCATTCCTGCTCAACCAGAATTGGATTGATTTAGATGTGGCCCATGAAATGTGGTTGGCACTGCAGCTCCTGTACATCCTATTGACAAGAATTTTTTTCTTTTGTGTAGCAATATGGTCCCGAGAATGCCAGTAATTGGCAGCAATTTTTGCTAATTGAAAATGTCTTAAAAGCATGCAATGAAAAGTAGTAGATTCTATAGTATTGAATGTATAAACTTTGTGTTGCTTGGCCTGTAAGTGTCTGTGCTTCAACTACATGAATGGTTTTGTCTCTTGCTACTTGTCCCACTGCTAGAAGGAAATCTAGATGTTTGGTAAGGTGCATAGTTCCTCCTTGAAGTTGTAACTCAAGAAAGCTTCTTGTTAGCAAGTTAGAATTCCTAATGTACTTTCTGTGCAACTCAGACACTGAAATTGAAATATGCTTTTTCCAGTTGCACTGTTGAATCATTAACAGAGCTTTGCTGTGCAGGCATGAAACCAATAAGCAGATTTTTCTTAGTTATCAGGAAAGGAGGGCAAAGCTGTACTCCAGATCTTTGCAAACACTGATGGTTAATCCTGACAACCAAAATCAGGAAAAATAAAGATTCTTGTCCATCATGGTGTTTCAAGAAGCAATTGTAATAAGTGCAGTTAAAACTCCAAAATACACTGTTTTCATACAGGACTGTAAGAAATGAAGCTGCTTTTGTAAGTTTTTAAAATATATCTCCTCTGTTCTTATTGCTGGACTCTCATAAAACGTGGTAGAGGTAGTCCTGTCTGGAGCTACAGCATATTGCAGATACATCCTCTGAGGCCTTCTCTTTTTTCAAATACATTATTTCTGAACTCCAGGACTTTGTTTTAAGCCTGTGCTAAATGCAGCTTCAAAAACTACTATTTCAAGACAAAATAGTTTTTAAAAAGTTTCATATGAGATAGCTCTGGTTTTCTTTCTCAGGGAGTTTCCTTAAATGTCATTCATCAGAGACGAAGTGCCTGTTGTAGGGTTGTGCACCATTGGTAACTTATGCATGTCGTTTGACAATAAAAAGTTTTAGCAGTGGAAAATCTTAGAGAGCAGAGAGAGTATCAGGTTGAGGATGATGGATGAAAAACCGCTCATTTGCTAGTCTGTTGCACAATCACACATTTTTTTCCCTGGCTTTTCTGCACTGCATCAAGAGCACCAATAACTCACTTGCCTGTATTTTATCTAGCAAGGTAATTTTCTGGAGTGGGGAACCTACCTCTCCTACTTCTTGTGTTTTTCTTCGTGCTTTCCTTATTCTCTTGAGATTTGGATAATATACTTGTTTGGGATGACATTTACAGAGATCTGTATAGCCTGGCTCCTGTGTGAGATGTGAAACACTTTGGGCTTTCACTATTTATGCTCTAAAATGGGGATAAGAGAGGCATCATATATATGAGAATAAATACTACCTTTATTTAAGTATATGTAAATATATAATAAAAGCAGCTTTTACAAATAATAATGGGGACTGAATTTTGTCAGACTAGAAGACACTGGATTTGTACTACTTTACTGTGTTCTTAATAACTAATGCAACAAAACGTAGATGTGCATTTACTAACAAAGTGGTATGCTATTGTTTCCTTAGGATTAGTTTTGCTGTTCCTGTCCCATGAAGTTACTTTCAAAGCTACTGCAGTAGAGGTGGGGATTTTGTCCAATTTGTGACACAAGTACTTCCACCTTTTTTTTTTTTTTCTTTTAATATTAAAAAACCCCCAGGAGCAGGTTCTGCAAGCTACCAAGCATCAAAGCAGTTTTACTAAGGTCATAATAATGCAGAAAGTAAAAAACCCACATTTCTTCAGAAACAACTTGCTTCTCTTATTTTTGAGCCATTTCTTGTGATACTGAAAGTTGTTTCTAGTTATTTTATAAATGTTGTCCAGAAACACACCTCAGGGGAGTGGATGTGGACCTTTTATCATTAGCTTAGTCAGTCTTGGCATTATCATTGCATTTTTGAAAATATTACAGGCCAGTGGAAATAGTGGTGCAAGGTGCCAAGTGATAGCAGGAAGCTATATTGGGAGAAGTGTGCAGCGACAAAGTTAGAGTGCGAGAAAGTGGTGGTGAAGCTTTCTCATATAGGAGCACACATACTGCAGCATACTGTCAAAATAGCATTGATTTAATGAGCTGCAAAGGCAGCTCTTGGACTTGTATCTCAAGTTTAACACTGATAAAATGGTGTGTTCTGCAAAAAGCCTACTTGGAATGTATTTATGGAATGTCTTCATGTTCAAAAATATTAATAAATTTATTTTGACACAGGGTGTTGGCGTGGGGGGGAAATCATGCTGTATTTTTTCCCTTATTATTAAATATGTATATTCCTGGTAAGAATTATATAACAACAAGCTGCAAAATGGGAAAACAAATGTGTTTCAAGTTACCCTGAGAGCATTAGTGTAGTTAATGGGGAAATTTAGAGATTAAGCAAGAAAATGTCAAGCAGAACTTCAGATCATTGAAATCACAAAGATAGTCCAGATGTTGAAGGGGAAAGAATGTTAAAAAATAATTTTTTACAGATTACTCTGAGCTCACAAAGGAACAAACCTGATGAATGACATATTCATAGCTAGGAATTATGTCGTCATGTTCAGGATGAGGCACTGAGAGAAAAAATCTGGCCCCTGTATGGTGTCTCCTTTTCTGTGGGATAAGGAACAGAGGCCTCAGGCACCGCATGTTGAGTGTGGTGCTTCATGTTTGGGCCTTGCAACAGACTGCACGTGACTGAGGGCTGTGAAAAACTACAAGAGGTGGACTCCTTCTCTGCTTTAATAAAGCATACACGGATTAGTTCTGCTACTGTAGGATGAATATAAGAGTGGGAGAATACAAAGCTGTTTCAGTGATAGAAATACTTTCATATGAAGTATTTTGTTTGTATACAAATACAACTTTTGTCAGTGCAAAAGTAGAAGGACATCAATTTCCCTATCCAGACTGCTATGAACACATCCAGTACAAGATATCTAGAAAGATGATCAGAGGTCTGGAGCACCTCTCCTGTGAAGACAGGCTGAGAGAGTTGGTGTTGTTCAGCCTTGAGAAGAGAAGGCTCCAGGGAGACCTTACTGCATCTTCCAGTACCTAAAGGAGGCCTACAAGAAAGCTGGCAAGGGGTTTTTGACAAGGCCATATAGTGACAAGGGCAAAGGGTAATGGCTTTAAACCGGGAGAAGATAAATTAGATATTAGGAGGAAATTCTTTACTGTGGGGATGATGGGACACTGGAATTGGTTGCCCAGAGAATTTGTGAATGTCACATCCCTGGAAGTGTTCAAGGTCAAGTTGGATGGGCCTCTGAGTAACCTGGCCTAGTTCCATGCCAGTGGAGTTGAACAACATGATCTTTAAGATCCCTTCCAACCCAAGCCATTCTATGGTGCTATAAACTGCTATACTAAAATTCACACATGAATGCTCCTTGCTGGAATTGTGGCCGTGAGATGTAAATCACAGTAGTGATAGCCTGTGTTTATGTCTCAGGGCCTATAGTTAAGCTTGTATGTGACTTGGAAGAAAAACCATATGCATAAAACCTTTGCATTTTCTGGTCCCTTTAATCTGTGATCTCTTTTGCATGGTATGATGACAGAGGAAAAGAAAGGGTGCACGAAGACTAGGTGCCTGTGGTAAAGGCTCTCTGTTACAAAAGTGAAAAAAAGGTATTGCAGAGATGACCGCACTTATTCAAACCTTCTTTATTGTGACTGGGCTTCTCATCCTCATGAGGCTAATTTTGGACCCTGATAACAAAGGCAAGAAAGAAATTGAAATTTATGCCTTTGTCCAATTTGCAAGAACAGTGTAACACAGAACTTTTGCAAAGTGGAGGTTAACTTCTTGCTTCTTTGACTGCTTCCCTTAGTTCAGTCCTTTTGTAACCAGCAAATTATCCAAACAGAGAATATGCAAATGTAACTTTTTGCTATAGATCAGTATGCACCTAGACTTCCAGATGTGTCTGTTTTGCATGGAAAAACACCATTTGGAGGGTCATCACAAATGTGAACAGTAATTCAGTCTTAGTTTCCTGACAGGATTTTAAAATATGCTTTACCAACATGTCTACTAAAGATCAATATATTTGGAATAACCATGCTGGAGGATGTTTCCCAATTTTGACAGCATGTACTGTAGTAGAAGCGTGTTGAATGTCTTCCTGAATTTTTCAGGCTGTATTGTTGCTTCTGTTTTAGCCAGAGCTATGCGTATAGTTAATAGTTGAGATTGATCCATCTGCAAATATTGCTGTATTTGATGTATTCCTCATAGAGATGCATTAAAATCTATCAGCTCTTTATTGACTTTTTAAATGTATTTTTTATCTTCCCCCGAGTATCCTTTTGACCATTCAAGTTTAATGGCACCGAAGGCCTGTTTTTAGCAAACCAAAGCAGGAATAATTTCCTATGTGTTTCCTGTGAACATGTATTTTTCTTCTACTTTGGTTCCCTTGCTCTTTATCCACTACTGCTTCCCATTTTCCCATTCCTCCGTTCTTCCCAGTTCAGTTGTGCACAATCTCTAGTTGAGTCTCTCCCTTCCCTTCTTGCCTGTTTTTATTTTTACTTTGTTTCCCATCCCAAATTGCTCACTGTGTTCACTTGCACCCTTCCTGTCCATTTTATGCATGAAAGTCTTCAAAGTCAAAGAAAGTATACTTTTTAGCTAGATTTAGTTTTCTTCTTGCTGTGAGGACATAAACAGTGCAAAGGAAATTTGCAAAGTGAGAGACAGAGACAGAGTTTCAGGAACCTTGCCTGATTTCTGAGCCAAGAAAGGTACACACCCTCACAGGGATGCATGCCGTGCAGGTACTAAATGCCCCCTAGAGAGTCCTCTTCTGTCCACCCACTCTGACACATGTCAGTTCTTGGGAGCTGTGTTTGTTATGCAGAGTACTGTGCTGCCTTTAACTCCATGGTATGGAAGGAGATCCCTCCAAACCCAAGTTTGTGACCTGCTGCATCTCTTGATGCAAGAGGTTGTTCAGAGGCAGGTGTACCAAAACAGGCAGCCACTGTAAACTTCTACCAATGTTTTTTGGTAGAACAAGGAATCAAGATTAGTTATAAAATTAATTTTTCTACTTAGATTAATTCGAAAACCACATCATTTTTGCTATGATTTGGAGAAACTCCCAAGTGAAACATCTGCCAGAAAAACATTGCTTGATTACTGCCTAACCCCTGTGAGGGGAGATAGATTTGCCACCCACTGCTGTGTTAAGTCTGTGTGTCTTCTTTCTGTCACGCCTCACTTTGCCATCACCTAGCAACTCCCTCATCCTCTCGTGCAAAACTGCAAGCTCAGACCTGTATCTCTAAACCAGTGCTTTTTACTGAAAACCATTTACTTTGTATGGATAATGTCCAGTTTTTTTCAGCTTTTATGCCTGACCAGTATTAGTCATTGCTTGTTAACAGCAGCTTTTTTAGTGCGATTAGACCTTCAGTCTGGCATTGTGAGGCATCTTAGTGTCTAGCCTTCCTCTCTGTCACTTTTCCGTGTACACACACTAACTTGCACACAGACACACAAACACAACAGCCAGAGCTGGTAAACCTCAGTAAAGGTTTTTAGTTGATCTAAAACAAAATGTCTTCTTAAGCTAATGGTTGCCTTTTACAAGCATTTGAGTAATACAGTGCTCTGCAAGAAAATTATTCACGCCACCATCACCATTTTTGTGACAACCTGCTGCACCTGCTCCTGCAATGAAGGGACATCTGTCTGTTCTGTGGCCATCCTTGCTGCTAGAATGATGAGGAAGGGTAAACAGGCAGGGTTGTCTGGCTAGCTCTTGTCTTGCTGTATTCTTGCCCTTTATTTGGCAGTCCTTAATCACTAGTGCTGGGCTACAGCTTTTATAATGCTGCCATATTGCAAGCAAAACTGAAGACCAGTTTATTTCTATAAAGTAAAAGCATAGCTGCCTAGAATGAAATTTTAATGAATATTGCTTTTCTCTTACATAGCTAATCGTCAGGCTGCGTATAGAATGGTAGAAAACAGAGAGGTTCAAGGACTACACACTGTTAACAGCAACTTTGAAATGCAATTTTCTGTAAATACCTTTAAAAGTATGTGCTGTTGAGCATCCAGTGATCTTTGTCATCTCAGACTAAAAAACCCCCACCCAGTAGCCAGTAAAATCGTAGGCTGAAAAAGGTATTTAATTTATTTAATCAGATGTTCCAGCTGATTAATGCCAGCTAAGGAATATCACAAAATAGGCTATTGCATTGTACACCTTACACTGTAAGGTGTAAGAACACACTGTTCCTGGGAGAACGCATTGACTGAATTGTTGGGGTTCTTTCACTTCAGTCTATGGAATCTTTATAATATTCATAGCCATGTTTCATCTTGTCAGAATCTTGTTCTTTCTCTAGTTAATGATTCATAAAACAGTATGCATTGAGCAAAAACTGTGATTAGTGGTGTGGGTTTTTTCTTTCTAAATGCTGAAAGCTGTATTTTTACCTTTTGAAAACTATGATGTGGGCTGTTAACTGACTTGCAGATAATACTGGATGCCTTTTCTAACCTACTTATAATGATGCTTCCAACCCAGTTATAACGATGCACTGAGAGGTGGAGATATTGTTTCAAAGGGCTTTTGTGTGAAGGAAGGAGGTTCTTGTTCAAACCTCTCAAGAATTCAGAGAGGGAAATTTGTGGGAAAGCTCACACTCCTTTTCCTTGGAAGAGCTCACAGGTTCTGTTGTCAGGCTGTGTATGGCTCTTCTACAAAGCGATCACCCACTCCTTACTCTTGTTGCTGGTGGTAAACTGTCTTATTTTTGTTATAAGTTCTGTTTGCGTGTTCGTGGACGCTTTTTAATTGAAAAGGCTAATGTGCAGATGTGTTCTTTACTTACAGTGATAGCTTAAGATTCTGAACTTGCCCATAATATTTCCAGCTAGGTTATTTAAAGAAATCCAGCTAGCCATTTGCTAACAAGTTCCTGGGAAGGAAGACTGTGGTGGAGCTTCTATACTGTTTATTAACTTGCATTTTTTTAATACAAAACTGTTCATAGTGGTGCAGCTATATGTGGAGTATGTGAGGAATGACAGAGTATAAACAACATCTGAAGAATGACAGAGTGTTTCAGAACTGGCAAAAACATCTAGTAATGACTTCATTTTACTTTCTTGCTGCCAGAACCGTTCAGGGACAGGTTTTTCAATTTGGTTTGGCAAGTGAAAGACTGTTGGAAAACAATTTGCTTGTATCATTTGGCTGGAAATAACTACTTATAAAGGTTTATTTGAAAACATTTTTATTGCCATTTAAAAATTCTGTGACGAGGTGTCCATACCTTAAAACATGTACATGTTTCTTACCAAGACACACCTCATGTTGCTTGATGTCAGTAGGGTAGATACGTGTGTTGTTGTGGTTTGGATTTGTATATTTGTACAGTGCAACTATGCTCGTAATTGAGATGAGTGCCAAAGCATACTGTTGGGGAAAAAAAAGTAGTCACTTGCTCATTCTGCTTTGTCTATCCAAGACTTGACTTGAAGAACAGAAGTATATGGTTCCTTATATGGGCAGTAGTAACCTTTACATTTAAGCAGTCACATTCCAGTCAGAGAACAGATTAACTTTATAAAAATTTCTGACAGTTCTTTAGGTTCCCATATTGCAGTTCTACTCTAGTGGCTGTAAAATGTCTCTCCTGGTTTGATGACAGGAGCTCTGGCAAACAGCACTACTTCCTTACATGCTAAGCAGTTCTTTACTGAATTGGTTTCAGAATTTCATGTTATTGTATTAACCATTTTTTTTGAGTTTTTGTCCTACACAGCTTCTGAAGTTATTCTTTTCTCCCTTGAAGCTTTCTCTGTAGCTTAAAAAGAAACACATTAGAAAGCTCCTTTGAACCAAGAAGACTCCAGCTTTTGTCCTTCATAGGGCATTTCATAAAATGGGATAATACTTTCCTTTTCTACAGCTTTGTGAGTGATTTCTGAAAGATATCTGAGGAACTTCTGCTCTATAGCAAACTGAGAGCTCTTAATTTAATCAAAGGAATTTTGGTGATGTAGGATGTGTTCTCTGCTGAGGCCGCTACAAGACAGACTTTTCAAATACTTTTCAAGAGTAAAGTGAGCTTTCTATTAAATGCTAACCAAAAATAAGTCGTAGGGGTTGAAGGAAAACTTCTACTAACTGCAGTTTTAGCTTTCCTGAAGGAAAATAGTGTGTGTGGGGTTAATTAGTTGTAACAGATTTTATTATTCAGTAGAGTAACTTAGATTAGAGCATCTTGAATTTATACACAACTTTTGAATTTGCTGCTTACATCATTCTTCTATACCAATTCTTGAGGGACCTTATTTTTCACACAAGTTGGCACCTGGAAAACAAGTTGCTGTATAAATATACATTTGGGAGCCTAACTTCCTATTTCCCTCAAGCTCAATGTTGCGCTCAGTTCAGGTCCTGTTGCCCATTGGGCACTGCTGCTAATGCTTCTTTCCATCTCTCTCAGTCTTGTTTCCTGGTATTATCACTAGTGGACTTTGAGGTTATACAAAAGTATGTGAGTGACTGAAACAACTGAGGCATCATGGAACAAGGGTCTAACAGTTTTGTTTACCTTTCTCCTTCCCGCCCAAGCTTCTTTTTGATCTTAGGGATGACCATATCAAAGCAACTTGTTAGGAGTTTCACTGTGGTTAATATTCTTTGGTAGGTTCCTTTTTTTGTTAGTTTAGTTGTCTAGGTGAGTTCTCATGGGGTAGGAGTAGCACTGGTGCATAACAATGATGGTAGCAAATGCATGCTTGGAAGGCAGGACCACAGCAGCCCCAGCCCGGACCGGCTGAAATTGTTGCAGATATCCAGTCTTAGTAATACATAGTGATACAATGGAAACCAGGAGGAGTCGTGGCAGTAACCACATCTTTTCCCTCCTCCAAGATATTACCAACTGCTTTTTAAACAGTTGTCTAATCTATCAAAAGAATCTCAAATATTACCAGTCACATCCTCCAAGGTAATCTCTTCCACTCTTCAACTGTCTGCTTGCAGCTGTATGGAATGGCCCTCAAATGGTGACAAAAATGGGATTTTAAAGTGCTTGAATTTCTTAGCTAATCTGACTGTTGAACAGCTTAGTTTAGCTAGCATTCATTAAAAGCTATATGTACAAAAATTATACTCACAGGACCTGGGGTAGGAAAGCATAGAGAACTTGAAGATCATAATAACCCACTCATGCATTTAGCTCAGTGTTTCCATGGCATATCCTTTCTGCAAACTTTGTTGTGAATATTTACATGCTAATATGCAAATGGACTAAATAATTCCCAGTAGTGTTTCATTTACGAGTTGCCTGTATAGAACTGATGAGCAAATTATGCCATCTATTTTAGTGCATGCAAATTATTTTAACCACAGCTTTTGTGTGTTGTCCACCCAAAAATCCCAATCTTCTTTAAAGCAAAGAAGTCCTGTTACCATTTTTTATTATCGCCTCTGTTGTAAAGTTGTGTTTGCATAGCAGTTTTGAGTGTTGTTGACCTCTTGTTGAGGTGGAAAAATGTGGATGAGTGAAAAGATAAAGGTTTCAAAGTAGAGCAGTACCGGTATTGTGAAATTCTTGTTGTTACAAACACGTTTTGTTATCAAAGTAACTTGTCCTGTGCTTTTCTGCTTTTTATCTTGTGTGTTCAGTCTATTCTTTTTACACTTAGTCTACTCCAAGGTCCATTTGACCTATTTTTCTTAAATGACTATTTCTTCAGTTTCAGATTACTGAAGCTTTTGATTTGACCAAATTCCTCTTTTATATATATTCCCCACCCAGCAAAGTGAGATTGTTTGCATTTCTGTTTGTGTCATTTCTTTAGAAACTTGGCATTTTCACTGATCCCCTTTTTGCCATACATGAGATTTCATTCTGTGTGGATCTTACCTGATGCTTATATGAGTGAAGCAGCTTGCCTTGCTTTCCATTCAAAAAATCATGGCCACAATGTTACGTGATCCCTGTCACTCTATTTTGCATGTGCCCTCAAAGATAAATGTAGAAGAATTTTCCTTCTCCTTAAGCCATTTGCCTTTCTTATCAACCATTTGTCTCAGCATGCTGCAGTATTTTATTGGTCAGCATGCATTATGTGGTGGTTTTATCTCAAAGTGCGGTGTCTGGTATGTGTTAGTAACAATAGTCCATTGCCATATCAAAGCTGCCAAAATAAAGGAGCAGAACTCTGATTCTGGGCTCTGCCAAGTCTTCTGCCTGTGCCCTTCACTGTGGTACTACCTTAACTTATATTGCATACAGTTGTGTATAGCATGCAGATGTTTCCTTCTTTCAGTTGTTTCAAAGAAAACCGCATCTTGACAGTTTTTAAGAATTTGTAATTCCAGATGGCTTTATAGAAAGACTGCTAGTCTTCTAAAAACTACTGTTATTGGCACGTGAAATCAGAATTGAGAAAAGGTAAGCTGCAGTTGGGAAGTCTTCTCTGGCTCTGTACAAATGTGCCTTTCTACTGTGTATGCTTTCAGACTGTTACAAAGTAATGAGAATTTAATTGGGCCATTTCACTTTGTAAAAGGAGGGCCTGTTAACAGTTTCTGCAAGGTACACAATGTGACGTCAATTATGTCAGAGATCAAATGTTTGTTCTTTCTGATTGCTGATCTGTGCTCACTGATTCGGAAAAGTCCCTTAGCTATTAATACATCAACACCATCTAGTACGCAGTAGAAAGTTTGCTCTGCTTTTGCAGATGGTGTTTGGAAAGACGTAAGACATCCTTAGGTGTTTGTGGGGAAAGCAGAAGACACAGTAGTTGACAGTAAAGGTTAAGTAGGCTAGTGGGGAGTAGAGGAGTGAGATAGATTTAAGGCCCTTGGAATGAAGCTCTGAATTTGGAAATTCATGGAGGGGGCAAAACCCAACCCACCTCTTCCTTGCAATTTACTGTGACACACAGAATTCACACAGTACAGAAGTTACAAATGAAAATCTCTGTGCCTTGTTGAAGGAGCACAGCATGCTGTGTTTCCAAGGACTTCTACACTTCGATTCCTTCAATGAAGTTTTAGTTTTGTTTGCATTGTTGTAAGAAAGTTTCCATCTGAAAGAATCACAGCAGGTTATTTTTTAAATGAAGGTTATTATTTGTAGCTGTAGTTTGTATGTTGTGGCTTCACCTTGAAGAACAGGTTAACGCACAAGAAGTACCACTTTAAATGGAAGAGGAAGGGACTCTAGTAGGTTGTCAAATCTTGTAGGTAATCAGATGTATTCTGGGTATTTGTAAACTTTGATGGAGGTGGTATTTTCTGAAGTTCTGCATTTTCAGTTTTTTCCCTTCTGAAAGCTGAAGGAGGAAGATAGATGATCTGAGCTTTCTTGCAGTAAATCAAAGCATTACAGTATGAACATATGTTTTGTATACTATGAATAAGATAAATTGCTTTTCAAATCCAGCCAGCAAACAAAACAAAACAAAAATACTACTCCTATTGTGACGTTTTTAAAAGACGTCCAAGTACAGTGCCATATTCCTGAAATTGGGGGAAGGAAGTGAGGGAGGGCAACTGTAGAAATCAAACAGTATCAGAATCTTAGCGTTGTACTCAGATTAGTTGCTGAGAGACTAAAAGATCTGGCAGGGCACTGAAACTAATGTGTATTATTAAAGCTAGGTAAATAAAGGTGGTGTGAACAGCTGACATGACTTAGAGTAGATGAACAGTCTAAATGGCAGTTTTGTGTTGGTTTTTGCTTGCTGCTTTCTCTGCAGCATTTGTGCTGGCCTGGTGGTGTTACAAAGACCAGGAGAAAGATGAGATTTTTCTTCCCTTTTTTTATTTGTGAATTTCATCACGTTGCATACTACTTCTGATTTTCATCTTATTATTTTTGAGGCAAAATAAGAAAGAAATCACATAGATTAATCAGGGCTTGAAACTGGACTACATGAGCAGACTTTTTTTTAAAATTTTGTTTTGAGTTTTTTTTGGTTGGTTGGCTTTTCTTGTTAGGCATCACAGGCTATACAATTTCTGATCTGCTTTTTTTAGCTGTTCACTCTGAAATTGTTCATTCTAGCACTAATTAGCAGTTTTCACAAGTACAAGAACAGTACTATCACAAATTTCACCCCAAAGATTTTACTTTCAGTCACCCTTAAAACCTCCATAAGCAGTTGTGGGTGGGGAGAACTTGACAAGACAACAAACCTAATTGTTTGGGGGTTTTCTTTACTTTTTCCCTCCTTCTCCTTTAAATTCATATGACTTTTTTTTTTTCTGCCAGATAGACAGAAAGGACAGATTTTTTTTTTTTAATTACTTTTTCTGCCAGATAGACAGAAAAGACAGATTTTTTTTAAATTACTTTTTTACTTTTTCTTTTAATTACTTTTTTTTTTTTTTCATAAATTAATGGCATTTATGATGCAGGAAGGAGTTTGCTCTACTTTTACAGTGATGCCTGGAAAGACGTAAGAGATTCTTCAGTACTTCTACGAAGAGTGGAAGTCACAGCAGTTGACAGTAGAGGTTTAATAGGCTGACAGGCATTACAGGGGTTGGGTGGATTAAATGCTCTCAGATTGAAAATCCAGATTTTTTCAGACTTGAAGCTTTTCGTGACTTTTTAATGATTGTTGAGTCCATTGCACCATGTAAACATTTACTTCATTTTCAGGATATATTGGTTTAAAAATGTGTGTTTTCTTTTACTCCTCAGGTGTCTAAGGCATAGGGGCATAAAAGTTTGCTCTTAGAAGTCTGCATGTCCTTCTGGTACAAAGCGAATCTATTCCACAAACTAGCGTTTGGGAAATCATTAAAAAAAAAAAAAAAATAGGATTAAAGAAAGAAAAATAGAGACCTGAATTGTATATGTATATTTTCTTGTAACTGAGTGGTGACATGCATTACCTCAATACATAAAAAATGCTCTCTGACATTAAAAGACATAATGTTTTTTGAGAGGGAGTTAACTTGTGATGACTGTTGAGAAAGCTGTAGGATCTTTGATGTGTTGTTCCTTTTACCACTCTGTGCACAAAATTATGCTTCCTTTCACTTCTTTAGATCTGCTTATTGGCACTCTGCCTAGCAATGCTTGCAGGTTCCTACACACAACTCTTCATTGTCTGGTAAACTCAGAACGAAGGCAATTAAACCATGAAAATTATAGTCAGCATTGTTTTAAAGCATGGAGAAAAGCTCTTTTGAGAAGCTAAAATGTAATAAAATCAATATATGCCTCACTATTCACCTGAAGCTAACAAGTGATCTGCCTCCTGAGCTTTCTGAAAATAGTGTTGATAGTATGCTGATATCTTTAGTTGGATTTTGTGTGGAAATAAGATGTGTGTAGGCAATTTGTATGTGTGTCGGAGGATGTTTTTTGTGTCCCAAACCCCTTCATTTACAAATAATCGGATAAATAATTCTACTATTCAAATTCTACTGAAGAGAGTAGGGAAAAACTATTGACGGTTTTGGTTGACCTAAATTTGTCAATTATATTTGACAGTGCTCCAGAGTACCAGCAAGTTTCATGGAATAATAAACAAGATAAGACAATATCTAGTTTGTAAATCCACTGCTGATGTGCATATTGTATTAGTTGGCAGAGAATCCAGACAAGAGGGAGACTTTATAAATGCATCATCTACAAGAGAAGTTTGTTCAGTGCCTAAGAAGGTACGATCTCAAGTCTTTATCATTTCAAAGAAGTTGGGGAGTTAGCTTTAATAGTGCCTTTTGATCTTGGATCTGCTTTCAGGTAGCTCCAAGAATACCGTAAATGGTTTCTGGGTACTTGAGCCTGGGGGGAAAACACAAGAGAACAAGTATGAAAAGAGTAGCTTTTCATTAATGAATATATGTTCATGGATTTCTTCCACTGTAGAGCACTTTCAGCTTAGAAGTTTTGCCCCTTCTGGCAAAATTTTGTGTAACAAAGACCTCCAGTTTCACACTAGAGTTGAAATCTGGCAGTGTCTGACAATGACTATCCCCAGCGTGGTTTGGTGGAAGAATGCTGCCTTATAGATCTGCAAGTCCTTTTAGTCAGTTGAAGAACTGACTTTAAAAGCTACTCTCGCAACTTCCCTATGGAAAATATGTCTGGACAAATCTCACCAGCAAAAGTGAATTTTGCAGTAATAAAATGACTGTGGTTTTCTTAGTTGTATTAGAAGATGCTGCTTTGAAGTAGTAACAGAGAGGAGACAGGGGCTACCAAGGAATTTAACCTGATGACTCTTTTTAATGGAACTCACTGTAAATGCTTTTTGTAGGACTAAAAATTCTTGTCAACATCCTTACATGTTGTGCTGACAAACTGCCATGATCAAGAAAGAATGCAGTCTTGGTTTGTAAACTCCCAGTTACTTAAGACAGATAAAATTACTATTCTGATAGTCTTTTTTTGTCTGGTGCTGAGTTAGTATAATTGGTATGAATTTAATATAAGACTCTCTGTGCTCTTCTGAAAAGTCACCTGCCACCTTCTAGGGGTTTTGTGGTCCTCCTGGTGGAAGAGAACCATTCAAGGATTAGAAAACAGCTAAATAAATAGGTAATCTGAAATGCACAGAACAATGAGAACCAAGTTTCTGGATTAATTCCAAAACTGTGTATTTCATCCCAATGCATTCACTTGCCAAAAAAAAATCCTCTAAGTGTTTCCTGAAAATGCATTTGTGTGTTTCAGACTGAAAAATTGGCACCATACTGTCTATTTTATTTGTATATTATTAATCTTACACATGCATAATTGTTTCTTGTGCACCTTAATTTCTAGTATTGGCCCTATGCCTAAAACCCCAATATATGCCCACTAGAAAATTTAAAGTTTCATTTATTTTTGTTTTGTCTTTTACTCCTCATATTTAAAATTATAGATAACACCTGTGACAAGTTATGAATATGTCTTCTTTTGAGTGAGGTTTCACTTTTTGATTGTACTAACTTCACTGCATAAGCCTGACAGCAATACACCCAGGGATATGTCTGTTTTAAAAGCTAGGGGCAGCATTTCAATTTTAACTGTCAATCAGAACAAGGCGGCACATGTAGTGAAAAGCAACATGGCTTTTATTTGGAATGTGATTCCGCAACAGCATGCTTTATCAGGGCTTTGAAAAAAGTATTTGTTTAAGAAAATGATCTAAATATGCTAAGAAATGCATTCTTCAAAAAAATTATTTTCATGGTGATGGAAAGAAGGCAGAACTGATTTTTGCTTGAATGAACTAATGCATAGGCCTGTAGGAACCTAGCAAAGCATTTTTCATGGATGTTGGCTTTCACTGAAGTTGTTGGGAATTCTAAAGCTTATTTGAAATTGAGCTGAGAGACCATTCGGATGTAAGTACCAGTACCTGTTGATGTGAGCTGGGCCTCAGCAGCCAAGGTTGTGTAAAAACTGATGGTTATTTTTAATCTGGCAAAATGAATACCTTATGCTGTTAGTAAATGATAAATTTTGGCTCTATAAGGAACATGGAATTAAAAATTCAAGAACAAGAACTAAAAGCTGGGTAGGAAGTTTGCATTTGCTGTCTGTCATCTCAGTTTTTAAAATTTTGGCTATGTGGTGGGCAGGGTGGCATTGGCATCATGGGCTTCTGGCTGATCAGAGAAATTAAAAAGGTGTCCCTGTAGCTCTAGGGGAAAATTCATATGGCACTCTTCCCCAGCGTGGTGGAGATTGCAGTTTGTGTTAGTTAAGAAGCATGGTTCTATGATTCTTGTGTGAGAAGCTAAACTGCGAAACACTTTTTTTTTTTTTTTTTTTTTTTTTTTTTTTTTTTTTTTTGTCTGAAGCATACATTGAATAGATGTGCTTTTTTTAAAGTGTGCATTTAGGACTAGGAGGTGTTCAGAGCAGAAGACTGGAACTGAAATCTGTAAACTTGTGTTTCAAGAACTGTACATGTCACAGTAGTTTTTGCTGCACATAAGATTCGTGACAAAAATGTTGACTTTTCTAGAGTATCCGGGAAAAATACTCTTCAAATTCCTGCTACATTTGAATGTTCTCTTTTTTTGTTGTCAGGAAGGATAGCATCTAAGAAGGTAAAGAGGAGATCTTTATAGCCATCTTACACTCAGTGTTTAAGTCCAGCCAGCCACTGAGCCCACACACACTGGCTCACTCACTACCCCCGATGAAATGGGGGATAGAATCAGTAGGGTAAAAGTGAGAAAACTCGGGTTGAGATAAAGACTGTTTAATAGGTAAATCAAAAGCTGTGCATGCAGGCAAAGTAAAACAAGGAATTCATTCACCATTTCCCATGGGCAGGAAGGTGTTCAGCCATTCCCAGGAAAGCAGGGCCCTGTCACACCTAGTGGAGACTTGGGAAAGAAAACATGGTCACTTTGACCATCCTCCCTTCCTTCTTCCCCCAGCTCTATATGCTGAGCATGATGCTATATGGTCTGGGATATCCCTTTGGTCAGCTGTGTCCTCTCCCAGCTCCTTGTGCATCCCCAGCGCACTCCCTGGCAGGGTGCAGCAAGGAGCAGAAAAGGCCCTGATGCTGTGTAAGCCCTGTGCAAGAGCAGAAAACATCCCTGAATTAGCAACACTGTTTCCTGCACAAATCTAAAACATAGCCCCATACTAGCTACTGTGAAGACAATTAACTTTATCCCAGCCAAAGTCAGCACACTACAATATTTTTCAAACTAAATGTTTTCCTCTTCTACCCACCCCTACCCTGTGCCTTACTTTATTGTGAGCTTTTCCTTTGTCAGGTACATACAGAGACTCAATGCTTTAGTTAAAGTAGTTTCCTGCTATGGTAACAAAAAAAAATAAATAGTTGTAGCTTAGCCTGGAAGTGAGTCCAAGACTGTAAGCTGTGACCTGTCTTTGAACTGTTAAACCTCATCAGATCTGAGACAGTAGCTGTTGCTCTGCATATTATAAAGCATGTGAGAAGGCACCATGTATGGCTTCAGTAGCTCTAGGGCAGCGAGAAAGTACACAAAGTAATACTTGCTTTGCAAAAAATTGTTAGCATGGAACAAGAGATGGTTGTCACAGCAAAGATTTTGAAAGTTGTTCACCACAACCACAGTTAAGATAGAGCCGTGTGTTCTGTTTCTCAAAAGATTAGAAGCAAAATAATTTTATTCTAGATGCCTTTAGGAAATAAACTGACACATACAGGAAAAATTTACATTCTTTATGGTGTATGAGTTTTTATACGTGGTAGTTACTGAACTTGGCCTCTCATTGTCTGTTTTCCTATCGTTGTCAGCATAACATTTTCACATGAATGAAGTGTTCTTGACTAATTTGTCTGTCTATGCTGACAAAAAAACGGGCTTTTCTCCAATGTCTAGCATGTGTGCTTTCTTCAGCTAATTTACTGAAAGCAAGCTCCCATGTTGCATGCATGTTTGGCTTTTGCTGACTATGTGTGCTCATATTTTAGGAAGTTTGGTGTGTAGTAGAACATCATATTGTACCAAGTCTTTGGAGGTGTGTGGAAAACAACAGCTTGGGTGGGGATCAGTGTTTTAACCCAGGGATTACTTATTTTAAAAATCTTCTACTAGTGATTAAAATGACTTTTCTTTTCCTACAAAACCTGTTTTAGCAAGTTCTCGATGCCTTTGTTTGTGTACTTACAGAGTTGCAAGCATGGATGAATGTTATTATTAAATGTGTAAATATAGGTGAGTGAGATGAACTACACACAATTTTAAAAGCTATCAAAATGAAGTCATTGCCTTTAAGTAGGAGTTCGATGTGTAGGATACTGCTAATGCACATCCAAATGAAGGAATTACTGACTAAATGTATTAGTTACAGGGAGGCTACAATGAAGAATGCAGTTAGCTGCAGTAGGAAAATACTGGTATGTAAAGTAAGAAGTGTGTTTTTCTAAGGAGGCATTGTTTTGTTCTCAGAAAAGCCAATCTATTTGTTGTGTTCCCCCACGCCTTTTTTTTTTTTGGCTCAGGTGCTTCTCTGAAAAAAGGAAAGTGCTGACTTAGAAGCCTTTTACTAAAGGGTTTCTTGGTGGTATTAAGTATACTCTTCAGATTCATGGAAAATTAATTTGAGTGAATGAGGCCTGAGAATACTTTTTTAAAACCAATTTTTAGTTATTTACAAGGTGCTATTTGTACTGCTTAAAGACAAAATGAGGGTTTTTTTCTCATTTGAGGTATCATGAGGTTTTTTTTGTTTGTTATCTATGACTTTTCAATGTGCTGACCTCCAAACCATCACAATTTATAAGAATAAGTGATTGGAGATTAGAAGGCTGTAAGATTAATAACACATGTAATTACACAACACTCCAGAGCATGTATGTGTACTGCTCTACATAAACATTTTATTGTAGAGTTGCTTATACAGGTATATACAGGGATGAAATATCTAGAGCAAAAGGAAATCACTCTGCACTGGTTCCCTCCAGTGTAATACTGCTAATTTCTAAGTATATTAACCAAGTTGTAGTATGTTCTAAGTATAGTAAGTTCTAATTATAGTAAACAAGTTATTTTACATGATTCTTGAAAAGTCTCACTTGTAGCTGAATGTTTGCTTGGGCTGAAGAATAGTAGTAAAAGGAAATCTGCAGCTATTCTGCGAGATATAAATTTGTTAAGGCATAGCAATGACAGATTTTTCTTATAATAGGTCGTGGAAAATATTAACACCACCAATGAATGGCTTGATCTTTGCTCTCAGCTCCAGATGACGTGTCGTGTTGTCCGTAAGGGTAAGTATAATTCCATCGTGAAAATGTTGGTAAAATCTACAAAGATTTTGAACCACGTCATCGTAGCTTTCTGTTTTGTTTACTTTGGCAGACACACTCAGAGTGTCTGACCAAGGTGATCTCTAGCTTAGTGGTTTATTCTTGGTCTAGCATGGCTTTACAGCTGTGATAAGATGCAATGTCAAATAGTTAGAGCATGATGCTATCAATGCCCGTGCTGTGGCTTCAATCCCCATATGGGCCATTCACTTAAGAGTTGGATTCAGTGATCTTTGTGGGTCCCTTCCAATTCAGAATATTCTGTGATTCTGTGTGATTCTGTGATCTCCTTGCTACTTCAAGGAGATACAGCATATCAATGCAACCAAGGACCTTAGACTTCTGAGAGATGCCACTGACTACCTGGCTCACAAGCTTCATAGTTTTGCCCGTTCAACAACATCTCATGCAGCAGGCCGAGGAGCAAGATTTCACTGCATACTGGTGTGGGCAAAAGAAGCAGAATCATGTAGAATCAGTCATATGCTGGACATATTCCTGGGCCAGTGCTGTCCTTTTAGTCTGTGCTGAGAATACTTACAGGAATATCCTAGGTGTGTCACTGATCTTGGTAGCTTCCTGTCTTCTGAAGAGTTTGAATTTAGCAAAAATGGATAAAAAATTCTATTATTTCTCTAAACAATTACTTTTGTAAAGCAAATACCTTCTTTATAACTTAAGGTTCTGTTGTTAGATGTCATCTATTACTGAAAATGGAGATGTTACTGCTGGAAAGCCAAATGAAGAGAAAACGTATAAAAAGGTAAAAAAAACTTTCAACCTTTTTATTGTATGTTTTTCCCTTCACGCTGGTAATTCAGACCTGCTGTAAGTGAATATATTTTGGAACTGACTAAAACCAAGAACAAACAAAATATATTCCGTGGGGTTTTTGAAAGTCCTTTATCCTGCCTGTGAAATCATAAGGTATTTCTATCCACTGCAGAGCTGACTATTTAAAGCTTGTTCGGTCCAGCTTTAAAGTACACCATCTTGCTAGAAATAGATAGAAATTCTTTGCTCTTAGCAACAGATGCATCTCTGGGCTTAAACACTGTTATGAGAAATTTAGTAAGTTTCCAAATGCTTTGAATGTTTACACGATGTGTCTAGACTACAAACCCCAAAAGCAAAGCACCTTTCTAGTGCTTTGCCAAGCAGACCACTATTTGTGTGCTAAATATTTTTTAAAAAAGAAATTCTTAAGAGTGGACATATTTAATGTAGGAGCATGCATTGATGGTCCATTTAGATCTTGCTGGGTGTGGTTTGGGGTTTGTTTTTCTGGCACTGATTGTCTGTGACCAGCATTATTTAGGTGCACTAACAATTTTGATAACTAAGTGGAGCTATAAATCCAAATTTTTCTATGCATATTTACACAATCAAATTGCTAGCTACTGAATTTGATTATTTTTTTGACAGATCACCTCAGAGAAATGGTAATTATGTTTTTAAATTAATTTCTGTAATCTAGCACAGAGTTCCACATGCTTCTGCAGTACATATAGTGATTAGGGTTTTTAATTTCTGGATGTTGCTTGCAGTACTGCTGGTAAAGTCAAGGAGATAAGTAAGCTATTTCTTTTTTCACCCCTTTTCCTGGAAGTTACATTTCCAGTGCTGGGTGGCCTTAGCATTCCAGATAATTTTCTCAGAAATGAAAGGAATTAATGTTTATTTTAAATACAGGTTAGTTTAAATTTCCCAGGTCATAACTTTAAAATATAGAAATTTTAAATTTCTCTTGACAATTAGTAAGAGAAAGGAAGAACTGTTCAGTGCCTGAAGTGAATACTTCTGCTGGTTTATGTTGCTAGACTAGACTAGTAGTAGCTGTAGGTAAGCTTCCATTCCCCCTGGTCATCCCACATACTCCTCTCTGTTCCTTTTCAGCTATAAGTTCACAACCAATGCCATGTAAAGTCTTCTCACTGTGGCACAGATTTTACTGTGTATCTAGTGGAAGTACTTCTGACAAGACCTGGGATTCACAGCCACATCACACTGACAGATCGCAGTGACTATCATCTCCAAGTTCTGTCCCTGAAATGCCAGTTGATGTATCTTATGCCAATTTATTTCCTTTCCATGTAATTACACCTTCAGTTGTTTTATGTTCAAGATCCTGTGTTGCATATGCCCGTAATAGTTTAGTATCATTACCAAATATTATCATCATACTCCTCCTTTTAATGATAATTTTAATAAAATATTAATAATTTTTGACCTCACAGTTTATCCATGCAGAGCTAACCAGTAGCATATATTTGCCTGATGACTCACTTTTAACAATATCTCTCTTTTCTTAAGCCAAATTCCTTAGAAATCTTGCACTTTCTGTTAAATCCTGAAGACTCTGCTTGAGCAGGGAGGGTTGGTCCAGATGCCCCACTGGTGATCCCTTCCAATCTAAACCACTCTGTGATTCTGTGATCCTCACCTTCTTCAGATATTCCATATACATTTTTCTTCTTTTGTGGAAGTTCAGAGGATTCAATAGTATGTGTCAGGAAGTGGGTTGCAGGGTAAGCCTGGTAGGACCTGTGTTCATCAGAGGCATTTCCTGTCATTCCTCATTTAATTCCATGTTTTTAGGTAACTTACACGGAGCGACCTTGCTCTGTAGAGATGTAGGCATGTACAGCTTGCTCTCTAGGCATGTTTGCAGTCAGAACCTGTCTGTCTTCAACTGCCTGCAGGTGTTGCATTTACAATTCTCCAGTTATGTATTGTTACATTTGTTTGGTTGAAAAATACTTCCAGTTCTTCCTGTGGCTTCCTGTGCTGCTTTCTCCAGAGGTCTGGGCTGGGGAAGAGCTTTTTTCCTCAGCTGATGCTTTTTCAGCTACTTGGGCAGTTTCTGCTCCAATCTACTGCTGCCTTTCCACCACAGTGGAAACACTTGGGCGAGACACTCATTTAGTGCTGAAGTCAGACTGTGCTTGCTAACCTCTTCTCATTGTTTAGAGACTTCACTTCCACTTTTTTTTTTTTTAAATATAATTAAGGTGTAGAAGCTTGTACCTCTCAGCTTAGAAAAGCAGAGGTCAGTATACCTTGGCTTGTGCTGTGGCCTGTAGTTCTTTAGCATATTTGGCCTTGGCAGAATTCCCAAGGAGATTATTTCTTTGTTCATCATGGAGAAAAAAAGGAGTTTTGTTTATAGTGGAAAAGTTTATTTCTGAATTCTAGAATTTTTGCAGTGCAATATGTTCTTTATGTTCCTGAATCTATGTCAATTAGTTATAAATGCTATCCATATATTACAAACTTCTGTAGTAATGACTGTTTTTCACTGCTTTAAGTTAACCTGAGTTAGGTGAAAACAAACTTTCTCCAGGATGGTGTCTCTGACTTCATCCACGATAAAGCTTTCCAGAATAAGTAGTCTGTAAGGCTATCAGTTTCATTTCTGGAACTTTAGATTTTTGCCAGATTTTCTTTATTATTTTGTTCATCTCAGCTAAAATAGAGGTAGCTAACATCATTATCTGACTTAATTAAGTCTCCTGTTCTTCAATTTCCTACAGTAGCCAGCTGACTTACCAGCAGTATGAATGTAAATACCTTGAAGTTCCAAGAAATTTCTTACATTACTACAGCCTTGGTAATGGTCTTGCATGAGCATTGATACCTTATCCTTTCAGACTCTGAAATGCATAACTGCTCCAAGACAGAGCATGATTTCTATTATGAATCATGCTTCTTCATTCTACTCTTTTTTAGCTTTCAGTTTTTCTGCTGCTGCATTCTGACATAAATGCTCTTCTGGCTTTTAATTGTCTGTTATTATCTAGTCAAAGTCTTGAGAGAAGAGGGAACACAACTTTCTGTTTATTGGTTTTGGGTTTTTTTCATTTTGGTTTTTTTGTTTGTTTGTTTGTTTGTTTTTTTCCCTTTTGAAAACCAGGGTGTTTTTCTCTTTTAAATGATGTTATTTAAGGTGGGGCTGCTGAGCTGTTCAGATGCATGCATTTGCTACAAACATTATAATCTGAAACTACTTACAGGTTTTCTGTCTATCTGTAAATTTTGAGAACTTGTTAAGTCACAGTTCGAATATGAACAATTAAGTAGTTCAGTCACCCAGATCAAAGAACTTAGTTAATGGAAGAGACACTTCACAGATACATGTTCCATGCAGCTTCTAAGGTAGAGGATTAAAATAACACTGAGATCAAAGAAATTGTGCAGACTGTGGCCAGTTCTTTAAGGGCGGAGGTTTTTTTGTTGGTTAGCTTGGGCTGGTTTTGTGTTTCTTTTGCTTTGGGTTTTTTGTTTGGTTGGGTTTGTGGGTTTTTTTTGTTGTTGTTGTGAGTGTTTTTTCAGAGAGAAACAGGGTAAGGGACATAAGAGAGACTAGTTATTTGTTCCATTGCACACTTGCAAAAATCCAGTCACCAGACTATAGTTTCTCTTGGATATTCATCACAGTCTTGTCACAGATATCTGAATTGTGCAGTTGTCACTTTTTTTTGTTTTCTTCCTATTTTGCAGACTTTGTTGTGAGAAGTTGCTGACACACATGCAGTTTTTGCACTGCAATGTCATCAATCACACAGTCCCTGAATCTACTTCCTGTCAAATCAGATTTCAGTAGCATCCTGATGCTTAATAATAGGATGGTGGCAAGAATGAGGTACAGACAGGTCTGTCAAAGCACACTAGAAGCGTAGAAAAAAATCACACCAGAAAATGAAATAGATGTAAATGTGCGCTGTTACTGGATTGCCACAATCTCTACATTTAGTCTGAAGGCTGCCACACAAGTGTATAATTAGAGTTTGTTTCTTGTCATTGCATACCTTGCAGCTCTTCTGTTTAGAGTATTACAAGGACTTTATGTAACCTGTTCAAAACTGCATATCGTAAGTGTGAGTCACTTTGCCAGGGGCAAGAGGAATTTACCTGGATAAAGGAAGCCAGCTACCTATTGTTAGAGCTTGCAAACGTGCAAGCAGCATTGCTCCGTCACTTTTGGCATTGACTTATGCCCTGCATCTAATGCCTGCAAGTTTGGTACTTTTTCTTGTGGACACTGAAACTTAAATACTGGAGGTTTTGCTGCACTGGGACCTCAATGGCAGATTTTTGCATCTACAAAGATACTGAAATTACTGTCTTTAGTGACTTTGCCTGGAGCTATGGCTCCTTCCAAGCTCAGAGGTCTCAAATTCTTTTCCTCAAAGATAGAACAGAGTACTTGGGTTCATGGCTACTACTGAAGCTTCAGCATAAATGTTTTGAAATGGAGGAAAAATTGATTGAAAGCCATGGAGTCACCTGAATCTAATTTTGGAAAATGAAAGGAGATCAGATTCAGCTTGGACCAGAAAATCATTCTGATTGCAGTTGAACTGGAACAATCACACATGTTGGGCAGTAGTCCACCTTCATGAAGCGTGACCTGCAGAAGGTGGGCAAACATTTGCTAGAGAAGAACAGTGTGAATTGAAGAAAGATTGAAGGGGTACTGTGGCTGTAGTGACCCATGGTTACAAGCTGTGGAGGAACAGTAAGATTAGTTATTTTAATGGGATTTTCTGGTAACTCTGTTTTTATATCCCTATTTACGATTTATTATGTGGCAGCTGCAGAAAGCATACTGAGATGGGGTAGCCACCTCCATCCAGAAGCTTCAGCAGAAGCAGCTGCGAGAAGTGTTCTTTCAGTGAGACTGTAAGCACAGCAGGCACTGACAAGACAGATCTAGTGCAGAAGCAAAAGGCAATAACCACATGTACATCTTGAATCTAATTGCAATTTCCTAATATTCTAAGCGAGCTCTCTTTAAATATTGCTTGAAGAAGATGTGTTGTTTTTCAACAGGCATTCTCCTCAGATGGTTTGGCTTAAGCGTTTACACAATTTATGGCAGGTTATATCTTCTCAGAAGTCTCGAAAAGATAAACGGTGGATGCCTGGTACTTACCGTAACTAGTAAAACTGAAGAAAAAATCCCTACTTGTAGTAGAAAATTCAGATCTGGCATAAGCCATGTGGCTTCAACAATTTCGATCAAGTGAGACCTATGAATATTTTTCTTCTTTTAAAAATTTATTTATGTATTTTACTGAGAATTTTGCCTGAAGTCAGGCAGCTATTCTACCCCAGTCCAGTTCATTGTCCCACCAAGGAGAAGAGTGGGATAGTGAGGGTGATGAAAGCAGATTCCTCCACATACAGTAGTAGAGAGAAATGAGCTAGTGGCAACTACTTTGTGGGATGCATGGTTGCAAAGCTGTGTTAACCAGTGGAGGCTTCTGTTCAGATGTCTGTTTCTCCCCATCTGTTACAAAGAACTGTGGTAGCTAGATGTCTCTGCCATTTCATTAGGCAGATTTTAAAACCTGTTTGAATGACAGTAGTAGAGAAGGTGAAAGAAAGCAATCATTCTGCCTTCCAGAGTGATAATGAGGTAGAATTTCTGAGGCAGAGTTAATTTCTCTTCATCACTTTATGGCACCTGCAATAAACCAGATGTCTTCTGGAAAAATCACCATCTTTGCCCCAGAAAGTTCATAGGTCAAACTTCAGCTGCAATAAAATGAGTTATAAACGGGGAGAACACAAAAACAAGGACAAAGTTCACATTCATGAAGTCCTAAAGGGTGTCCCTGGGATTTCTACTTTTCACGAAGCCAAGAATGTTAGAGTTACATTTCATGAGCATGTTGTGGGAAATGCACGTAGATTTAGCGAAGACCAATTGAGAGCTGAAAGACGAACGGAAAAATAACTGTGAATGGCAGTAGAGAGGAACTTCTATTAAATTAGATGAAGCCTGTGTCCTCCTGCTCAGCTCCAGTCTGCTCCTGGTTTGTTAAATGATTTGTTATTAATAGTCCCATACAATTACCAAGAAATTACAAGGGCACTTGTTTAAAAGAATAAATTCATTCACCATATCTAAAATCTTTGTGTATTGTGTACTCTGTACATTTACTGACACATTAGTGGTTTGTTAGGTTTGCCAGTTATTTACAACCTTCACACTCTAACGGAAATAATTATTGGCCAATTTATAATATCCTTCCTAAAATTACAGTATCCATACTTTTGCCATCCTTGAATTTTTTTTTTCTTTTACTTTAAAGGACATACTTTTTCAGTCCTTTCAGTAGTCTTGTCCCTAACTTGCACAGTTGTTAGATAGTTCCAGTTAGTTGATTTTTTGTTTTGTTATCTGAATGTGAGCTGCCTTTATATGCATTGTGTGTCTGATTAAGACCTTTATTTTATGAAAATAACAAATTTCAGTTTTACAAGGCTACCTGAAAGTGATTATTTGTAAGAAAAACAATGTCTAAATCCTGCTTAGTCTATTTGTGGGATCATGTGCAAACTTAAGACCCAATTTGAGAGAATTTAAGTTCTCATTTATTTTGCTACTCTGCAAAAGGATTTCAGCTTAAAGTAATGTAGAGCAAGTAGAAGACCCACCTGCAGAGAAAGCAATTTGAGAGAACAGTGCCTTGAGTGCTAGAATATTTATCAGTGATGCAAATATTCCATACATCTGTGTTCTATATTATATACTGCTGTTAAGCTTTATGAGTCTGTATATGATTTTTCGTATCTACAGGCTCTTTTAGCAAAGCTATATGACAAATATAGAAAAAATACATAGTTATTATTGGCAAAAAGAGGCAAAGGTATGTTTCTTCAAAATGAAGACAGTTTAAGTTTTTTATGCATGGATAAAATCATCAAAGCACTTGTGCAGTAGACAGTAATATCCTAAACAGCAAAAGGAGGATGAGAGAAATTTTACTTTGTTACGCCCTTTATGTAACAAAGACAACTGTCATAGTGTGCACCATTTGCTACAAATTCAATCACTTTCATAACCTAAAATACATCAGCTTGTTTATCCTGCTGGTTATTCTCATCCCTTAATATTTCTTGAGCTTCAGAAGGTTGATAATAGGTTAAATGATCTGGGAGTCACTGTACTGTCACTGTGCACTGTCAGTTTTACAATTACAGCTGATAAACGGTCTCAGGGCCATTTTCTGAACCTCTTCATGAGGCTAATAGGAAGAAAAATTTATTTTAGTCTCTAAAAGACTGAAAAAACCCATGGCACAGAAGGTTGCTGAATTTTATTGTTTGCTGTACAGCAAGAGAGTATTCAAGACAAATTGAAGTAAATAAGGGGCTTAGGTTTGAAACTAGATTTTGCTGCCTTCATGGGCATTGAAAGAGGTGCCCAATTAAGGAAAAATTCACAAGAGGCTTGCATTTTTCCAGTTGCATTTGAAATTTCCAGCAAATACATTTTTGTAGGAATAAAATGGATGTTTCAAGAACATTTTCCCTTTTATCTTTTACTTGAATTTAATGATGATAATTATATTAATAATAATAATATAAAAAAATTAAGACAAGGGATGTTTTAAAGACAAATTTCAAGGCTTGTTTTGTTTTTATTTTATGGATTGTGAAAACAAATACTTATCAGTTGCTAAGGGGATACTGGGTGACCAGCCTTTGGTGTTAGTGGTGATTGACAAAGAGCTGACTTTGGGCCAGCAGTTGCCTTCAGCACACTGTAGTAGCTATCAATTTGTTTCAAAGCAGTTGTTAAAGTATTCTGCATTATTTCATAACATTGCTTTTCTGCTAAACCAACTGCTGTGATTGCTGCAGAAATGACGGGTGGTTACTAATGGCAGTCTTGAATAGGAGAGGAAATTAACAAGAAGGTAACCTTGTAGGAAAGGTCTGTGTCTTACATTCTGCCCTCCAGAGACTGTAAGTCTGTAGGTTTTCTTTTGAATTTGAAAAAAGTACTACAGATATTTTTATGAGCTTGAAAGATGATCCAGGAGTTTCCTTTTGAAAACACATTGCCAGGTTACTTTTCTTGGGGTTTTTTTTTGAAGTTTGGTGGGTTTTGTTAGGGTTTGTTTGGAACGGCGTGTCCTCTTGTACTGTACTATCTGCTGTTCTTTCAGATATAGTCACTTGCTGTGGCAGTGAACAAGATGGGCATCCAGCAATGAAGCAGAAACTATTTGTATGTGTATTGGTTTGATCAAAGTTACATAATTACAGCTTTTGTTGGGCATTAATCATTCATGAATAGAAGCCTTTCAAGGAAAGAAAAATGTGACTCTTCTTATGACACAAAGCCAAATCTTTTTAGTAGTCAAAGTAGCACTTTCAGAATGGAGTGTTGTTTGTTCCCACCAAATTGCTGGTTCTAAACTGCTGTGCAAGTGTAAGTTCTGCTTGGTGTGCAGTCTTAATTATTTAAGAGCTACACATCTCTGTCTTTTCTAAAAATAAGCAGCCTGTCTAGTGTATGCTGTTCCAAGAACTATTACAAGAGTAGCTTTGTGTACTTGAACCACTTCCTATGTCATTTCCACTCCTGAAATGGTTCTGTTCTAGTGCTAAAGTGGTTCTGATCATGAAACTTCTGGTGTCCTTTGCTTCCACTGTTAGTCTCTTGCTTGTCTGGTGGGTAGGAGAAAAAACCTAAAAACAGGGACCAACCATTGTCTTCAAACTGGTGGTCATGCAAGGGAAGATACTCCCTTCCTTATAGACTTCTTTCCCTCCCCAATGCTTTTCTCTGTTCACCCCTTCCATCTTTTCTTAAAAATTCCTTTTTTTACTAGTTTCTGATTTTTGACTCAGTTCTGCAATTTTTTTAATCCATGCAGCACGATTGTCTATTCAGCATGGGAAAGTTTCAGAGATAGTCTCAATTTACACATATATAGTATCACAATTTCATGCTGTCATTTTGAAGCCTTCTCTGTCCTGCAAGCTCTGGCCATTGAATTTAGTCATTACGCTTTATGAGGGTAGATTTGTATGGAGAGATTTTGCTTTCCCTATCACTTTCGTTTTTCTCTGGATTCCCCACAATCAATGCACCTCTTGCACTGACTGTTAGGCAGAATGTAATAAATACATTTGCATCTACCATCAGCATTTAAGCCGTAAGATTGCATTGCGATGCCTTGGCATGCATGTACAATCAGCTGGAATATGTGACTGGTTTTTTTCAGAATGTAATGTGTGCTGCTTCACACTCCTAAAGCAATTTGAATGTCCCATTAGATTGGAAATGTCTCAAGAGGGTCACAAAAAATGGGTATGGGTTTTGTGAAGACAGGCAGGAAAGTAGAGGAGGAGGAGTTGTGCTCTGGGTTAAAGTGAATCATGAACTTACAGAAGTCAACTACAGTGACTATGGAAGCCCTATCAAATGCCTCTGGGCCAAGATCAGAAGGAAGATCTCCAAGGGGGATCTTAGACTAGGCATCTGCTACCGACCTCCAAACCAAGACAATCAGGGCAAAGAAGCACTAAGCAGGGTCACTTAAGCAACCGTTAGATAACAGATCCTGGGTCTTACAGACTTCAACTATCCCGACATTCTTGGTGGAGCAATACAGCAGGTCACAAAATCTATCAAGTTCCTGGAATGCATAGAGGACTGCTTCCTCCTACAAATGTTAGATGTGTTAACCAGGAATGAGGCACAGCTGGACTTGGCTGCTCACTAACCAAGGAAACCAGCTTTGTAGTATCTCGCTCGGTGGTGGCTTTGGCTGCAGTGATCACAGTGTGGAGTTTGGGGTCTGGCTGTGCATTCTGAAGGTTAGTACTAAGGCAGAGGAAACTGTTATGGAAAGAATCCTCCTGGGACCCATCACAAGTCAGATGAAACACGTGATTAGCAAATTCCAGCATGGGTTCAAAAGGTCAAATTGTGCTTGACAAACCTGATTGCCTTCTACAGCAAAGTAACCTGCTTGGCTGATGTGGGGCAGGCCATGGACACTGTCTGCCTGTGTTTCTGCAAGGCTTTCTCTATGGTCTCTCACAGCCTCCTGGTGAAGCTGTTGTGTAACAGCCTGGACGAGCTGCCCGTGCAGGGGGTGGGGAACTGACCCACAGGCAGCACCCAGAGTGGGGGTAAATGCCTCCTTTTCCAACTGGCAGCCTGGCACAAGTGGGACCCCCAGGACTGGTGTTGGGCCCAGCGCTGTTTCATGTCTTCATAAGTGGTCATCCAGAGCACTTAAAATCACTCAGGGATCAAGTGGACACTTTGGAAGGAAGAGCCAACCTGCAGGAAGGCTGTGTAGGCTGGAAAGCAGGCAAAGAAGAACCTTACAAAGTTCAACAAGGACAAGTATAAGGTCTTACACTGGGAAAGCAAATCCAGGAGCGCAGCACAGGCTGGGAGCACAAGTCTGGGAAGCAGCTCTGTGGAAAGCGACCTGGGAGTCCCAGTGAGCGACAAGCTCGGTATGAGTGAGCAGGGTGCTGCTGCAGCAAAGGAACCTGGTGAGATCCAGGGCTGCATCCACAAGGGCATCAGCAGCAGAGATTGTCCCATTCTTGTCAGTGTTTGTCTGGCCACACCTGGAATACTGCCATCAGTTTTGGTCCCCACTATACAAAAAATATATGGACAGGCTGAAAAGGATCCAAAGAAGGGCCACAGCGATCATCAAAGGGCTCAGAAGCCTGATGTGTGAGGAGAGGCTGAGAGAGTTGGGTTTGTTCAACCTTAAGAAAAGAAGGTTGAGGGAAACCTTACCACCATATTCCAGTATTTAAAGGGTGGCCACAAAGAGCATAGAGACTCTATTCTTACAAGGGGTCACATGGAAAATATGAGGGACAATGGGTTAAAGTTTCTCCTGGGGATATTCCACTTGAACTCAAGTGGAAATATTTCACAGTGAAAACAATCAGCCAGTGGAATAATCTCCCCAGAATTGGTGGATTCCCCAACATGGGGCATTTTTGAGATTTGGCTTGACAGGGTGCTTGGCTGCCTTGTCTAAATCATACTTTTGTGAAGAAAAGTTGAACCTCCTGAGGTCCCTTCCAACCTGCTATTCTGTGGTTGTATACTGAGTTAGAACCCCATGTCTAAGTTATTTGAGCAATTTGAAAAGTTTCAGTGTGTAAAACCAGAGAATTGATTTTTTGTAGATTTTGCTACAATAGTGATTCTTTTAAATATTTTAATTAAAAAGCAGTTATTTCACTGGGGTCTAGGATGTAAAGATGACAGGGTGTTATTACAAAAATGTTCAAAGAGTTTACCTGTAATATTACTGATAAAGAACAGAAGTCTGCTTTTAGCAAACTCATGCTTGAATTCTTACTTTCTGCACAGACTGCATCCTCAGCTATTAAAGGTGCTATCCAGTTGGGAATAGGATACACGGTAGGAAACCTTACATCAAAACCAGACAGAGATGTTCTTATGCAAGACTTCTATGTAGTAGAAAGTGTCTTCCTACCAAGGTAAGAACAAGCATATTCAATTTTTCTTCAGTAGAATTTAATAATTAAACTCTTAACTAGATATTTTGAACCAGGTTTGTTCTCCAGTTCTAACAAAATTGTGTTAGAGTAAGTATAACACATGAAACTTGAAAATTATCTGGTCTTCATGTTGTCATTGAAAATTAAGGTAGGGAGAGAACTGGAAAGGTCACAGTTCATCTGAAGATTTGAGACTTACCATTTGTAGAGAGGGAAAGTAATTTTTACACTTTCAATTAGAGGAATTGTCAATAAGAATTTGAAGTGATTTGTGGATCCAACATTTACATTTGTTTAGTTGTGGTTTATTTTCTAAAAATAATACTTGATATATTGTTGAGAGTGTTTAAAAATTTATGGAAATTCAAGTCCTGCCATTTGAAGTATAACGTAATAATTTATACTACAACACTGCATTTTATTGACACTATAAAATTCTATCCAGAACTCCAGTCTGTGAGAACGTTCAGCTCCTACAGGCTATGCTGATTACAGGTTGTGCACCTTTACTGCCTTGCTACCTCAGCTTGTATCACTGCCAAGTTGATGGTATAGAAATTGTAGCAATACAGTTAGGCTGATAAGGGAAATCAAGGTCATACTGATTTTTAATGTTCAGAAGATAAGTACAGTGTCATGTACCCTTTCCAAGTTACGTATGCTAGCAAGAGATGAAGAAGGTTTAGGAGAAATGTATTTCACAACCAGGATGACTTACTCTGTTGAGTGTTGTCTGGGTTCTCAGAATTGATAAGTACAGTAATTTCAGTAAGTATATGCTATATATGTATTATTTCCTGCATTTGGGAATGATTTCTATCCGTTTTTCCAAGTTTTGTTCATGTGCAGTTTGAATGCTACTTCATAAGGTGTTCCGAATAATTTATAATCCTTAGTATTTACTGGTGTCACTAAACCAAGTTAAATTAACAATGTACAAAGTATTTGCAGGCTCTTTAAATTTTGGTAAATTTAAATTTTGTAATGTAAAATTTTGGTATAAATGTAAATTTCCTTGATTTGACTCCTGGTTTTCATTGAACTGGGATATCCTTCAGAAAAAAAAAAATTCTTTTGTGAAATGAAGCTTTTACATTACATTCTCTTGTTCCTAGGAGTTGAGAGTATTCATATCCTTGTTTTGGTGTTAATCATAGGGTTTGTGCACGGATTAGTAGTCTTTCTCTTGTAGATTAGGTGGATATAGAGAAGTTAACTATATGCATGTGTTTGCATATACACTATAATCACAAAATTTTGTTTAAAAAATCCAACATACAGGTAAGAAATTTGCACATAATGCAAAAAAGTTTTTATTGGTGAGAAAAATGTCTGCCTATGACAGTGATGGAGGCTTCCATCACTGGATGGTATGTTTGCTATATCAGTTTTGTTCTTGGAAACTAAATGGATCCTACATGCTATAACTGTTTTATTACATAGCATGGTTTGAGAAAGAGCATCTCTTCTCTTTTTAAACTTAGTTTTAAAGCAACAAGTAAAATAAAACAATTTGTAGTCCATGGCATTGCATGTGCCTTCTTTGCTGTGAGACTCACATGTATGTACACACAGAAATGGGATTTCCTTTTTTTTGTATTGGTATTAAAAGAAGAGCTGGGAGACATCCCTTCTGGCCTGAAGCAAAATCAAAAGGCAGAAGGAAGAGACTGACTGCACTAGTGTAAAATTGAATAGAAAAGCTTTAGCAAGAGCAAGATGAGGTTGAGTAAACTTTTTGCAGAAGTTTGCAGCTGAAGGAGAACCTAACAGTGCAGCAAGAGTGGCGCTAAATCTTTCCAGACAGTGTCCTATAAAAACCAAATATTTTGGGTAAAATTAGACAAATGAAAGTAATGGCCAAAGCAGTGTAGTTTTGGGATTTGTGATTTTTTTTTGCGTAGCTAGGTAGTAAGCAGTATATAGCATAGAGAGTCATCTTGACTGTAACAAAGAGCATCTCCATAAAGAGCACTTGTTGACAATGTTGACTGTCTGTAGCAATCTCTTCAAACCACGACACTTGATTTCTTATGCTGATGCACAGAAATTTCAAATCCTGCTATGTCTCAATGTAACATGCACTTTTATTTATCTAAAATATATTCAACCAGAAGTGTATTACTGTGCATAAATTGTAATAATTTAGGATTGCACGAAATTAATACGTGATTCTTTCTTGCTGTTTGAGAGTATTGGGATGTTGTTTCATGATGGCATTATGTGGTTTGGTCCTGAGTCATGTGAATAGGGAGCTTCATTACCCATGTTGGAAGTTAAAAGCAAAGGTTACACATTCTTTACAGCTAGGGCTGCACTCCCAAGGTGCACCTCAGCTGCTCTTCATTTTTTCCTAGGGGGGTACCCTACATGTGATGGCAGCACTGTTAAAAGCAATTACTGTAATGACTTTTTTTTTGTTCCCTTTGGATTGGTCTGGGCTGAAAGCAGTTAGTGGAAATTAGTTACACCAGCAGGTGAAGTGGGTTGACCTCTACCTGGGAGTACCCTGGAGCAAGCTGAGGGTGGGTAAACTTTCTGCAGAAGTTTGCAGCTGAAGGAGAACCTAAGAGTGCAGCAAGAGTGGTGCTGAAACAGGTGCTTACCCAGCAAGGTGCAGTATTTTTCCACTTGCTTTGGGCACAAATAATGCATCTGCAACTTCAAACTGGCTATCAGCTGAACTTTCCCTTCATTGTGGCAACTTCACAGCAGCCTGCCTCTTCGCATGGTGTCCTGCTCCACCTTCCTCCCATGTTTTCCCTGTCTCACCTGTGTCTGGCAGCGAGGTGAGAAGACTGTTTTTCAGTCATAGGCACCACCTGCTTTGATAGCAGCAAGAGCACAGTTATGGTGGCAGTGGTAAGATAGACCTAAGGTAGCAGAAATGCAATGCAATGCAGCCTTTGCAGCAGTGAGCAGAAGAATGTTATATCTGTCCTTCTATAATTAGGGGGAAATAGTCAGCACTTGTTTATGAATTTTATTGGTTGAAGAGGATAAATAGTCTCTGCATACCTCTCAGACCCTGAAATAACCCTCAGCCTGTGTCTCTGCTTCAGTAGTCATACTGAAGTGTTCAGGATTCATTAAGATGGGAGAAAAATGCCAGGGGAAAAAGTGGTTAGGTCGGATCTGAACGTAACTGCTCTGCATATTGTAGGAACTACTGATGTAAATCAGGAGTAACTCCCTGGATTGCAGGTTACTCCTGGTCCAGAGTTACTTTGTAACTGTGTTAAATTGGTCATAGTTTAGCCCAGATTAATTTAGGTGTTTATTTCTGGAAGTGACTTTGAGTGAAGTACAGGTGTCTCTGTACAGTGGGTGGATTTGAATTGCAAAGGTGCTTACCTTCATTTGCACATTGTAGTGGTGGAGGGCCTTTCATCCCTTTCTCTTCAAGCTCCCCAGGAGTTCATACAACATGTTATTTTTGGAAAATGAGGTATTACTGGAAGCTGCTATAATGGAGCTCATTGAGAACCACCTTCCAGATAGAGTTAAATTGGTACTATGCAAATATGCTCCTAGGATGGAGAAACAAAATGAACCCTGCACTGAGCCACATGATTCTGAAGATAGTGTCTGAAGTCTCCACCCTACAGAGTGAAATAGAATATTTCTCCACTGAATGAAGGGAAACCACTCCAAATAACCTCTTTTCTGGCTTTTCAACTCTGCTTTGGAAATCTAGCAACAGAGGTGCTTACTTCAGTGTTGGTACTGATGCAACAGTGGGTGGAGGGTTCAGTGGGAAAGTTCATCCTGCATGTGCTCTCTATGCTCTGTCCTATGACTGAGCTATGTGGGGCATGTTTGTGCCCCTGTCTTCCTTGGCTGGAACCAGTTCCCAGTGGCACAATTTGCTTCTAGTTAGTAGTTAGTACAATGTGGCTGCAGCAATATTTTGTCAGCCCTTTGACTGGGCTGTGGCACTGGCTCCCGGTGAGATGGCCATGGTTAGAACAGCTTGTTGCTCATCTGTAAGCCTAGCTCTGGCAGATAGTGGTGGCTCAAGCTGGTCACTGGGCCACAGGGATGTGCAGCTGTTTGTAAACTGGCAGTTTAGGCAGCTTGTTAAGCTCTTCCAGCAGACATAGAAGGAGGTGCATTTTCTGTGGTAATGACTGAGAAGCCAAACAGAAGCTGCTCCATTTTATCAGCTAATATTGGCTATGAAGCTTCAGAAATGCAGAGTGTTTTAAGCAAGATGGTTTGTTTCAGCCTGCATTTTTTTGTTGTCTTAGATGGAGGCTGCTTCTAAGCACAGCTATTGAGTTTGACCTTTTTTGCAGCAACTTGTTAGTCAATCTTATGTACTTCCCTTGCTAATACACTTTTATTGCAGGGTCTAGACCCTGCATATTGAGAGCAGTTGCTGTGGTTTCTAATTGAGCTGGGAAGTG
Organism: Coloeus monedula; assembly: GCF_965178545.1. Classification (NCBI taxonomy): domain Eukaryota; kingdom Metazoa; phylum Chordata; class Aves; order Passeriformes; family Corvidae; genus Coloeus; species Coloeus monedula. Next base: position 41,655,456 of record NC_138822.1, on the reverse strand, counting down.
TTAGATGCCGATGACCTGTAAGCACTCTGCAGCTACAGTTTGTGTACTGAACTGGTTCATTTACAAATTGCTTTCTTGTGACGCTAATGAAAGATTATTCAGTACTTTCTGCTCTTTAATATCAAAAGCCTACCATTGTATTGTGATAGCATTTGAATAACTGCTCAAATAAGTAATCAAAAAATACTAAGAAAGTAAAAACTTTTACATATGGCTAGTCTGGGTCCTACCCTACATCCAAAACTGAAGTTTACTGCTTTCTAGTATGTTTTTGAGGACTGATTGAGGAAAAATGATACTTACCCTTGGAAATATCTTTGTACCAAATCTGTATCACAGGTTAGCTGATGGACTAAGGAGTGTATTTGTAGTATAGAATGCTCTGCAGGTTCAGTGTGACTAGTATTTAAATGTTCACACTAACAAGAGTTGTGTAACTTAGACCATGATATGTGTTTCCAGTGGGTGGTTTCACAAGGCCGATAAAGTGACCTGAATATTCTGATATGCTGCTGCTCTTCTTTGATACTTCGGTTGCAGAGATGCACAGAACTCATGTTCTGACAAGGTTTTTACAGTTTGTGAGTTGAGTGATAGCACAGAGAGGAGGATGAAAAACAAGCATTAGAAATGGGGATACTTTGGCAACAAAAGCTAAAAACCTGTTATGAATTGCTGGACTCAGCTACTTCTGTTACCAACAAATTATTGGTAAACCTCTGATTACCTGGATAGTTATATGGTTATGTAAACATACTTAAACTACTTTTCAAGTACTCTGAGATCCTGTATTTTAATAGCATTTCCAGTTGGTTATGAAATAGTCATATCTTTGTCATCGTAAGTAAATGCTTCTGTATTCAGCTGTTACATAGATATGATTGGCTTGGCTTGTTTTAAAGTTGCTTACTATTCCTAGTTGTATTTCAAAGCTGCTTTGCAGGGAACTGCTTAGGATAGCGTTTGGAGACTGAAAGTTTAGGAAAATGTGAGAAAAAAGGGTATTACCACTGGACTTTATCCCACAGTATGAAAAAAACACAGACACACCTATTTGTACAGATAACCATGATACCTACTTCCATCACATGGGAAATTATACTTTCCTGAAATTAGACACAGGAAAGGAGTATACCAAAGCACTACCTGACCTGCAGCGTGTGTTTGTTTGATACAGTTTTTAGAGCTGAAACACATGTTGATGAATTTTTAAAAAGCAGCTGTATCCAACAGCAATAAAACTGAAATTAGATCATTTTAGTTTTTAATGTTGGGAGCATTTAAGTTCAGATATTTTATTTTGATTTTTGCAATCTGAAAAAGAGTTGCTTTCACTGAAAGAACTGAGGTATTCCTCCTCTTCAGGTTTTTTACAATACACATGAGAAAGTTATACATGGGGTCACAACTACAGACTTAATTCTTCTGTTAACAGCTCCATCAGAGCCTTTTAGCAATCCTCAGAATGAAGGCTTGCTACCAAGATATGCAGCTAGCTCTCTCTGCCCCTTCAGATAGGTGTGGTATCTCCTGAGTACATCCTACCAGGGTGAGGCCACAGCAAAGAAAAGCTGCCAAGAAACGTATCTGGATGTCTTGTTTAGCAAATTTTTGCAAGCCATGGGGTTCACTATTAAAAATGTAATTCGTTTTAGTTCACTTTTTGTTTGATATTGCACCACCTATGCTTTTAATCCACTCTCAGCATTTACAAAGTGACAGGCTAAGATGCACATACTGTCATTTCTAGGTGTGCTTGATTTAAAAAAAAAAAATTACAATTTAAGTATTAAACCAAACTTGCATTTGAAGCTTAGTCTCTCTTCTTTAGTCTGCCTACAAATCTTTTTCTTTTGTGTGGTCTAACAGCTAAGGTTATTGAAATACCTCATAAGTTACAATTGTTCCCTAATCTTTCCATAGCCTGTATTTTGTTGTCACAGCTCATATTAAAAGTCTTGAATTCCTCAAGATTGCCAGAATCGGAGCTCATTTTAAAAGTCTTTATCTTTGTTTTTCTGGTAGACCTGGTAAACTAGCTGAGAGGGAAATTATGGTTACCCCCTTTCTGTTATGTCCAAAGCACCATTTTGCAGATTTAATTTTTTGTCAATAGATCATGGGCATTTTTCTTGTTCAACTTCAAAGACATAATCATCCCCATGAAACTCCCTAGACTGATTAAAAATCATTATATGTAGTGCTTTGCACATACGCTTTAATCCCACGAAAGCAAAACTGTAAAATGCATCAAGCAAATGTGGAGAGAAACCACGGAGTACATTCTTTCAATAGCTAATAGAGTGGAATGTGAATAATTCTAAATAGGGTAGGGATGTACTTACATAAAGCATTCTCTACAGTGGAGTTTGTCGTTTTCCAGCGAGAGCAAGGCCATACTCCATTCATATTTGTCATATGAACTTCAAATTGATATGAAATTTGAAGTTTCCATTACTGTATATTACTGGAAGTGAGGGTGCTTTTTCTATTAAAAATAACATCAAGAAAACCTTAGAAACTATTTTCCAGAGTACTAAAAAGAAATTTTAAATTTGTGTCAAGCTTGCTTCATAAGTTACAGAAGAGCTTACTGTTGGGGTCAGTAAACTATTCTATTAGGTAGTGAAGCTGAAACGAATTAATATGATTAACAGAAACAGTAGGGTATGATAAAATACTCTGTAGACCTTAAATATAAGGTATTTCTTAAAGATGATTTTATAAAGAATAAAGAAATTTGTCTGCATAGTGAAATTGACTGTTATATCTGTAAAAAAGTAATCTGATGTGCTCTAAATAAATGGAATTGCCCTCTGTGTAGAAGCTGTTCCAAAATAATTGTTCTGTTTTACAATAAATCTCCCCTTGCTATGCATTACTGTGCACCTGCTGAGCCAGCATTGGTCATTTTACTCCACATGCACTTAGCAAATGGCTCAGAGCAGTGCTACTGTCATGGCAAACCTCCTACCTTCATCTCACCTTAGTGAAGTGACAGTACATGTTCTGGTATAGTAAGGACATGTCATCTATTTGCTCATATGCTTTCACAGGAGAAGCTTTTGAGTTATGCCTGGAGGAAACAGATTTATATAAGTATTTAGTACTGAAAGGTAGAACTTTATAAAAAAGTTTAGATGCTTTATATTCCCTGACAATTATGTGATACTTAGTAGAAAACACTCTGTTCTGTTCTTTTTTCCATCTTATGGCAATTAAGTTCATTTACAAGTATGACCCCAGGTTCCCAGTGTAGCTGTATGACCACTGGGGCATCCTCATATTGCACAAAAATTCAGTGAGTCACAACCAGCTCTAAAAAACTTAATGTCAGACAAATCTGGCAGTGTTCTGAGCAGCTGAAAGGCCTTATGAATGAACATATCTTAACTGTAAAGAAAAACTGCCATCTTTAGCTTTTATACTACTGGCATCCATCTTTTGGCTCTATAATGGAACAATAAAGCATATATGGATTTGATTTTGATACCTTGGAATTGTACTGCAGTAGACATAAAGTGATCAGAGCAGTTCATTAGGACTAGGTAACCTTCACTATTACCTGTAGGGTTTAGCACTCCAAGAAGCAGCAGTATTCTATTGTCTTTGTATGTATGGTTGGTCATCCACAACCATCTTTTTATGTGTGAATTCACGACAGAAATCTGTTTTTTTTCCTCCGTATGTCTCTTATTCAAGAGTCTGAAGTCTTACACATTTCTGGAGCCTGAGAAAGATTGTTCACCTGCTGTCACAGAAACAGTTTGGTTTTGTGGGGGTTTGGCAGTGTCCATGCCAGGGGCTGCTAGGTGGGTTGGATAGGCTTCTGTCATCAAACTATTGTTAATGAAAGGTGGCAAGTCCATGTAACAAGTATTAATTGTACAGGATGAAACCTCTTATTTAGTCTTTTTCAGGAATGTTGCTTAACATTTATTGCTTTTCATATCTGTGTGAATTTGTAGCCTTTTTTAGTGTCCTTTGGATATTCTTTTTGCCAAGCATAATGGCAATATTCCACATTTCTGAATAATTTAATTAGCGTACGTGAGTAGAGAAGTGCTGGGAAAGCTGACTTCAGCTACTGTGTCAAGTCTTGGATTTTGTATTTATCTATTTATCAAGCCATTTAGAGATGGGCCAAACTGATAAGGACAGTAGAACAGAACAACATTTTACTCTTATCAAGGACAGTAGAACACAACAGCACAACTTTGGAGAAATAGATAAAGGATGTAACTTAGACAAACAGAAGTCATGCTAAACACAAGCAGGAAATCAGCTCAGCTCTGCAAGGCTGACAGAGTAGAAGTTATGCAAAACAACGATATTGCACTTACTCAAAAGCAGGGGTCAAGGAACAGCCACATAGAAATGACACTGGACATTGAAGACAGACCCCAAAGAATCACATAAGGACTTCTGGTAAGGGGAGTGATTATGTCAAATAAAGTCAAGTAAGCAGGGATAGCGAAAGAATAAGTAATCAGTGTGTACGATAAAAACTCTGTTCACTCGATGCTCAGGGCACTCAAAAGGAGGAAGGGTCCCCCGAGTGACCAGCAAGCTGTAATAAAGGCCTGCTTTTTGATACTCAGAACTGTGTTAGAAAGTTTCTATCTGGCTGATTTCATTATCAAAACTCTGAAAGGTGTTATTGTTTGTTTTGAAATCATAGTGTAGAACTTCACTCCTCTTCTTAAAAGCCCTCTCTAGAGGTTTCCATCATAAATGAATCCAAGAGCAGGTTTGGGGTTTTTTTGAAATCTAGGAGCATTTTGCTGCTGATGTTTTCCTTTAGCTTAAATATAGTGTTCGTCTCAAGACTTTTGTAAATCAGCCTAAAAATACAATGAGATGATAAATATAAAACAAGGAAAAGAGCTAAAGAGTACAGGTAACGAACAGAAGGAGCTAGAAGCCATAGTGTAGCAGGAAAGCTATGTCACATTCACCACCACAGGAACACGGTGGGATGACCAGAGTGCTGCACTGGATGGCTACAAGCCCTTCAGAAGGGACAGGCAAGGAAGGAGAGGTGGTGAGGTGGCTCTGTACATTAGGAAGTGTTTTGACTGTACAGAGCTCAAGGATAGTGATGAGAAGGTTGAGTGCCTATGGGTGACAATGAGGGGGAAAGCCAAAAAGGCAGGTATCCTGGTGGGAGTCTGATATAGACCACCCAACCAGGATGAGGAGGTGGATGAACTATTCTATGATCAGCTGGCTGATGTTTCATGATTGTCGTGAAATCATGGGAAATTTTAACCTGCCAGATGTCTGCTGGAAATTTTAACCTGCCAGATGTCTGCTGGAAATTCAGCACAGTGAAGAGGAGGCAGTCTAGGAGATTCCTGGAGTGTGTGAAGGTAACTTCCCAACACAGCTGGGAAGTGAGCCTACCAGGGGAGCTGCCCTGCTGGATCTGCTGCTTACAAACAGAGAAGGGCTGGTGGGAGAGACACTGTGGTCAGAGCCATCTTGAGCACAGAGACCATGACACAAGAGTTTTCAATACTTGGGAGTGTCAGTCTCTGCCCTGGACTTCTGAAATGCAGACTTTGTCCTGTTCACGTTTAAACATGATCTTTATGCAAATGCATACAGGTGGTGAAAATAATTTCCTTTAAGGCAAGAAAAAGGAATTTGCTGGCACTGTCTCTCACAGTCATTTCTATTACAGTGATTAATGGTGATACAGGGGTTTATCTGCATTTATGCTCTTTCCTCAGCAGCAAACAGTCAAGTTAGGCAGTTTCACAGTAAAAGTAGCTGCTAGTAATTGCTCAGTAATTTGGTTTGGTTTATTTTTGTTTTTGTTTTCAGTGAAGGGAGCAATCTTACCCCTGCTCATCATTACCCTGACTTCAGATTTAAGACATATGCACCTCTTGCCTTCCGCTATTTCAGAGAACTTTTTGGTATCAAGCCTGATGACTATTTGGTAAGAGCCTGCAGTTTTCCTTTGAGTTACAAATTATTATAAAGCACGCTAGTTTCATTGTGGCAGAAAAGGATTCTTAAAGGGTGCCTGACTCAGTAAGAAATTTTGTGTGTGGAGGGGTATATAACTAGTGAATATTTTTAATGTTTACAGAAATTTTAATTCTTTGTCTTTGAGACGATTAGTGTAAAAAACCTGCTTTGTTTATTGACTAAAGCAACATCCATGCCATTCAGAAAATTCTTCTAGAGAAGTTATAATCAGTCATTTCAGGACTTTTGTCAATTCAGTTCTAATTAAGTAGTTCTGTGTTATTTGTGTTACTTAAGCACTTCATTACAAGTGATGTCTGCAAATGTTCCTGTCTAGCTTTGAGACTAAAAATGGCAGACTAAAAATGAAGCATTTTCTAATATCGCCTTTGTTCTATTTCATAAATTGAAGACTTAGTCTTTCACAGTGTTCAGTGGTTTACATGAGAAAAAAAAATTACTAATTTGCTGACATAGTAAAAGCAGGCTTTGCTTGCTGGAACCACTTTGTACAGTGCTAGGACAAGTATCCACTATTTTATTTCTCCTGTAGTTCTGCTTTTGGACAGGTAGTGTGAATGCAAAGCTGGATTGTCTTCTAGATGTTTGCCCCATATCCAGTTTGTTTCCTGGAGGGTCACCCAAGAAATCAGAGTCCTGGTACAAATTAGCAACTTTACATGTCAGAGTTTTATTGTGCACTTTTTTGAATGAGTTTTAAAATTTTTTTGTTCCATTATTGATAATGGCTTCTTTAAAACCAAAAGAATTTGAAAGGGCTTGGGCAAATAAAAAAGAAAAATTGATTAAATGGTGCTGAAACATTACTTAATATACTACTAAATATATTGTTTCTGTTGTGTTCAAGTATGCTATAATGGATTTTTTTTTCCTATATGGACAATAAGCCTGAAAGCAAAACTTAGCTGTTTTTGTTTTTACTTAGGTTGAATGTGGGTGTCTTAATGTGGGTGTCTTATTTTAATTCTTTAGTGCTATGTATGGATTTTGTATTACTAGTCCTCATGACCATAGTTATATATAAAAAAAGATAATTAATTTGAATTATAAATTGTAGTAGCAAGGAAATAAAGTTGTTTGGGAATTTTATAAATCATAGAGTGGTTTAGATTGGAAGAGGCTTAAAGATAATTGAGTTCCAACTTTGCTGCCGTGGGCAGGGACACCTTCCACTAGACCAGGTGGCTCAAAGCCCCATCCAGCCTGGTACTGAACACTTCAGGGGATGGAGCATCCACAATTTCTCTAGGCCACATATTCCAGTGCCTCACCATTCTCAGAGTGAGGAATTTCTTCCTTCCATTGACCGCAACTCTTAGAGTATGACCAATTCCTTATCCACTGAGTGACCCATTTATTGAATCTATGCCTCTCCAATTTAGAGACAAGGACATCATGTGTGACAGTTACATCATTATGTAATGTGTTATTTATCTTATCTCTTTTTATGGACTTGGCAAAAGATGAAGTATGTGGGCTGTGTTGCCAGCTGCTAAAAAGACTGTGCTTCCTAGAGTAAAGCTGTTATCACCTGCAACTTCTTTTCCATCTAAGGAAGCCTTTGCAGTAGCAGAAGTCAAAGCTTATAGAAAGACTGCATGCTATGAGTAAGATTTGTGACAGCCAGTTTAAGTACAAAAAGGCTATGCCCTGAGGGAAATTCCCAGTAAAGACAACTTGTTGCAGATTCTTTTTTCTCTTGGCACAGCAAAACCCACGAGTGGTATGTGGGTAGTAGTAAATGATTGTCCAGCTGTGGCTGAAGGGTATCAGAAGTAAATAAGAAGAGTAGAAATTACAGCAAGCATATGTGAGTTTACACTGTTAATTTGAAGTGACAAAGCTCAAAGATTCAAAGCTTCACCTTTTCCAAGGAGGATGAGTGGTAATGCACTGTAGGAGTCAGACTGCATAACAAGCGTAAATACATTTGAACAGCAGGTAGAATTAAATTGTCACTGGAAACCTCATGGAGTACTGTCATTTTGCAGGGAAACTTCTTGCTAATAAATACTCAGTTGTCAGGCTCTTGGGGATTTTCTTACTTTTTGGTTTTGATTTGACTTTCAGAGGTGTCCAGTGAAAACTAGCTGGGCCCTTTATATAGCAGTATTTGGTGGGTAGACTCCTTTCAATACCAGTTTCACAGGATAGGATTGGCCTATTTGTCTATAATGAGAAACCTCTACTCCCAGTTTATTTTTCTACCATCTTGTACCTGTTTCCTTCAAAAATGGATATGAAAAGCAAACAGTTGCAATGACAATATCTTCTCAAAGTTTTTGACTCAGGAATTTGCTGTGCTGACAGCATGGGGATCAACTACTTCCCCCTCAACCACTGGCTTCACTCCAAAGGAAAGTTCACCAGTTGCAGTGGGACATGAAGAGGGATCGTATGCTCAGCTGCCACCTGCTCTTCCGTGATTGTGCAGCATGTCCTGGGCAGAGTGACCTGCCAAACCTTAGCCAAATTTCTGTGAACCAGCTTGCTGTACAGCAGCAGTAGTGTTGCTACATGATTCTCTTGTGCCTATTTGAACTTGCAGTTCTTCATACTAAACTTGTGTTTGGGTAATGCATGCATTGGCAGTGAAAAACAATTTTTGTCTCTTCCAGTACTCAATCTGCAGTGAACCTTTAATTGAATTATCCAACCCAGGTGCCAGTGGGTCCTTGTTTTTTGTAACTAGTGGTGACGAATTCATCATCAAAACAGTTCAACACAAAGAGGCTGAGTTTCTTCAGAAGCTCTTGCCAGGTTATTATATGGTAAGCAATTGAAGACTGTATTTTACCTCTATTTTACCTGTTTCCTGTCACACTTCTGAAGATTCAGTTTCATTTGTCTTGTAATATTTCACTGGGTTTATCTGTATTTTTTGTAATATTTTTTACATTTTTACCTGCCTTTCTACTTCGTACCCTACACACCTAACAGAAAGAATAGATATAAATCAAGAATATATTTAAGATAAGAATTGGTGCTCTTTTAGCATTCAAGATGAAGCTGAATGTCGTCACCTGATTCGATACCAAACTTTGCTCTAATAAGCTAGTAACAAAATAAGGTTTCTAAATTTCTAATTCAGTTTTTTTCTCCATTTTGTGTTTGTCTACCCTCTGCATTTCACTCAGAGTGGACAAAGAAACTAGACCGGTCAGTTTCACTTTTGTTTCCAACTACTTCTAATTTCCATTTCTCATGTGTAAAAGCAATGATGTAAAAGATATTTTTATCCATGTAATTTGTTCAAAACTTAATTTTTAAATGGAGCTTCTTGAGAACTAATTCTAAGTCCATTGTATTGAGTTTTGTGTGTCATCAGAAGGGAAAACCATTGATGAAAAAGTAAGTAGAATTTAATTAATTTTCTTTTTTAAGGAGAGCCACTCATATGTATGAACAGAGATTCTTCTGGGTGGTATGTGGGATTTTGTATTATTGGACCTGTGACTGACTTTCTTTTCTTGCTTTGCTTTCTGAAGTAAATACTTGAAAAATTACCCTCTCACTTATACTAAAAATGAGGAATGTTGTCTTTATTGTACTAAAGTAACATGGATTCACTGTGTGTGTAAAAAAAAAAAGGTGTGTACTGACACATCAAAAAGGACAATGGTGGCAGGTACTTTTTTGTTGTTTCTAATTATGATAATCTGCTCAGCATAAGTTTGAGTTATTACAAATACATGTAAGGCCAGTTTGTATTGTTTCTGGGGAACTTTATCCTCACTACTGTGCAATGCTTTCCGAAGTATAAAATTGCTGTGATTATTTCTGTGAAAGTACTTTCTTCTGATAGTTGTATGTTGTGACTTAGTAATCATGTAAGACCTGAGATAGTGTTTCCCCTTCTTTCTTTTTCATGCCAAAGACTGAGAATAGTTTTATTCAGAAGGAGGATTTTCTCTCTCACCTCTGTTATCCTCTCCTACCTAATTTATTTTGCTTGTTGTGGAATTTGGATTATTTCACACTTTTCTGTTCTTATGGTCAATTGTGGTTCTGATGGTCAGTTGTGGTTCTATTATGACCTCACATTCCTTTTGAAATAACTTAGTCGTTTGGCACTAACCCTGAGTCTGTAAAGCCTCATGGAGGGAGGGGTTCTGTTTTTCAGAATCCAAGTCAAGATAATGAGAACTGCATTTGACCCAAACTCCTTCCAGCAGGTAAAATTCAAAGGTTGTTCGGGTCAAAAAAGAATAAATTAGGTCTTTGGCATGCATTTAGGTTTGGCCTAGTCAGCTCTTTTCTGCAAGAAAGAGAAACCTGCTATAAATATAATTACTGCTCTGGTTTTGGCCTTTATAAGTTCCTGGCAAAAAGGCAGTGCCCATGCTAGCTTTCTGAAATAGAAACCCACAAAGATAATCAACTGGTTGAAGAAACTATACTGAATAAGAAAACATACACAATTTTCTTCATGTTTGTTAATGTCCTTTGCTATTAAAAAAAAACCCCTTCTTAAGTATGGAAGATCATTGAAAATAGACTTAGATTTAAAAATCTCTTTTTTGTTTTAGAATCTGAACCAGAATCCAAGGACTCTTCTTCCCAAATTTTATGGGCTGTACTGCGTTCAGTCAGGAGGCATTAATATTAGAATTGTTGTCATGAACAATGTTTTGCCACGAGCCTTGAAAATGCATTTCACATATGACTTGAAAGGTTCCACATACAAAAGGAGAGCATCAAGAAAAGAGAGGGAGAAGTCCAATCCTACATTCAAAGACCTGGATTTCCTGCAAGATATGCATGAAGGGTTGTATTTTGACTCTGAAACACACAGTGCACTAATGAAAACACTACAGCGGGATTGTCGAGTGAGTACAAATTGACTTAAACTTCTGTGTTCACCTCTGCTCTACATTTACTCAGTATACGTTGTTTAACCTCCATCTGTTTTCCATGCTATTTAATGAGGGATAACTATGGATGTCAGAGCACTGATGAAGTATTTTAATTAAGCTACAGTGATCTGAGATCATAGTCATAGAGTAGAATGTCTGTATACTTCTTGAGCACCAACAGACTGGGTACCATGAGCACTTCCCTCACTGGGGAGCTTGTTCCAGTGCTTGGCCACCATTTCACTGAAGAATTTTTTCTTATATCCACTCTGAACTTCCCGAATGCAGCTTTAAGCCGTTCCCTTGCATCCCATCACCAGGCACCAACAATCAGCACCACCCTTTCTACCCGCCTCAAACCTAACATTCTCCTCTGCTCTTTACAAGTCATGCCTTGTAGTCCTTTCACCGTCTTCGTTGCTTTCCTTTGGACACATTCAAATATTTTATATCCTCCTTACACTGTAGAGCCAAAAATGGCACGCAGTCCAGAGAAAAGGTGAGGCTGCACTGATGCTGAGTGTAGTGTTACAATCACCTCTTTCAAAACCAGGTGACTGTACTGTGCTCAGTGTACCCCAGCATAAATCCTGTATTATAGAGGACTATCCCTCTATTTCTCTGTACATCCAGGATTATACTGATCCATCTGTGACAATACCTAGGAATGAAGTCCAGTAGATTTAATATGATGATGATTATTATTTCCATTAAATTGGAGATTTTAATTAATTTTTACTCTAGATATAATTAGCACTGTGGAACCATTGCTATGTATGATAAACTGTAAGTAGAGCTGCTGTGAACATGTCTCTTGGTAAGCTAGGAATGGGAAGGCAGGCCTAGTGGCAGCAGTCTTATTTCTAGACCAAGGTAATTTCTTCCTCAGCTGAAAAGTAGTGCTGTCCACATAATATTTTCAAGGCAAAAGAGGGATACCTATCATTGCTCTTTGAGAGGACCTTGGTGAATGGAATCAGTTCCTGTTATGGACAGAGAAAATTGCTGTAAAATAGATTTTTTTTTTTTTTTTTCCTGTAGCATGGGTAAAAAAATATAAAGTAGGAAAAGGGAGACTCTAGATCTCCCAGAGCTTCCCAGGGTTCACGGGGTTGTGGAGAGAAAAAATTGGCTTTGTCTGAGGGAAATCTTAAGAATTTCATAATCAAAAAGCAAAATGGATAGTCTGAAATCACCACATAGAGGAGATACCCTGAATATCAGAGTTTGTTGTTCACTGCCACCTGTGGTACAAGATGGAAAGCATTGTTTCTGCACATGAATAGAATTTTTTGTTTAACTATCACAGAAGTCTGCAATGCCTTGTGATTGGTTTGTAAAGCTGTGTGACCTAATGTTCAGCTGCATATTCAGTATGAGACATTTATCTGACACCACACATTGTTCTTTCTGTAGCCTCTTGCAGTGAGTATTTCCTGAGCTCCTACCATGTGTGATGACACAGAATGCATCAGAATGTCGCATCTGGGGATCTGGATGCCTTTCTGTGCATCCCTACTTGTCCAAGGTTACTTACCCAGTCAAAGCCTGGGGAGTCCATTGTATTGGAAATAATAAAGGGAATCTAAAAGAGGGAACTGGACTGAAAAGTAAAAACAAGAATCAATCATTTAATTGTTACCTACAAAGGGACTTTTACTGGTTCTTTGAAAGTCTGGGAAAATTCCGGCTACATGTTACTTGAGTGCTGATCTAATATAATTCCTTTCAGTGTATAATCTTAAATTAACCACTCTAAAGTTGGTCTAGAATTTTTAAGGGCCCAGCTAAATTTTAAAAGTACTAAAAGTAAAGAAGAAAATCACGCTATAGTAATCAGTGTATTTATGTAAATACACATATAAAAAGTAAAGTGTATGTGTGTATCTGTAGATATATGTATATACATACACTGAAGGTTATATGTATATAAAAAATTACCTGGCATTTTTTTTCTATTCAAACAAGTCTTACTCTGTGTTGTAAAACAGAAGGAGCAGACACTGTTATCTTTCATATAGCTGGATTTTCTCAGCTAATGAGGTCGGATCTGACTACCTACCTTTTACTTCTACCTTTAAAAAGACTAGAAATGTTCCATCAATTTTGTGAAAAGGACATCACTGTTGCCTCTGCATTTTTCTGCCCCTGTGGTATTTGGACGGGTGCTTAGCCTGAGTGATAACTGACCAGCTTTTTAGGACTTCAAAACTTGTCATCTCTTTTTACTGCTGCTCCAAAGTGAGAAAGTTAGTGTAGGCACTTGAAATTAAGAATTCATTTAAGAAAGGAAATTTTTGATCTTTCCAGTATTTCAGGACTAAGAATTCTCTTCTGTGTTGCTTAAATTTGGATTGTATTTCCATTGTTCATATTTGTAATCAGAATCAGGAAGCAATGGACTTTTCTCCTACTTCTTAAATACAAACATCCCTGGCTGCTAGTCCTTCTCCTCCTTAAGCTCCATCACTAAGTTCAGAGGCCTGGCAGAACTTCCTGGTGATGAAAGATAGTGGTGGTGTGGACCTGCTATGGTCTGTGACTGCTGTCACTGAATCTCCTGCCCTATTCAGCAATGGGCCCATGTTTTCCTTGGTCAGCCTTTTCCCACTTAGCAGTAGAAGCTTTTCTCTGTGTCCTGATATTCCTTGCCAGTCTCAACTCTATCTGGCCTTTGGCTTCCTTGACCATAGCTGCCATCCCTAGATGCTCATGCAATGTTTCTCTGTTCCTTCTTTCTAGCCTGTCAGTGCTCACCTGTCCTGTGTGCTGCCTTTTCATATTCAAGCTGTGCTGTGGCTTCCTTGCTTAGCTGAACTGGCCTCCTGATACATCTGCTCAGCTGACACAAACCATCTCAACAGCTGGCACAGAGCTCCTTCCCCAGGGAATGCAGTGCTGCAGTGGTGGGCCACTGCTGGAGTATCAGTTCAGGCCTGTCACACCTCCCAGCAGTGCTGGTGAGGAGATGCATGACCCACCCAGTTAGAGAATGGAGCTGAGTTGATTGTGATGATCCCTCATGGGCTGGTGTCTCCAGATTATCTAAGGTGGGACAAGTATAGCATTGTTCAGTTCCTGTGTTCCCTGCTTGCTTTGGTCCCACTTGAGGTGACAGGGTCTGAAAACTCTGCTCACAGACCATTTTTCAGTATTTGCACCTTAAATGAACCAAGGAGAGTAACATTACAGCGTTCCTAAGGATGGAACACTCATGAGTTTATCATACATACAATGTACACAATTGAAAATTTGAACTAGCTTTCAAATTCCAGACTATCGCTGAGACTTAACTCTGGCTATCCTATCCTTGCCTTGCTGCAGAAGCAGTAACAATTAAGCAAATTGTGGTCGCACAATTTTTAAGAGCAAAAGAATAATTTTAAGATATTTTTACTGTTGAGAAAGGAATGGCTTTTGAGAGTGTGCATTTTACTTTTATGGCAAAGAACACTGGACTTTTCTGGGGAAATTACATTTTAAAAGTGACTAACAAAGAAGCCTGTAAAGACAAGGAAATGTAAAGATAAAGAGGGTCATACCTCCTAAGTTTGAGGTTTGGGTATTATTTTCATCACTGCTGTTTTAGCCAGTTGCTACAGAAGTTTTATGGTATGAATGCACATCTGTTTTGTGCTGTAGCAACTGTGACAGAGACCTTGTATGACCAAATTTATTCACAGAATTTTTCAAATCCCTTAGTAGAGTGTGTAGTGTGTTTGAGTGTGTTGCGGGTTTTTGCCTTTTTTCTACCTCAAAGGATCTACACAGATAATTCTTTAACCCAAATAATTTCAGTGCCCCATTTTACAGCATAACCTTGAAAACAGTAGTGTTTATTTCATACAGCTCCTTATGTTTGAAGAGTAATTATTGATTTGTTGTAAAATCAGTCTTCTTTCTTTTGTGTTAATTTCTATGCTTCTTTTCCAAAATGCTTGTAGGAGAGGAAATGCTTCCTTGCATGGTTACCCTTTTAGTACTTGTATTTAATAAGCTTGTATTTTTTTTTCTTTTGAGTAGCATTTTTCTTGACCCTTTAATGAAAACTACTTGATGAAAACATTTTTTGCATGCTGTTTTGCACGGAGAGCAAATGTAAATGCAGATTTCTCTGTCAGATAGTGTGTAGTTTGGGCTGGCTGCATATAAAATAAAAATGACATTTCATGGCAGAAATACTTGTTTTGCTCTGTTAGTCACTGGCTGAGATAGTGGAGCATAACGATGTCTAAGATGATTCACAGAATACTTTAACATCTGATTAGCTCTGACAAAAGAAAATCTTATTCACAGAGTTAATTTTTCATGTTCCAAAACAACATATTTTGTGATGTCATTTTACTGTGGGTTTTTATGTGGTATGAAACAAAATAATGCTTAAGGCTACAAGGGGTGAATGACGCTTGCCATCTGGAAGTTTTCAGAGCAGCTTAAGTCAGCCTTGCCAGCAGTACTTGGTGACCAAGTGACAACATTGTGTTGACAGAATCTCTGTAGCTAGTGAATTAACACCTATATAAATACTACCAAGATGAACAATTTAATGTTAAGTTAATGAACTGAAGGTTTACTTGTCATCAAATACAACACTTGTTAGTACACAGCACGGTTAAGACCATTCTTGCTGAAACCTCCGAGTGCCATTTTGCTAGCAAGGTACATGACAGAGTGGTTACATGAGCAAAGATCGGGATTTTTTCTTCCCTTTAGCTATACAAGTAGTGTATTTCTAGGAGTTAATGTCAATTTTTAGTGATCTCACATGGATAAAGTCGTGTTTTGCAGGGCTTTCTCCTTTTGCTATGATTATAGCCACGTAATATTGTAATTTATTTGAGTGGGGTTTTTTCATTAGATTAGGTTATCATTTTGGTGTCTTTGTAGCAAAAACCTGCTGCTGCATCTCAAAAGAAGTTCTAAAATCATCAAAGGTATCTGCAAACAAACCTCAGCACAGGAAAAGACTTGTGCCTTTTTATGTTCTCATAGAATGCTGCATGTCCAGAAATACCTTGCTGTTTTGCATTTTGTTACTTCTCCTTGTTGAATGAGATTATTTTGTAGAACTCTGTGTGCAAAATGTTACTTACACATTTTTTAATTGTCACAATTCAGTATTTTAAATATTTATGAAAATACATGTGTGAGAACCCCTCAGATATATTCAGCTGTAAGTCCCACTGATTTACTTTAATCAAGAAGTAAAACTGCTGGCTTAATGCCGGCTGAGGAGTTTGACACAAAGCAAGGTTGGTTTTTTTTTTTTTTTTGAGTGCTAATTTATGAGGTACTTCCTTGTTATTCTGGTTAATTATTTCTCACCAGAAGTTTCATTAGAAACAAACAAGGATTGAAACATGCTTAGGTATGGTGACAAAGATTCATTTGCGTAAGGAGTGGTTGGTTTGGTTATCGCATTTCTAAGGGGAAGTAATCAGAACTGTACATCAGACTTGTAGGCAGACAGGGCCAGATCACATCATGATATCCTGAAGGCACTTTGTGGACAGGACAATGCTGCCACTGAGTAGGGCTGTGAACAGAGAGTCTGGGGAACAAGGGCTAGAGTTCTTAATGCTGTGTGCTGTTTATAAGAATCTGTTCTGCAGTTAATCCATTGGATGTGAAGGTGTTTCAGTCTGATAATGAACTGTAATAACAAAATAGCTACTTGTTTTTATGATATTCTTTAGTAATCATACAAAAAAAAATCACAAATTGTCAAGGAATAGTCTGTTGTATTTTACAAGCAGTATGAGTTTAAGTGGCAGTGATTAATTGATGTAATCATAAGGATTAATTTTATCACATAAGAGGTCCCTGTGGAAGAAGAAGCAGCATATTACAGCACAGCCTCCCATGATACTACATCAAATCCTAGACACAGGTTATGTAATTAGTGCAGTAAAATCATGTGTCTAATGTGACCTAATTCAAAATGCAGCAAAGAATATGTTGAAGGCAGAGCTGTCAGCAGTAGTTCATAACTGTAAAATAAATGTGGCAATGCTTTTCCCTAGCCTGACTAGCTGCTGTAATCTGGTTTTGCCTGAACAGTGTTGCTTACTGTACTACTAAGGTGTTATTTTTTCAGCCTATCCAGAATTTACTTTTCAGTATTTGATGGCAAACATTCAGTGATTACGTATTTTTAATGAATACATTATGTTGTAATTTCTTTTTGAGAAAGTCTGGGTAAAGGGTAGCAATAAGTAAGCAGTAAAGAAAATTTTAGAGGTTTTTGGCACTGAGTGCTTTTGTTCCTGTTAGCCATCCTATTTTTGCAATTTATGATTGTAAACCACCAACGTTTCCACACAATGCACAATAAAATTTCCAAATCTGGTGGTATGGTAATTTAGAATATACTTTTTGTTGTGTCTGAAACCCTTTGTGAGTTCTGTCATCAGAAGATGCTGTGGACTACTAAGGGCATGCATTACCAGCCTTTTTTTTTATTCCATTTGAACTAAGGCACCACTGTGTAGGATCCCTTTGCGTAAGAGCAAACCCACAGTGCCTTAAAGTCATTCTTTGAGTCTGAAAATCAGGCTGCACCTTTCTACGTTTAGATTACAGTGTGTTATGCTTAGTTTCATCACTGTTCTGATACCCTGAGCAATGAGTATTTTTCTAACAACTAGGATAAGTGTTATAAAAACCTTATGATAAGAAATACAGATCCATACTAAGTTACTGATTTACTGCTACATAGTCTTTAAACCTTCGCAAGTGCTGGAATTGCACTTTTTTTTTTTTCATTAAGAGAAGGGATGTTTCTGCTTAACTAAAAATATTTATGCTTGGATAATCTTCATCAAAATTACAGACCTAGAATCTGCTCTCTCATCTCTGTAAAATCACTCTTTCTCTTGTTCATGTACTATTGCATTTTGATTCTGTGACAAAAATGACACCATTATCTTAGGGTGCTATATGCCAAAACATATAATGAACCACTGCTGAGCTGCGTGAGGTAAAGGAGAGGCGAGTGGCACAGCATATCCCTCCTGAATGTTACTGGTGTTTCTGCCTCCACTTAGTAGAGGTGTTGTGTAAGACATTAAACACTGTTGCTGTCTGTGAGCAGTTTGGTTATATTACTAGATGTGATCACAGCTTGCTTTAGTTCATGTTTGGGTACTGACTTGAGCTGTATTACCTTTCAACGACAGCATGCTGCACTTTGTAATGGTGTAGCTGACTAAAAACAAATGAAAGTGTGTGAGAGAAGACATGCTGTCAGAGACAGAAATGGTTGATAGAGCTAGAAGAGAAGGCTGGTTGATTAAGTCATGCTTCAGAAGTAAAACTTGTCTTTTGAGTTTAGATAGGGCCTATTTAGCCTAGTAGAGAGGTGCATGATTTTTGTACTCCAATCTCATTAGCTGCCAATACGAGGGTGGTAGCAAATACATTTTTTGACATTCGAAAGTTCTCCAAGAATATGGTTGCTGTTATAAGCAGGAGGTGGAAGGGAGATAAGAGAGTAGTGTAGGCAAAAATGCTCAGGGATGTCTGGAATGTAGCTTAGAGATGATTTTAAAAGTGTGTTGTTCATAAGTCCATGATGGAACCATTAATTGATTGTTTGCTATAAATGAAAAGGTGCTGCCTGGAATTAATCTTCCTTGACTATAGAATAACATCAGGTTACATTTTGGCTGTGCATCTTTCTTTCCAGTTTGTAACAAGAACATTCAGCTAATTAGATAACTAGTACTTTGGCTTGTGTGGGATAGTAAAATGTCTTTGTTTAACTGTAATTTCACACATTTTCCTGGTAAGAGAAGCTTGTGCCTCGAAACTTGTGCCTGTTTACACTGCAGTTTGCAAAATGCTGCTGTGAATTCTTTTGTTGTTTCAGTATAGCCATTTCTTCTGTGTCCATAGGTTCTAGAAAGTTTTAAGATCATGGATTACAGTCTGCTTCTGGGGATCCACATATTGAAAAGTACCATGAAGGAAAAAGAAGGAGAGTGTTCCCAGAGTGCATCAGATGCAAAACGCCATGGAGGGCAGAAAGTTCTTTATTCCACAGCCATGGAGTCAATACAGGGCCCTGGGAAGTCTGGAGACTCTGTCACCACAGAGACAACAAACACGTAAGTGCTGTAACCTGCTCTTAAGATTACTGTTAGAACTATTAACAGTCAAAACATTAGTGATACGCTGCATTCCAGGAATTGAAAGATTGAGCCTTCCCCCCCCCCCAAAAGCTGCATCATCAGGATTTGCCACAGAGCATGAAATTGAAATGTTGATTAGTAGATCGATTGTCTTTAAATACATGATAGCATGATAGTTCAGAGTGACTTACATATGCTCAAGAGCATTCTTTTTTCTAAAATAGACAGCTATTACAAGAGTCCCAGCTGTAATCTAATTTTAACTGGAAGCAGCCTGGTGAGACCTAAGCAAAAATTATAAATTAATATTGAAATGGATATTCCTACAGCAGTTGTTTTCATCTTGAAGTTGTATACTCAATATACATAGAATGATATCATCAAACACTGAAGTGCAGTCATATATGACATTTCCTGAGACCAAGAACTGAAGCTTTTCTCTTATTTTTCTTCTAGCAAAAACTTGAATAGAAATTGGAATATATAGACAATCATTACTCTGTTGTTTCCTTCATAATATATTAAGGGCTATGAGAGCATTATCTTTACCATTTAGCATTGTATAGAATCAGTCCTTCATTATAATGAGGATTTAATTTAAAATTAAGGATTTACTTTTCTCCTAGTTCTCAAGGGAGCTGTGTCGGTAAATACAAATAATGATATAGAATCCTGTGCTTAAACCTACAGCAAACAGGTGGGAGAATTAGGATATTAAGCATTCATAGAGAGTTTCCAGGTGTTGAGAACTCTAGAATATAAATTAGACAGTTTTATTTCACTCAGTTTTTACAACTGACTCACATTCACACAGAAGATGGCCAGTGCTGTTGTATGATGGCAGAGGTGTTGCATTGACTGCCACCCTGGGCTCCCACATCACTTGAGCTTATATAGTGCTACTCAGATCCTGACAAGTGGAGTCCTCCCTTGGCTCCTTGCACTATCTCCTCTCTCATATTGACATAATGGCTAGTGGAGCAAAAAACAATGCTGAGGTTCTAAAAACAATGGACCCGTTTTTCTAGGTGTTCGAGTAGGAAGAGAGGATCTTAGAAGGAAGGTCTTGTTCTTTAAGTTCATGGCTGAGTACAGACCCTGGACCAACTGGAAGCCCATGTGGTCAGAATTCTTAGCTTGATACTGTTGTTTTATCTGTCACTTACTGTCTGTAAAGAAACTTTGGAAAAGCACAGTAATACATAGTTTTTAGTGAAAAATATATGAAACAACCTTTTAAGACTTTGATTAATGTGCTGACTCTCTATGATTTTTTTACCTAGGATCAATAAAGTAAGAAAATTCTCCCTTATCTAAAGTCACTTACTTTCCTTAACAATGAACTGATGTATAATTTTTTTTCCAATTTTCAGATCATCTGAACACTTCCAATTCTATCTAAAAAGTATCTCAAAATATTAATCCTTTTTTTGAATTATGGATATTTACCACTGAATCCCAAGTACTTCTGATTTTCTATTTAAAATCCATTGCATGTTAGGTGACTCACATTTGACTGACTTTGCACTGTAGCATTTGGCTTTAATATTGTCTATTCCTTTGGGTTTGCAAGTGGGTACAGTTCAGCTGGTAACTGGTGATCAGAGATGTCTTAAAGGAGATTCTAACTATGTCGTTTCTCTCAGAATGGGAGGTATTCCAGCAAAAAGCCATAAAGGAGAAAAACTGCTTTTATTTATGGGTATTATTGATATTCTCCAGTCTTACAGGTAAGTTGAACTTCAACTTTCAATGAATTTTCACTGAATAAAATATTCTGAAATAACTTGTAAAAATGGAAATTTTATAAAGCAGTTCTGATTTTGATTTTTACGTACTTAGGTTAATGAAGAGGCTGGAACATTCTTGGAAAGCTCTTGTTTATGATGGGGTAAGTAGATTTTATTATTTTTTTAAACTGCTGATTTTTAGCTAGTGGGCCTTTGACTCATGTTGACCAGGAAGAAACTAGTTCTGGTATATTTGTAGTCTAACATCACCATGTGGTTTGAGCTTCTGCTGAAATCTTCCCAATACATGCTCTGATTTTACTTGTTGAGCTTTCAGATAACAACTAATATTATCAGCTTGTTCTTATAACTTACACAAGACTAGCCACTTAGCAGGACATTGATGAATCTGTAACTGAAAAATATCCATAATTTGAAAAAATTCATTTCAAATGCTTGGAAGATTTTGCAGAATATAGCTGTATAATTCATAACTCATAATTTCATAAATGAAATACCTAAAAAGTTCTTGAAGAATTAACCTTTAAAAGAAAAAAAAAAATTGTAATGATTCACTAGTTTTGACTATGCCTGAAATGTATAATATAGTTGGCTGAGGTGTCCGGCTTCTTTCTTGACACCTAACTTGTGATTTACTTGAGGAAAATGTGACTGAGACCTTTTTCAATCCTGTAGGATACTGTTTCGGTTCACCGACCAAGTTTTTATGCAGACAGATTTTTAAAGTTTATGAATGCAAGAGTTTTCAAAAAAGTTCAAGGTAAGAAAGTAGTGACTTCTAATCTTTTAGATATTTTTATAACCATAATTTTATAATGCTCCTGTCTTGGCAAGCCTTTCTTCAACATCATGTAGCACTTTCCTAGCTCCAATCAGGAAACTACATTTCTGGCAATTCGGATTTTACTCTAATAGTAAAATTACAGAGAATTTTGTATTATGTATTTTTGTCACATCAGGGCTGTCTAAAGCTAAAAGAGGTTCCTATATATTAGCACATTAAGTTTCATGATCTAATGACATATCCAGTCCTGCATCTAGTAATTGTAGAAATACCTCCATTGATGTTAATTTATTTACTTTGCAGAAGTAAAGATTGTTTATATACCATCTCCAGCATTAGGTATTCTTCTCTTTGATACAGATTTCTTCTGTGCTTTATCAAGAAAAAAACCCATAATTCGAATATCTAGTTTTCCTCTCCATTTCTCCTTCCTTATCTTTTAATTAACTCTCAAGCTTAAGGTACATATCACTATTAGCTACTTAGTGGGTGAAGTGGGCTAGTGTTGGCTTCAGGTGACCACCTAGACACTCTATCACTCCCCCTCTTCAACTAGATGGGGGAAAAGTTATAACAAAAGGCACGTGGGTCCAAATAAGGACAGGGAGAGATCACTCACCAATTACTGTCCCAGGCAAAACTGATTCAACTCAGGGAAATTAATTTAGCATTTTACTAATAAAGAAAAAAGTTTAGAGACACCTTCATACAGGCTTCTTCCATCAAAAGTTCAGATCGAGGTTTATTTTTACTATGTTTTCTACCACTGGAAGTCATACTGGCCTTTGTTGCTCTGCATGTTACCTAAAGATGAGTTATGATTTTCGAAAGACCAGTTGAGCGTGTGAACTCTGAGCCTGAAAACTCTGAGCCTGCCCATGAAAACCACTGTTAGAGGCCTGGCAAACCAGAACAACAAACATGATTGTCTGAGGGCATACGAAAGAAGACGGAAAACTGATAATGCAACAAGGAGACAGAAGTGTAGGTGATAAGTATTTTGTGACATTCTAAATAAAAAAAAGAATAGGATAGACAGATGAAAGGAGAAGGCTGAGAGTAACTATATTTTAAAAATTAAGATATTTTAAGTAGAATGAAGGAATCTTTAGAAGAAAAAGAAAATTTGAATTAACCCCAAGTAGTGATTCCCTGTATGCATGATATGTTATGACAGCTTTTCAGGAAAGTAAGACTTTTTGTGAGTCTTATAAATATTACTGATTTGATGGATAATTTATCTGTAAGTTGATCATGCTACTGAAAGGAAATTCAATCTGAAGCATTATTAGTGCAGAGAAAGATGGTGATGGGGGACAAAAGAGATCCAGACAAGCTTGAGAAGTGGGCCCACGGGAACCTTACCAGGTTCAACAAAGCCAAGTGCAAAGTGTTACATCTGGGTTGGGGTAACCCCAGGTACCAACACAGGCTGGGGGATGAACAGATCCAGGGCAGCCCTGCTGAGAAGGACTTGGGGGTGGTGGTGGAGGAGATGCTGGACATGACCCAGCAATGAGCACTCACAGCCCAGAAAGCCAAATGTGTCCTGGGCTGCATCCAAAGCAGTGCAGGCAGCAGGGCCAGGGAGGGGATTCTGCCCCTCTGCTCTGCTCTGGTGAGACCCCACCTGCAGTGCTGCATCCAGCTCTGGGGTCCCCAGCACAGGGGGACATGGGCTTGTCAGAGAGAGTCCAGAGGAGGGCTGCCAACATGATTAGAAGTATGGAGGACCTCTCTTATGAAGTCAAACTGAGCGAGTTGGGGATGTTCAGCCCAGAGAAGAGAAGTCTCTGGGAAAATCTTGTAGCAGCCTTCCAGTACCTAAAGGCTGGAGATACCCTTTTTAAAAGGGCATATAGTGATAGGACAAGAGGGATTGGCTTTAAGCTGAAGAAGAGTAGATTTAGGTTAGGTGTCAGGAAGAAGCATTTTACAAGTGAGGGTGATTAGGCACTGGAACAGGCTGCCCATAGAAATTGTAGATGCCCCATCCTGGAAGTGTTCAAGGCCAGTTTCAATGTGGATCTGAGCAAGCTGGCCTAGTGGAAGGTATCTCTGGGGTCAGTGGGGTTTGGAACTAGATGATTTTTAAGATCCCTTCCAACACAAGCCATTCTCTGAAAACTGCTGAGATCTGCTCAATGTCTGTGCAGTAAGGAATGCTGTAGGGAAGACCTAATAAATATACTGGCAATGCAAAGATGAGTGCTTGGGGTTTGATGAGGTCCAGGTTGTTCTTTGGGCAAAAACTGTTCTGATTATGTGAGCAATGAGAGGTTTTTTTCCAACAGTTACCACAAGTGGCATAACACATTACAGTAAGACATACAGATTAGGTGTTTTAAATAGTGTGCATACATACTAACTTGCTGCTTTACTACCAGATTATTTTTTTAAACCCATGGAAGTGATGCTGAAACTGCACAGGGCTTTTTGTTTCTTTCTAGTAAGACAAGGGGTGTTTTTGCTTACCCTTTAGGAGAGAGTGTTTTCTGAGTTTTGAGGGTTTTTTATGAAGCAGAGATCTTGACAAGTAAATATTAACTGATGGGCTAGAACTATCTAGTTTGTAGAGAAGCTTGTAATTTAAAATGGATCTGAGTTAGCAGTTTCATAATCCTGCTCATGAAAGTGTATTTGCCTTGGAGTTTGAGTGTCAAAATGTGGAATGGACACTCAGCTCCAATACTACAGGAGGAGTGTTGAGCATATGGCATTGTCTTAAACTGATAGAAGGTGTTTTGCAATACTTTTTGACCAGTGTTAGGCTGGTCTCTTAACATTTTCATTAGTTATCTGGAGCGAGAAATAAGTCTATGTGGTCAGAGGGAGAACAAAATACAAAGGCACGCTAGAGCTAAATGAGATTTAAGTAAAACAAGAATGACTACGAATACTAGAATAAATTAATGATTTAAAGTGTTAAAAGTTAAATCCTTTGGACAAAACTGATTAATAAGAAAATAGAAGAGTCTGATGTAATGTGACAAAATGTGAAGCAAAATTCAGCTGAAAGGAGAAAGGAGGCTCCTGAGACTCAGTTCTCTTTAAATCTTAGAATAATTTTGCCAAAGAACTGGTGGGAGTTCTGCTGTCTGAGACAATACTCAAAGGAACTCCTCTGCATTGATAAAGAATAAAGAGTGTCTGCTCCTTACTACTTGATACTTCTGTTTGACAAAATAAATGCTATATATGTTACCTCAACATCTGAGTCTTTTTTTCCCAATTCTTTCTAATTCTTACTGCTAGATTTGTTCCAGGACAAGACACAACCTGTTCTGCATTTGAGGCGTACAATGTACAGTTAAGGGATATCATGTCTGATTTTGTCTCTGCTCTTAATTCATCTGTCTCATTTTTCCAGGCTATTAACCTGTCCAAGTATCCTGCTCTTATTGATTTCTTTTGTATACATGACTGTTAATATACTTCTATACAGATTAATGGTTCAAATGCATTATCATTCTTTCATAAAATAAAAAATTGTGAGTGTTCCTGCCTTCAGGAACATTATTTCTAGCCTTTGAGTCATACATTTCAGTTTAAACACTTAAGCCCTGTTCTGAATCTGTTTTTTCCCCTAGTGCACAGAACAACCATGTGTAATTAACAACCATGTGTAATTGTAAACAAAAACTTAGTAAGTGGATTTAGCCTTGGGCAGAGGCTAGCTCAGGAAATATCTACTATGTTATTTTTTTAAAAATACCCTGGAACTATGCATCTGATTCTTTTCTTCAGTCTTTAGCCAAGACTTGATGTTTTTAATTTGAAATTTGTAGTAAACCAGTACATGGAGATCAGCAGCTGAGAAACACTAAATGAATTAGCTGGGATCCTTCTGGAGAAGAACTACAGATGGAGGTCATGGTTCAGTAGTAGTGGAAATGATCAGTCTGGGTTTGACTCAAAATGCTTTTTAAGTAGGCAGGCCCTGTTAAGAATTATAAAAGTGGTGCTCATATCTGAGTGTGCACACCATCAAGATTTTGGAAGTGTTCATGGTACCCAAAGGAAGTGTTTGACACATGAGTCTGAAGTGGAAATTCTGCAGTATCATTACATAGTAGTATTTAACAGCTCAAAAAAATGGTTGTAACCTCTCAGAATACTCCAAACGTCTTTTCAGTTTTCCTGTTTTCTGGGGTTTTTTTTGTGTATCATTCTGTCTCTGATTACGTGGGCTAGTACTCCACATGAGTTTTTTAACTTAGTGGTGCCAGTGACTCGACTTACTGTCCTATAATAAGCAGTAAGAAACTGAAAAAGACAAAAGTACTTCCCTTGTAGATGAAATAACAATACCTTTCACTCTAGTTTTAATATAATGTTTGTTAAGTAGGTTTCTGGATCTGCTCTTCATTTGTATTCAAAACCTAGATTTTCTATATGACTTACCTTTTCCATATGCTGTTAAAGATGTGCAGGGAGATAAGATGACATCATTCAACACCTATGTTCATTTGGTAATACAGCTTTAAAGCCTTCGCCTTCAAAGAAACAGTGCAATTCCATCACAGCCCTAAAGGCAGCATCACAAGAAATAGTGTGTGCAGTTAGCCAGGAATGGAAGGATGAAAAGCATGGCATTCTTGCTGAAGGACAAAGTTATGCCAGCCTTGATGATGAAGGTACTGTCTTTCAAATCAACAACCTAAACAATGTTTTTAAAGGAATTTTATACAAGCCGTAGAAGTCCTATAACTAGAAA
Source organism: Coloeus monedula (assembly GCF_965178545.1). Taxonomy (NCBI): domain Eukaryota; kingdom Metazoa; phylum Chordata; class Aves; order Passeriformes; family Corvidae; genus Coloeus; species Coloeus monedula. The sequence goes on along the minus strand of NC_138822.1, from coordinate 41,629,216 downwards.
GCCCCCAATATGGCTGATCTCTCAAAATCAGAGTCAGGTTATTCTTAAGGAGGGAGTAGTTAGTAATATTTGGCAAAATGGACCTTCAGGAACAAGAGGACATCAGACTCAAAGTTTGTAATATGATGTTAAACTTTCAGATTTCAGGACATCCTAGAAAAATGTATTCAGCCTAGGTAGTGAATTAAGGCTGTATAGCCAGTGCTGTCCTTTTCACTGACCTTTAAACAAGCATGTCACATGAAGTGTTTTGAAGCTCAGTTCATTGTTCTCAAAGTCTTTTTGAAAAGTTACCAATTTTGCCCCTTTCAGAACTTGGCCACAGCCATGACAAAAGCAGAACCAATTGCCTAATCCAGTCTGACAAATGAGCCCTGGTAGCATGAGAATAGTTCCAGAACTGAGAAGAATTCATAACTCATACCTCTGTTTAATATTTGACTTCGGAGTTACTCCGTATTCTGCTGATTGTACTGGTTAGCAGCTGAAAATCACTCTGTAATAGAAAAGAGTGTGGGTATGGGCATATGAGTACTATCATCTCATCAATTCAAATGTTAAGAAACTTCAAGAAGCTGATGAGGGCACTATGGGACTCCATATACTTACATGAAGATTCCTGGGCTCAACTTGAAATGAAATTTGTTAATGTAGTTCTTTTTTTCTGTATATGCAGTACTAGGTTCACACCACCGGCCGGATCTAGTGCCAAGCACACAATCTCTGTTTGAAGCAGCTTCCTTGGCAACCACACTTTCTTCTTCTTCCTTGAATGTAGATGAGCACTGTCAACGTGATCAACCTACGCTCTATTCTAGCAGGTAAAGGCCGTACACATATTAGAGAATTCTCCACTGTGCTGCTAAAAGTCTAACATTGTGGTCAACAGAAGGAGGCTATGCAAAAGAAGCAGCAGAAGGGGCAAGTGTCTCTGTAACTCGGTCTTTAACCTTCCCAGTGAAGGAGGGGTGCCAAAAGCCTGTAGGATTTATCATGTATTTGTTTGTAATTATACGTATTGTAAATTGGGAATCATGAAATAGAAAGCATAAACATGGCAAAAATGTTATATGAATTTTTCTTCATGTTCCAATACTAAATTGGATATCTAAATTTTGCTAGGCCTTAGTCTGTACCATAAACCAAACTACATTAAGGTCAGGGTAGGAAGTGCTTCTTGTAACTTGGCTGTAGCCTAAAAGAGCTGCAGAAAATGGTGATGTGCTAAGAAAAGGAAAAGTTGTTCTTTATTCTGAATGTTCAGTGCTGAATGGTCTGCTTTAAATTCTTCCATAACAACCTTTTTTTGGACTGAATTTCTATGAAACGTCAGCCATGGATGTGATAAGAGCCTGTCTGATTTTAATCCAGGAAGGATAAAAACCAGAAAGTCTTAAGAAAAGTTGTGCCAATGCTAGTGAGCTAGGTTGAATGTGATTTGAGTTGTTTGAATATAATTCAGCCTTGTTTGTCCAATATGATGCTTAAGCCAGTAAGTCTTACTGGGAGATGGTATCTGCATGTGCCTGTATGCTCCCTTGTGCATCTGAAGTGTGCTGTGTTGTGTCACTTTGCCTGCTTGCAGATCTCTTTACTGTGTATTGAGCGATTTTTTTGCCTTTTTTCATCAAGAAAGGTAACCACTGAGGCATCTTGAATATTGTTTGGAATTGTGAACTACTCAATGTATAAATTTGACAAATGCACTCATGTGCCAAGATGTAGTTCTTTCCTGTAAACTGCATGTTGCCCAAAAAGATCAAGTTATTTTAAAAGCAATCTTGAGGCAGCAGGATTTTACCTTCTGTTAAATATTTGCCAACTGCGTTTACATAAAAGATAAAATGACTTGCAGCATTACTTGATGAAAGTGATATTTACAGCTTCCATTAAGTTGAAATAAATCTCACCAATGTGGCATCTCCCATATATCTGATGGTTCCCTATGAAAATGTGGAATGAGGTATGTTTTGGGGTGTAATAAACATGACGTTTTAATTGCAGAACACAAATAGTTCTACACAAGCTTCAGGAAATAAAACTGCTGACAAATAAGCATCAGTAGAAATAGAGCTCATTCACTTCAACTTGTGTCAAAAGTTATCTGTAGGACTTCAATATTCATGATCTTTTACCAAGTTTTTCTTTGATAGAAATAAAGTTACAGAGTACCGGAGGGTTTTATTTGCTTTAAGCATCAAATAAAACTACAGAACTGCTTTGTATCAGCATCAGTTGGGAAAAGAAAATGGTGTAGTTGTCTGAACAAAGAGTTCAGATTTAAAGCATTTCAAATATTCTTTGCTCTCTAAAAAAATTAACTGTAAAGAAAAACCTATGAGTCAGTCCATTATATTTTCCTGTAAAGATACTCCAAAATAATTCTAAAATAAAGTTTTTAGTAGGTCTACACTTTGTATATCTAAACTCATTTGCTTTCCAGTTGTGATTCAGTCAATGAAGTAACCTCTAATACAAGACATGTTGCCAGCTATGTGATTAGCATGCTTATCTTACAATATCAGATTGTTAATATCTGCAATCCAGGTATGGACTTCATCAGTACAAGAGGGCACATTCTCTAACACAGCAGACCTTGTACCAGCATTCACAGATGTGTGGTTCTCTCCATGCCTTCTGCCAGAATATCTTACATGGTAGCCAAGAGATCTGCCATGGGGGTTTACCAACTAACACCTTTGCTGGTCTAGGTGTGCCCTCTTCAGCTAGGGCGTGGTGGCAGTTTTTAATTCTCATTAAGAAGTGGTGTGTGTCACAATCTCAGTATGTACAATTCATGAGGATTAGCTTCCCTGTCATAGCTAGTGGCTTTCTCGCAGGAGTTAAGAAAGCTGCTAAGCATGCTCAGTATTGAACTAATTTCCATAAGATTCTGGGTACCGACTGTTTTGTACCCACTTCTTTTGGCATCAGTTCAGGGAGGTCATTCCTTCTTCTTGGCACTAAATAATATATCCATCCAAAGTCTTACTTACGTTTTTATGGTTCACTTCAGGAACTTCAGTCCTCTCATAAGAAAAGCTAGCAAGGAAATAAAACCACCAAAAAACCCATGCTACAATGATGCACTGAATTGTAGATAGTTTTTTCTTGCCAGAGAAATTCTTTTGAATACTAGAAAATTATATGATGCAGGACTCATCATTTCACTATTTGTCTCTGATAAACAGAAGGCTTGGAGAAGTCTTTGAAATAAAGCCTGAATTAAAGATTTGTTTACAAATGTGAGCCTGCTTTCAATCTTTAAATATGTAATTGACTATGATATTATGCTTTGTTATTTAATAGAATTACAGTTTAGCATCTTCTTCATCAGGCTTTTTCCTTGTTCTTCAAAGTAACATAGCACAAAGAGAGTACATGAATTTGCTTGTAACCTATCAGAAGTTTCTGGTTTAAGGTAATGAAGGGGGACAGGCCTGTGTGAGTAGTAATAATGGGATATTGGTACAGCTCCTTGATTCCCACTAGTGCTAATGAGCAGTATGTGCCCATACCACTTAGGCAACAAATGCTGCTATTTTCCTCATTATAAAGAGAGCAGTAATACTTTCGGATACCTTGAAGCACACACCGTATCTTCTTTTTGGGTTTTGGTTTTTGTTCAGAATGACCCTCTGTTTCTGTTATCCATTAATGTAATACTTCCCCAAGGAGAGGCAAATGGCCTTTAACATAAGAAAGGCGATCAGCACCATCTCTCCTTGAGAGTTCAGCATTAGAAAGGGAGAAACTGCTGCTGCTGAGGTTAAGCAGACAGAGGTGACTTGATGAGCTGGAGCCAGATCCTGAGGCTGTGTGTTGTGAGGAGGGTTTTGTAAAGCTGGATTGGTACAGATTAGAACTAGCATAACTAATTGGTAGATAATGTGGAGAAGTGCTTGGGGACTTGTGATTAAAGTGAAAAAGAGAGACTGAGCAGTAGTCATAAACATACAGCTTATTAGGATTGTTTTTCCAGGCTGCAAGCTGGTTATTTTCACCAAGTTGTTGAAAACATAGAGGAAACCCAAGATGCTATCCAGACAGTGGGAAGAGGAATTAGTAACAGTAGGAATGAAAGAGTAGTAGAGAGGGGGAAATGGCTGTATTTTTCAGCACAAAAAGAACTGGACCTAAAAAACAGAAGGAAAAGGGGAAAAAAAAAGACAATCATGACATATGTTATTCAGTAAATGTAGGCTTTCTTGTCAGAAGACAGCTGGCTTCTGTTCCATGAAGCTGTTTCTTAGTCAAGTGGTTTTGTCAAGTATTGCTTTAGTAAAGAACAGAATTGGAAATTTATTGATCTATAAAATGTTCAAATATTTTCTATTCCTCAGGTAGGTTTATATTTGGTTCAGAGATATTTTAGTACCTAAAGGGTATGTTTTCCACTAGAAACTGTAATATTTAACCTGAAACCACCTCTTTGAAAGGGTTTATTTATTTTATCTTAAGAAATGTAATACTTATGTATTATATTAAGGATTATTTTAATAGAGGAAGTGAGAACATTTTTTCCCCTTCCAGGAAAAGCTTTCCTATTAAGTACTGGTGAATTAAACTAAAGATGACAAATCTGAATGCCCTAAGTAGTATGACTCTTGTCTTACTTGACATTGCTTTCAGAATTGCTAAGAGCTGAAGGAGGTCAATGCCTTTACAGGTGCTTCTGGAAATGTTTGAAACTTGTTTTTAAATATTTTAGAATATTTCAAACTGTAGATGTTTTAAAATTCATGTTTTAAATAATTCAAGAATACAGAAACTTTTTGTTCAATGTATATATAGCAGGTCTCATGGCTTCCAGTCCCAAACACAAAAAAAAAATCCCATGATGTATAAAGGGGTGCTTCAACTCCCTCTTTAGAGCAAGATTCTTTGGGCTGTATAAAGAGGACTGCGGAATTCTTCTGGTACCTCTGAGCCTAGGGGAAAAAATCTGTATGAAATCCAATTCTTCTTTATGCATTCTATGTCTCATTTCTGTAAGATGCATATCTAATATGCTCTTCTGCCTTCTCTTTCTTCTTCTTCCTTCTTATCTGTATATTTTTCAATTTTTTGTTTGCCTTACTTTATTGTTGCTGTTTTTTAGTGGAGACCACTTGAAATTTTAGAAGGCTTTGAGGGACTGTGGGGATTTTTCTCTTACAGTCAAGTTTCCTGAAGCATCCAGACTTTGAAATGTCCCATGGCTTGACATTTTGTCAAACAACCTCTTCAAAGAGAGTTTAGAAAATAAAAGTTAAATTTTCTGCTGTTTTTTCCAGTGGTAAGGGTTTGTAGGTATTGGTTTTTCTGTTGTAAGGAATATTAAGCACCCCTTTTGCCGGTCTGGTGTTCCACGTAAACAAACTTCTCTGTGTTAAGTTTCAATGTTCTGTCTGTCCACCCACTACTCTTAGCTTCTGAAGCTTAGACAACTTCATCTGAATCTGATTCAAAGTGGATTAAATTCATGCAAGCTTCATGATAATAAGCAGTTGGGTGGAGGAAAAAGACTTGAATCCTTAAATATTATGAACAGATGCACTGAGACACTGGGGGTATCCCCATGGGAAAGAAAATTTGACTATGATTGAAGCAACATGTAATCGCGGCTTAAAGAAAAACAAAGCTTTCCCAGTTCTCTAGTGATGGAATTATTTTTGCTTCTTTTTTCTTTTCTTAATTAAGAACCAAGATCAAATAGAATGTTTCAGCCAGAGGAGGGCAACAGCATAGTTGAGCATGCTCCTTGTGGCTGCTCATTACTGAATGAGAGAAAGTACCTGTGCTATTCTTTTTTGCTTGGCTTTTCTTTTTCAACCTAAGAATTAAGGATTAGAACTGAGTGCACTGTGAAAAGATATTAAAATATAGTTCCTCTGAATTGTTCTTTCTGAAACCCTGTGTGTATGGGGGTTTCACTTGTTCTCTCCCATGCCACCCCCAATTTGCCTTACTAGTCTCCTTAAAACAGGCAATAAATGCAACTATGATGATGCTATTGCAGAAATTTGAATTTCAGTTACCAGCTGCTGACAGCATGTGTATTGCTGTTAAGAGATTAATTACAAGATTTTTGGTTTTACTCTTTTATGCTGCTCAATAGAATTCAAGTTACACATGTGAGAATAGTGCTAAGTCACCGGGACCTGGGTCATCCTTGTGCAAGAGAAATAGTCTTTCTTTTGAAAAGGTGTCTAGTGCATTATATAATAAAAGGAATATTGTAATGTCGTGAATGTAAAGCTCTGCTCCAGTATGATATTGATTCATTATTGTCGAGAATTTGGATCTCAACTTTGCATGCTAGTTTTGCCCTTTCTGAAGTTCTATCCCATCTGAAATATACTTAAAGTAGTGCAAAGGGAGGGGGAAATTAGTCATATCTGGACTAATGGCTGTAACCATGCTTTCATACCAAGTTGTAATTCAGAATTTTTGCTTATCACTTTGTCTGTAAATAGGTAAGAACTTTTAAAATATATATCTCTGCACAACTGGCAGTTGAGTTTTCAAGGCAGCCTGGAGCCTAGTTTCTGGCAGCTAGTGAGGACGTGAGATAATGGACATCTGATTCCATTAAAACACCTTTGAGAGTTTTGGCTTTGTTTCCCCTATTTTGAATTACGAAATGCTGCCAAAATGTACACCATGTGTAATGTGGAAGTAATATGCTTTGAGATTAATGAAATTATGTGACATTTACTGTGACATAGTTTCATTCTTTAAATAAGTATTGAAGTTCAGAAATAGCATTACTTTCTGATAAAACTTCAGTAAATGCAAAAATAAAACCTGAGGTTTCCATACATTAGTCAAATAGGAGCTTCCAGTTATCTAGCCATTGCCAAAACATCAATATTTTTTTATTTACATTCCTTTTTTTTTAACGTATTTGAAGATTTTTATGTTTAATAGAGAAACTTACTTTTAAATTTTCAGCTATGACTGAGCTCTTTGGATTTTTGGTTGATTGTAGTCTCTCTTCTCTTTGCAGTAAAGGGTTACCTTCGAGTTCAACATTCACTTTGGGAGACAGTGCCATCTATTTGACTTCAGAACAGAGCACGTTGGAAATGGAAAATGATAATGCTTCAGTTTTGGATGTCTACTTAGTAAGTTGCCAAACTGTTTCTGATGGGCTTTTTCACCTGTAATTCCTTTGACTCATGCTCAGTAAGTGACTAAAATACCTGCTTAACTTCAAGATCGAGAAGTTTATTGAGGTATTTTTCGTATGAAACATGCATAAGTTTGCATAAGCAAATCCCTAAAGAATCTATATGCCTATTAACTATTGCATTAATAAAGAAGTAGAACAAACCACCTTTCAGTTTTCCTCTAATGGTAGGGGGTCTTTTCTGTTATTTGTTTTCCACTGGAGGAAAAAACCCAAAACAAAAACAACAACATCATCTTTCCTCTTCATGTAGAATACTCCACAATGTAGAAATTAAATTTTCTCAGAGTGGAAAGTTCTGTGCTTATGTCAGTGATTTTGAAGCCAGTGAAGTAGATCTCAGTGTGAAGTATGTTAATAGCCCCTTTCCTGCTTTGAAGGGTTGTCCAGTTGTGATGGCTGATACATTAAAAATGTATCTTTTCTTCACTGTTTTGGTTCCTAGTGAGTAATTTTTCTGACTGCTGAAAGATAAGCTCAAGTCTGTCTTTTGTTATCTTCATGTCACCTGGGTTTCAGAAATTCTCTTGGTATCTACAGCTCCCATTCCACAGACATAAAGGCTGTAAGCACCCAATTCCAGTTCCAGTTGAGTGAATTTTTGTGCATCTAATTGTTTTAGGCTCTTCTGAAATTGTCAGTATAAATGCAGAAGGCAGGTATGTTAAGTTTGGTATTTTTTCCAAAGGCTTATTTTCATAAAACATAAACAATTCTGAAATTACTCTAGTAATATTTCCCCTTGACTTTCATGGCAAGAATTGTACCAGAAATGAAGAATCAAAAGAGGGAAGTCTGTTCATGTTTCTAATAAATGTTTCAGAGAGACATGGTTGTTTCCTTTCTAGATTGTTTATTGCATTCTTTATTTTTCTTATCCCTAGAGTTACCTGATTTTTGTCTTAAGAAATCCAGAATATCTTAGAATCATAAATCAGCTCAGGTTGAGGAGGCCTCAAGAGATCATCCAGTCCAACATTTTGAGGAAAAGGGAGCCTAGATAACTTTATCTAACACCCTTTTCCACCACAGTTTAAAAACCTCCAGCAATGGGAACTCTGCCACATCCCTGAAAAAGTTGTTCCAGTGATTGACTATTTGTTCAGAAAAAAAATTTCTTGTGTTGAGATAAAACAGGTTTGTGTCTGATCTTACATCGAGATGAAATATGTTTGTCACATTCTCTTTTTCTGTAGGCTGTGCCTCTGATGTTTTTTTCCTTCTTATTAACCAGCAACACATAAGTATGTATAGTACCCAGTTAATAGCTACTAATTTAATAGTCCAGCACACTTAAGGGAGTTGTTGTCTGTCCTACTTCCACTGACACAAAACAGTAGCAAGTACCAGTGGCCAATTAGATGTAGAATTGACTTGGTTATCTGTGACCACAAGCAGCCCATTAAATCAATCTGTTGCTGTAGGACTTGTGTTAGTTTGGCTCATTGCTAATCCAATGTTGACCTGAATCATCTGTTCAACATCATAAAGTTCAACAAAGAGGGACTCAGAAATCCTGAAATGTTACAGGAAGTAGACAAATTACTAATTACACACAACCTAACCTTGCTAGCAGATTAGCTGACTTAATTAATTGTGCTTTTAACTAACTAATTTGAGAGTAGGACCCAGAGCTGTGACACGTGAATGCTCATAAGCAAAGCATGGATGAGAATATACATGTACTAGAGTAGGGGGCAATGCTTCCCAACCCTTTGCAAAGGAAGAATCCTAAGTCCAACCACCTCAAGTACATGTATACCAAAGCATGAATTCAGGACAACAAGAAGAGGAACTGCAGATCCATGCCTAGTCTGAGACTTTTGATGTGGGAAGCTTGGTGGGAAGATTCACTTCTTGGTTGGAAGATCTCAACAGATGTCTACAAACTCTTGTAAAGATAGAAAGATACAGTGAAGCTGCACTTCATAAAAAAAAAAGAGAAATCTGAGTGGATGAAGGCAAGCTTTGGAGACCAAAAAATATCTATCAAATGTCTTAGGATCAAGATTAGATGATTCATCACCAAGGAGGATCTTCTTTTATGTGTATGTTCCTGGCCTTCACACCAGGATGACAAGGCTGACGAAAACTTACTTTGGCTCTTCAAGCAAGTATCGAGCCAAAAGAACCTGGCTGTCATGGGTGACTTCAATTACCCAGGCATTTGTTGGGAGAATAGTACATCAATGCACAAGTTGTCCATGAATTCTTGGAATACATGAGGGCTTCCATCCTGCTAAATGTGCTGGTCATGTTGACTAGGAACAATGCATTGCTAGATTTACTGCTTACAAACTGAAAAGACAATGTAACTTCAAATGATAGCCTGAATGCAGCAATCGCAACAACACTGTGGGTTTAAGATCCTGCTGAGCATACCAAAAAACCAGTATTAGGACAAAGACCCTGGATTTTAGACAAGACAGATTCAATACACTCACAGCCTAGATGCGAGGGATTTTATAGACAGCATGCGTGGAGAGCAAACCAGCATGTGAGTGCTAAGAGCTTTTAAATAACATCCTGCTGGAAGTACAATAACAGTCCATTTCCTACAAAGGGAAAGGAAGAAGGCAGAACAAGTGACTTCCTAGGCTTAACAATGAGCTTTTGAGTGTTGTTAAAAGCAAAAAAGCAGCGCACCCTCTATGGAAAAGTGATCAGATACCCACTGGGGACTACAAGATTCTTGCTAGGGCATGTAAGGCTCAGCTAGCTCTGGAACTGGGCAGAGATAGCAAGGAGAAGAAATGGCTGATCAGATACATCAGATACATAAGCAGAAGCCCAGGGAAGACACAGACCCATTACTAGACAGGGCAGGGAAAAAGTTACTGATAATGTTGGCAAGACACAGGTTCTTAATACCTCCTTCCTCCTGATCAGTGTTTTACTGAGGCTGGCAGCCTGTCACAAGTGGGGCCCCCTGGGCCCCATGTTGTAACATCTCCATGAATGATCTGGATGATGGGATCAAAAGCACCCTCCCCACGTTTGCTGTGTCACTGAACTGGGTGTTGAGGTGGACACATCGGCAGGGAGAGCCACCTTTCAGAGACACGAACAGGCTGGAAGACTGGGTCACAAGAACTGTGTAAAGTTCAACCAGGAGAAGTGCAGAGCCCTGCACCTGGAATGACATCACCGAAGAGCCCAGCCAGGCTACGACGTGAGCTGTGGAACAGCCTTGCCAAGAGGAGCCCGGGGTCCCAGTGGACAGCACACAGACACCAGGCCAGCAGTGCACTGCCGCAGCTACCGAGGCAAAGTGGATCCTGAGCTGCAGCCATGGGGGCACTGCTAACAGAGAGAGATGTGATCTTCCCACTTCACCAGCGCTTGTCAGACTGCACATGGAGTGGTGTGTCCAGCTCTGGCCCCCACAATTCCAAAACAGATATGGACAGACTGAAGAGGGGTCAAAGGAGTGCTATGAAGATGGTCAAAGATGGGGAGAACGTGTCATTTGAGGAAAGACTGTAAAAGTTAGGTGTTTTCAGTCCACAGAATATTCAGGAGGGACCTCAACACAGTTTTCCAAAACTTAAAGCATGACTACAGAGAGGATTGAGATCCCCCTTTTCTCTAGGGGCAGTGGATACAAGTTGTAGTGAGGGAGGTTTCCTCTCTATGTAAGAAATAAACTGTTTTTATAATGAGAATTATTTACAACGAGCATGATTTTATAATGATGAATGATTCACTGGAACAACCTCCCCAAGGATGTGGTAAAGTACCCATCACAGGAGGTTTTCAAGATGCAGCTGGACAGTGATGCTTGGTAATCTCATCTAGGCTCCCTTTCCTGCAAAGGGTTGAATTAGACAGCCTCTTATGGTCCCTTCAGCCTGGGCTGTTCTTTGGTTCTCTTGGCTCCATTTATACAGTGAAACCATTTCTTCTTGATAGCTTTTGAATTTAGTTTATAAAGCAACAGTCTTATTTAACAGTAATACTGTGAAGCACTTCTTTTTAGGTTTGAAGTCTGTAGGGTAGATGGTAGAACGCTCTGAAAATCCACCTTAGTCCAGTGTCACTATGGAGAGCCATAAAGTGATAATTCCACTTAGAAAGTAAGGAATAACTTAAAAGTCACTTACTCCTTCTGTTCTGCAGTGAAGTCTTAAATTGTTTGATTGAGCTTTCTGTCACTGAAAAAGCAACATGTGCAATTATAAACTATCCTACTGTGTTTTCTTAGCATTCCCATGAAATTATTTATAAAGATAGCTGATATAATATACTACAATATCAGTAAAATCAGAGTAGTAAGGCTTAGGTATTTAACTGATTTACTTCAAGCAGGCTTGATTTCCACTACACTTCCAACAGAAAAAGGACATGAGTGTAAATAGCAGTGACAAACATTAAAGTTTGTTCCATTGTGATGCTGTATATTTTAAGTCATCTGGTAGTAAATATGGGATTTAAATAAATAAATATATGTCCTGTCTATTGGATTTTAAATTAATATATGCCCTGCCTATAGGATTTCATTAATGAATTATTTTTTGCTTACGGAATACTTCTGTATATTTAACTACAATGAAATATCCCTGGGTAGCACAGAAATATTCACATGGAAATACAGCATTGCCTCCCGTTGTTAAAGGAAAGGTTCATAAAATTTATATATAATTGAAAAGTCACTGCTACTGAAGATATGGATTGATAAGGGCTTCAGTAAAATAAAATAATGGAATAACTGTAGTGATGAGCAAGCCCAGTGTATTTAGAGCCTGGTTAATGTAGCTATGATTTGTGTCAGACGAATTGCATAGATTATACTATTACATTTAAAATTACTTGTGGTTATTTCCAAATGCCAATCTTATTATAGGAGTTTGAGGTCTTAAAATAATCCTGAAGATTAATTTTGTATTTCAAAGCTGCTGTAGATGCATAGGTAAGCAGATTTACAAATACTGGCCTATAAAATGCCTGTTTAGAAACTGTCAAAGCTTTCTGGCTCTTGTTACTCTTCAGTACTCCTTTTCTTCTGTATACTCTTTCTTCTTCTCCGATAATTTCAATTAAATTCTAATCATGGTGCAGTTTTCTTCAGGATGCTGTTGTGGAATAATAACAAGTGCAGCTGAAATTAAAGCAATTCCCAGGCAGAATACATGTAAAAACAGGCTAAAAGTTGTGCAGTCACACTGCACAGCATACCTCAAATTTGATATGTTGCTCTTTTTATGGAAGCTTCAGTTTCTCTGTCTCACCATTTCCTCTGAAGATACTGCTGGAAAACATGTTAGAACCAAAATTCTGGGACTATGAGAAAGGAATTAAGACCTCCTCCATTATAGGCATCTTTTCCCTGAGAGCATAATAAGCCTTAAAATACTATGTGCACATGGTAGAACCAATCAAGCACTCTCCTCAAAATAGAATCTTGTTTAAGGCTGAAAGGGGAAAACCAACTTGTTTTATGCACTAAGGTTAACTGCTCCTTTCCTCTGTTATCTCTATTTTCCCTGTATCCATCCATGCATGATCTCAAAAAGGAGAGGAAAAAAAAGGCCTTTGTCTCTCATAAAACTGAAACCTGGTCGGAGGTGAAAAACAAACGAGCACTTGAACATAGTTTGGCAGAGGTGTTCTTGCAGAATAAACATTATGTAAGAAGGAACATTTCAGTCACCCTTGCATGAAAATCAGACACAGGAATTAGGTGCTTGATTAGATTAAAAAGGTACCAGTTGAAATTACAAGCAATACATTGGCTTAGTAAGCCAAGTGCTAAAATGCCAGCACATATTATCACTGAACTACATGTTCTCATGCCTGGGGCTTTTAAAACACTGTAAAAGGAAATAAATCAGCTCAGAAACATATGCATGGGAAGAGAACAGGAGCACAAAAATGCTCCAAGACAAAAAGCCTCAAGTAGGTTCAGACATTGTAAATCCACTATATATACAGTGTGAGACATCTCAGGCAGCAACTATAGGAATGAATCCTGTAATGTCATTTGTGCATTATTTATCATTTTGGACCAAATTGCTACAGCCAAACTGAGTTTTTATTAAAAAAAAAAAAAAATCTTTTGTCTGTAATCATGTAACCACAAAAGTTGTGCAGTGGATACAGTGTTGCCTATAGGATCATGTTCTGCACCTTGAAATAGATGGATTTCTTTCCAGAATAGTATCACAGGACTGGACTGTACCTGACATAAATATGAACATCTGAAAATCTCTTCTCCTTAAAATGGCATTAGTACCATCAATAGTATTTCTGTGATTGATTCATACAGTTAGCAATTGCTAAAAGTTCCTGTCCAGGTCTCTTTTCTCCAACTCTGTTATGCAAATTTTATTGGAATTTTTCACTGAAATGCTTTGGAAGGGTCAGAGGAAAGGAAACAAGAACAAAAGCTAATCATAGTTCCATTGTATAATTAGTGGAATAGCATAAAACCAGCATCAGCAATACCGATAGCCACGTTAGTGGAAAGCAGTAAAAAGTCCAGAGAGTCAGAAGTTGTGCGGAGCGATCACTATATTTGTCAGAAATGGATATGCAGTCATTCATATCTGAGCTTTCAGACAGAAACAAGATGGTGCTACTGCAAATTTTGATTAATTTGTCTTGGCTTCATATAACATTATTTTGTTTATTGGTACTAGCATTTTTCAACTTTTTTTGCCAAACTGATTCTAAAAAAAAATAATTTAATTATAAGTCCTTGCTAGCTTTACATTATATTAGTTTTAGAATACCACTTTCTTTAATTTTACTCACTTGTCCAACAATTTCACTTCACATATTAAATGGTTCTGCATTTTCTAAGTACTTAACTGCCTTAGCACATTCGGGCACGAATACGACAGTCAACTTTACTTGCCAGACCACAGTTCCTGAGAGAGAGAGAGAGGACAGCCCCTGAGAAATTGGCACTATGCTCAATGGCATCAGTGATTATGAACACCCTAACACTGGTGCTCAGTACAGTAGGAAGTTTAAAGGTTGTCACAGAACAATGGTTAAAGGGCTAGTGCTAAAAGTCATAACAAAAATATTAATTTAAATCTACTGGTTACTTTTTAAGATAAGCTTAAGAAATGCCTTCAGAGATTTTTTGTTCATAATCAAGATTAGACTCTTGTCAGACTATTTAAAGGTTAGTTAAGTGCTTGTATCAAAAAGCACAATGTAAAGGTGACCTTAAAAAAACTGTTTAATGAATGGAGCCTTACACCTTTGTAATGTTTTTTAATAAGATTTTAGAGAAAGGTCATTACAGACCCCTTTGTTTTGGTTTTGTGTCTTGCTCCATTTTGGATATATTAGCTGAGATGCATTCAATTTACTGAAATATATTCTTCAGCTGTCAGTTTATCCTTAGTTTGAGTTGTAATAATAAGATGTTCAGCAAAGAACAGTTTCTTTTCAATGCATCCCTAACTCTACAGGGATGCCAAGAAGTGATCAACCATTTCTATTCCATAAAGGTAGTATAGAAAACTCTAATCCATTAACATTATTAAGGTGTTGTTTGGGTTTTTTTGTGAAATAGAATAAATGAAATGATTGCTACAACATTGACTAGAACATTAATTGTGCCGGAAAGTTTTTTGATAGGTATGATTTTTCATCTGAGGACAGAGTATCATGTGGAAGTTGACAGCACTTTTATTCATGATGTATGAAGACTGCCACTTTTAAGTAGTAAATGTCACTGTTCTGCAAGATAAAAATAAGCTGTTGTGAATTGCTGAGTGCTCTCAGATTGTTCTGTCCTCTCTGACATCCAGAGTGTTCAGCATTTTGCAGCAGCAAGTAGTTCTAATTCACATAATACAAGTGTACGGCAATGCTTGCAAAACCCACACAGGTTAGCTGCTGTACAAAAAAAGAGACCCAATGTTTTTGGATCAGTGAGACCCAAAAGAGATCCAGTGCTTTTGATTAGGGATCAAAGTTATAAGAGAATCACTGGCAAATTGTACTGCAGCCTGTTTAGGGGAAGAAAGATGCTACCTGTTTATAATTCTGTAAGAAAACAAGTAAACACAACTCTTAACTTCTCATTTCTGTATTTCCAGTAACAAATAATACATGAAGAGTAAAACTAAGAGGAGTGACCATGGTCAATGAAAAGCACTTTCTGCACTCCTCATTTAAGAAGAAGAAATTTGCTGAGCCTAACAGACAAAGAGTAATAATCAACTGAGCTTATTCTTAGAAGTGCCAGGATCTTTGAACCATAGAGGGGATTGATGGACTTGACAAAAATGACATGAAACATTCCACACTCTGCTGTCATCTGCTGTTGCTTGCTCAACTGTGAAGAACTGTGTATTCCGGCTGCTTTCTACAATATTGCCAATCACCTTTTTTGGACTTCAAAGTGATATTTTCTTATCAGTTCTCTAGTGGTTTCATTTGCATGCATTCTGTAACTATGCACAAGCAAAATCTATTACCTGCTTTACCTATTTAAAAATAAGCACAGTGGTGAATAAAATCAATTTCATTTTTTTTTACCCCCTCAGTCCTAATTGCTTAGGTCCACATCAGTGGAAATTGGAACTGATGTTGTACAAGGGTTAGGGCAAATGTCTACACATACCATATGAAAATGAGCCTCTAAAGATACTTTCACTGTTGGTAAAAAGGAGATAAAAATGTTATTTATAACAAGGCCTTATGTTGTGTACATATATTGTCCTTGAAATATTTTTGATTTTGCTTTATTTCTTGTAAAAGAGAAATTCTATAACTTATTTAGAAAATACTACTGTAAACTATAGTTTTATTGATGAATAAAAGATTTTATTCTGAAGGCTATCACAGCTGTCATCCTGCTATTGATCTATACTGGACTTATATGTTCTTGCATTTCTCTGCCTTCGTGAGAGAGTCTCAAGAGGCCTCTTGAGATATGACAAACATGGCATCTGTCTTCACCAGTTCTATAATGAAAAGGGAAATCTTGAAAGTAGAGCAGGAAGGGCAAAGGAACATACTCAACAGGCACGACTTTACAAAACCATTTCAGGTTTTTCAGTATGGGCAATCGTTTTAGGGTAACTACAGAAATTCTTTTGGTTCCCTAATTTTCCAAGTAACAGGGAGATAATCCCAAATGCCAGTGATCATCAGTCCAAGATTTCATGCTTCGATACAGTGGTGTATTTAAAAATTTGCACAGGTGTGTCAGAAAGCTACCAAAGTTATTGGTAATAACATGTGTCTTCTAGGAGTAGGCGTAGTAAACCTGCTAAATTGACAAAACCAGAATTTGGCATTTTAAGTCCTAGAATTATGTGTTGTACCTGTATAGAATTTTTCATTTAAGGATTTGGTGTGGTGGATTTTTTTTGTTTTGGCTTGGTGGGGGATGGTGGTGGTGATTTTGTTTTGTTTTACTTTGATATAATCCTGAAGAGTAAGAAGGTATTATTCCTTAATTACGCACAGTATAGAGAAATTTAAAGGGGTTTGGGGTTTTTTGCTTTCTAAGTATGCAGAGCCTAAGGCTTCACTTAAAGCATGTATCTCATGATTACCACTTTTCTAGGCTTTAAAATTAGACAGCTTAATCTCAGCAAGATAATTTTTCTGCAGCATTCCTCAGAGAAAAGCAAAACCAATCTGCATGCCCTTTGAGTAAAAACATTTTGTACATCTGTGTCAAGTGTCTGATCCTTCATGTGCAGTGTACAGGATATTTGGAATGTGTCTCTATGCAAAGCAGATACTTGTCATTAGTCTTATTTGGGGGAAAACATTTAAGCACCCGATTAACCTTCATAAAGAACATGCATGACAATTTTTCCCCAATTGCCTAGTAACTGTAGCATCTGAATCATTTGTTCTTAGGAAGAACCCAGAGGATATACAACTTAACTGCAACAATTCTGTCCAAAATCAGAATGTCTATACCAAATGATTCAGAGACTGAGACATCCTTTGTCCCTTGAACACAGTAATTTATAAATCAAAACAGTCATTTAACAACTGAAAAAGGAAATCCTGTATGACTATGGAGCCTACTGAGGAAACTTTCTCCAAAGCATGTGCACTTAAAAGTTGTGTGTGTGTGTGGTTAATGATCAACATCTTGGAACTCATTTTGCTCTCTAGTGCACAAAACGATATAAATTTTCAAACATCCAAGAGCACAGGATTTTGTAGGGATGTACACGTTTCATGTTCAAGCATTTTGGTTCTCTTCATCTTGCATTAGTGTTTCACATTGGTAGCTCTTGATGAAAATTTAAAGACTTTTAAATGTATCTGTAGAGCTGATGAGGCAGGTCATGTCAAATAAAAATAATATACAGAAAGCACAATCAACTCCTGGGGGTATAAAGTAATGTATTGGTCTGTTTCTCCATGTCTAAACAGATGGAATTTGCCACAGGGAGCAAAGAAGAATTAGGTCACAGAGATGGGCTAGCTGTGGGCAGTGGCATCTGAATTATCTGGCCCTGCAAGCTGGTCAGAATGAAACAGCACAGGTTGATGCCAGCTTAGAGAAAGGTAGGGAATAATTCCAAATTTGTGTTATCTGACCTTGTGACTTAATCATATGGCATTCAGAAATGAAGTTTTGCCTTTGGTGGTAGCACCACCAAATAGTTGCCCTCAGTTAATAAAAAATAAAACAAAAGCCCTCAAACAAACAAACAAAAAAACCCCAACCAAACAAACAAAACCCCCAGCCAAACAAAAAAAAAACCCACTTTGTGTCCTTGTACTATAATTCAATGGTTTGAAAAAACACATATCCCACCATCTATTTTCTTGTTGACTCTGCTTATACTTCAAGCAATTAAATTTCATATAACTCAATGGTATTTTCCCAAACCCTTACCACTAGACAGTGATAAAACAGTTATCACTAGCACACTCTACCTGTTCTTTGTAGGAGGCATTTGCTGAAACATTTCCAGTGGTGTATGCATTTGCTTGAAGTAAAAAAATATCAGCTCTTTCCAGACTGGATGTATGGGGCCTGACCCTGCAGCACGTCTGCATCTGGAACTCCTTCACAGGTATTTTACACCAGCATAAAGATATTGATACCAATACTGTGATATAAACAACATTAACCTAAGGGACAGGAATCAATATGAAAAACATTAAGAAATCATTTTTAAAATTGCTAAAACCTAACTTGAGCCCTTTAGAAGTTGTGTGACTCATCCTTGCTTGGTAGTAGCATCTTGTAAAATTCATTAACTTGAACTTTACATTTGAATTAATTGCTGTTAACTTTTTAAAAGATTTGGTATGTGAAATTGCTAATACTAGAGAAAATATTTAATTGACACTAATTCACTGATTTGTCATTAACTTAGAAACACAAGATGAACATTTACTGTTGAGAGTTGTGTATGACTTGGATGACTAGAGAAAAATCACTGTGGAACCAGTTGGATAATATCAGAAAATACCTGAGGTTCTTTTTATAGGAAAGGTGAGGTATATAAATTAGCACCATCTTTAAATAGATTAAATACTACATAAAGGAAAAGGCATTCCTCCTTTCTTCTAGCTGTTTCCCCCCTTCTCTACCAAGGTATGAAAAATCAAATGTTTGCTTTACCAATGTTTTCTGTGGTGTGATACAAGTAATTTGTTCCTACAAGCCTTATCTCACTTTGTAAACCATTATTCCTGTAGAAACAGAAGTAGATTCTCCCAGCAGGGCTACAAATGGGTTGTTCTTCAAGGAACTAGAGAGTATCTTAAATCTGCTTAATGTATGAAAACTTCCCCCACAAAATACAACAAGAACGCAAACTGGGAAGACACTGGTAACAAAGAAACACACAGGAGGCTGTTGAAAAGAGACAAGAAGCTGCCGAAGTTAGATAACAGTTTGGTAAAGAGAGCTTTTAGCTAAAATAAACTTCATAAATTCAGTTGAAATTTGCACAAAAGGCTTGAATTGTTTGAGCTTTTTCCCCTTGTGTAGTGTAAAACAATTCTGGCTTATAGAAAAATATTATAAAATTACCAATCTTGGTAACAAACTTGATAACTTATTCCCTATGCAGTGGAAGATCATAGAATCAATAGAATAGTTTGGGTTGGAAGGGATATTTCAAGGTCACCTGGTCTAACCCCTCTGCCATAAACAGGGACATCTTCAACTGGATCCGGTGGCTCAGAGCACCCAGCTGCTTACTTTAATTAACAGTGTTTGAAAAATAAAAATGCATCACACAGTAACCAGAGGTAAGCTTCCAAATACTTGTATGCTTTTCATGTTTATGATTTTACTTCCAATGGCTGTGTCTTTTGGTCCTGTCCTGTGGAAGGCTCTGAAGTGAAAGTTGTCTGTGTTCCTGCAGAAACTGTGTGGGTTTTTAAAGAAACCTTTTTATAGGAATTATTTCTTACCATTCATCTACTTGGTAACCTAGTTTATTTTTTTCAGTTTAAGTAACAATAAGAGATGACTGGCTGAGACTCTCCACATCTTCACATACTGCTAATAGTATGGCATCACCAGCGTTTACATAACTTAGTGGAAAATGTCAGGCGTGATAAATTATGTGCTTTATTTTACTGGCTCAGCGAAACATTTTACCTGCAGGACGTAGTGGACCAGAATACTTCCTGTCACAGAAAATAATCCTAGAACGGGTCCCTGAGTGAATGCTTGGTTGGTAGTATGGCTTCTAATTGCTATTCTTCCCAGGCTCCAGCTCCTTGTAAATCTCCTCAGCGCGACCGCCCTGCCTGTGCAGATGCCTGCCTGTGCAGATGCCTGCCTGTGCAGATGCAGATACCTGCCTGTGCAGATACCTGCCTGTGCAGATGCCTGCCTGTGCAGATGCCTGCCTGTGCAGATGCCTGTCTGTGCAGATACCTGCCTGTGCAGATACCTGCCTGTGCAGATGCCTGCCTGTGCAGATGCCTGTCTGTGCAGATGCCTGCCTATGCAGATGCAGATACCTGCCTGTGCAGATGCCTGCCTGTGCAGATGCAGATACCTGCCTGTGCAGATACCTGCCTGTGCAGATGCCTGCCTGTGCAGATGCCTGTCTGTGCAGATGCCTGTCTGTGCAGATACCTGCCTGTGCAGATGCCTGTCTGTGCAGATACCTGCCTGTGCAGATACCTGACTGTGCAGATGCCTGCCTGTGCAGATGCCTGCCTGCAGAGATGCCTGCCTGCAGAGATGCCTGTCTGTGCAGATGCAGATACCTGCCTGTGCAGATACCTGCCTGTGCAGATGCCTGCCTGCAGAGATGCGCCCACGAGCGCTCCCCGCTTGCTCTGAGAGCAGCAGCGAGGTGAAGGCGCACAGCGAGGGCAGCCGTGCTAAATGGCCGCCGCAGCCCCTCGTCTCTGTGACGCTCCAGGGTCGAGATCTCCCCGAGGGGAGCCTGAACAGCACACCGGGCCCACCACCTGTTTCCTAGGGACCGCCGTGCCGGGCCGTGCTACTGCCGGGGGCAGGACACCGGGCTAAGGCTGGCGGGGAAAGCGCCGCAGCCTCGAAAGTCTCGCCGGGCGGACAGACCGTGCTGGGTTCTGATACACCTGTGCTGTCTCCGTAGCAAAGCACTTGGATTTAATTTATCCTGGCGCTGCTGACGCTGGAGCCAGCAGGGGCTGGGAAGAAGAGAAAAACCCCACGCTTCCCGGCTCTCCTCTCCAGCGCGGCCGAACGAGCCTCCTCAGGCCCGGCCCCGAGCGGCCCCGGCGCTCCCCCGCGCCGCCGCGGGGGGGTGGTGGCGCGCGCCCGCCCGGCCCCGCCCCGCCACTTCCGCAGCCGCGCGGCCGCCATGTGGCGGACGGGGGCGGTGGGTGCCGTGCGCGCCGCGGGACGGGCGGCAGCGGCGGGGGCGGGGGCGGGGGTGCGGCGGGGCGGTGGCACCGGGGGCGCCCCGAGGGCGGGCACAGCCGCCGTCAGCAGCGGCCTCACGGTGAGCGGGGGGCGGGCGGACGGCGGGGGCGAGGCGCGGCCTGCGCGGGAGCGGGCGGGGCGGCCGTGGCGGAGCGCCGGCTGGGGCTGGTGGGCAGGGAGGGAAGGGCGGCAGCCAGGGCAGCCAGCGCCGCCGCCGGGCCTCCTCGGAAGCCGTCCCTCAGCGGGGCGCGTCCTTCCTCCTTCCCTCTCTCCCGCCTGCCTTCTCCCTTTCTCCTTCCCTCCGTGCCCCGGGAGCTGCCGCACACGGGAGCTGGTGCACTCGTCTGCTGCCGCTCTCCAGGCGCAGAAGGCGGTGCTGGGGCCGCCCTCAGCCGGGTGTGCTGCGCCGGGGCAGATGCCGACTGCGTGCTGGCACCGCTGTTGGCAGCCTCCAGTCACAAACGGAGTATGGGCACACACTGATGGAATTAGAGCTGCTCAGGTTGGACAGAGCCTGAACGTGTTCTTGGTCTTGTAGCTTTTGATCTTAAGTGTGTATGAAAGAAATGCTGTAGGGTAAAGGGTACAGTCAGACATGTAGGCACCGTGGTGTATTTTGTCGGCCTGTACTGATGTGTCGCCGTTCTGTCCTTTCTGCCTGTGTCGTGGTTTTGGACTAACAGGCGGCTCATCGGTAATGCCTGCGGATAGATGTCAACCACATGGAGAGATCGGTCTGTGTTTTGCTCTTCGATGCTTGAAGAGAAGCTGTCATAGCTCCTTTGCAAATGTCACTTGCTTTTCAACGCAGTTTGAAATTTTCTGAACATGCACGAGTACACAAAAAGTAATAATGAATGCTGTTTTACCATTAAACCAAATAGTCAGCACCAGTTAAGAAAATGGAAATCATGCTATCTTCCTTTCTTGGTGGATAGCATAAGTACTTCTGCTAGTGTGTCTGACCTGGGGATTAGCTTTATTTTCATGCTTGTATTGGTTTCCCTCAACGGGGTTACCCATTTTGTTCCCCTGTCTGATACTGCCAGTGTGGCAATACAGCTTTTCCATAATTTTGATTTGCTTTTTAAAGCCTTCTTTCTTTTTCCTGCCGAGAGAAATTAGAAGTTAAATGGCTTGTTTTACAGAGAGATCTGGAATCTGAAGTGGGTTTGGCTCTTTTGTATGTAAGAAGGAGTCGGGGTTTGTGTTTATTTCGATTTAATATGTTCCTGACTTCCAGCAGAGGGACACATGTTGTTGATAGTTCAGCATTTGAGCAGTGGATACTTAGGAAAATCTGGGCCTAAGCCATTTAATTGTCTGAAGTTACTCAGTAATTAGAGTGGTAGAACAATAGAAAAGTTAGAATAGTTCTCTATTCCTAGTTTATTCCTCTTTGAATGAAAGGGTATGGGGTTTTTTTCCATTAGCTTGTATGAGGAAGACAACGAGATTTTAGATTGTTTCAATCATCCAAGGACTAAAGCTGCATAATTCTTTCAATTTTAGCCTTGTGATATAGAATATGAACATTTTTACTTGAGCATGGAAAGGACTTGAAGGATTTGTTTAATTTGTATGATAAATGCATAGTTTGTAATTCTTGATGTTTTAACTTTAATTCCATTTTACTTGTGCTTACTTTAAACAGCAGTTACAATTTTCTTCAGATGTGAAGAGCAGGACTGTTTGGCTCATGAATTTGAGAAATGCAGGAACTCTGAGTGACACAAGGTAAAATGTATTTTGAGATATTGAAAATATCAGTTAGGTATTTTAAAATAACTTATATGCGTATTAAGACTACCAAACTAATGTAATGTTGATGTGATGTAAAGGACAGCTACAGTTTTAGCTAAAAGCATCTTGTGTGAATTTGGGAAGTTGCTTAGGAAATAACTCATGTGCCTAAATGCAGGTGTTTAGCACCATTTCACATATGCCAGAGGACATGAAATTTCTGCCTGTTCTGAGAGGATGTGACACAGTATCCGTTGGCGACTTCTCCCCTTCTGATGCAGCAGTTGGAGGCACCCTAAAGGATTGTGCAGATGTCTGAAATGGCTCTTGCCTTTAAGTGCCTATAGTGCACCCTGAACCAGTACATGAATCCTGCCCGATCCAAAGGCTTTCTCCATGCCCCAAGGCATTTTTGTGGTGTCCCTCATATCAGTGACATAGAGCATATTTCAGTGACTGGATAATAAGAAAATTTTTTAAAAGATACGTTTTATATTATCAACTGATATATATTGTATATTCAGCCCATATTCACTGTTTTATTGCCATATTAGCAAAGACTGAAATTATTTTACTGAATTTTTTGTTGGTAGAGAGACCCCTCTACACACTCAGTTAAAGCTGACACTTTTACGGATGGAAAAACTTAAGTGATTTAATTGCATTTACATTTGGTTAATTAAACTGATCTAGACTTTGTTCCGCTAAAGAGGAAAAGAGAAGCGGTCTCACAGGTGCTGTAAGCCTTACGTAATGGCCACAAGGGTGCTTTGAGACTCTCTGGAGAAGACTGTAATTCATAAGTGTTAGTTCATAAGCACAGTTTAAATAACACCTAATTACCAGCTTGTGTGGGTAATTCCAGTTGAGAAGGCAAAGGCTATACATAAACATGGTAAGTGATGTTGACGTTTCTAAACTGCGTATGGCTACAGCAAATTTTGGAGAGTCAAATGACATACATTTCTAAATGAGAGATGCTTTTGTGTCTATTTGTAGAGTTCAAAACTAAGCAATTCTTACACAAAGTCCTTTTCTGAAAATGCCTTACTTCGAAATCTGACACTGTTTACTAAATGGGGGTTAGTAGCTAAGGAAGTGAGTACATCTGCCTCAGTTAAGAGATCTCTAATAGCAATTAATTTCAAAATTTCACCTCCATTTATAAGGTGGATTGTCACCTACATCACCTTAAGAAAACTGATTACTTTTATACCATCATTTCATGGTGACTGTTACATCCAAGGTCATGGTCTTGGTATGTTTTTTATTATAGGGAAAATGTTGTCTTCCGTGATTTTCCTCCTAATTGTGGACTTACATGTTGTTTGTAGCTCTTTAGATGAAACCACTTACGAGAAACTGGCTGAAGAAACACTGGACTCCTTAGCAGATTTCTTTGAGGACCTGACAGATAAGCCTTTTACCCCAGAAGATTATGATGTCTCTTTAGGGGTATGTTTTAAACATTATATTACCACTGTAATTATTGTAGGTTTTTTCCTATTATTTGGAGGAGAATTTTAAATTAGTTGCCTTAGTGCTGACACTTAAAATACAGTGAGTTTTTACACCTTTATTGTATACTGATGGGGGCAACGATTCTGGTGAAAAGTAACACATCCTGTTGTATGATTTGGGAATTTAAAATGTTTCACGTTTAAGAGAAAGACATAGTACAGAACAGTAAATGAGCAGAAGAGGAGACAGAAACTGTTTTCTGATTTCACATTTGTCTATAAATTTCCCTAAACAGGCATAGGTATCTGGCATAGCAATCAGTTGCCTTCTGGTGAATACTAGAACAGTAGGCCTACGTGGCATAGTACATCACATGTAACTGTTAGAGCAGTTTCTTTTATTGCCCTGAAGACAGAGAAGCAGCGTTTGTGTTGACCAGGTAGCGTGGGTTTGTCCTGGCTTCACTGATGACAGCCTGTGG
This sequence comes from Coloeus monedula, assembly GCF_965178545.1. NCBI lineage: Eukaryota > Metazoa > Chordata > Aves > Passeriformes > Corvidae > Coloeus > Coloeus monedula. The sequence goes on along the minus strand of NC_138822.1, from coordinate 41,604,532 downwards.
TGGAGAGAAGCAACAGAGGGTGCTGTGTTTGGATAGATTGTTGCAGAAGTGAGACCAGAGCATACGTGGGGAGAAGGGCTACTATCATAGGAGACCTTGTATTGCTGGAGCCTTCAGTAGTCAGCCCACTCACATTCTTTTACAGGAGTGACAGAATCAGATTAAAAATATTTGTTTTATTTGTATAGGGAATTTATTAGTTTTTATATAAATTCAGTGCCTGAAGTGATTTATGTATTTCAGCCCTCAACATGACTTGGAGAAGGGTGCTGTTTCTCCCTATACTACTGACTGCTACAAAGGTCTTTCATTACTGCAGTTTTTTTGAGGTCACACAATTACTGCTCCCTCTTCATGTCTTACCACAATGAGATTGCCTTCTCCTGGCACTGTCAGTTAAGGTTTTATGCTCAGGGATGTTGAATCGCATGCTTTGGGTTTCACTGTGCAAAGCACAAAACCAAAACAAAAGCCTGTAGTTTTGGACTTGTTTCTGTGTAGCTTTGTAATCATAATTGTCATTCTGTATTTCTGATAGCTAAGATATAAAGTAATATATTGTCAGTAGCTTTGTGTTTAGCAAATACTATTTGTTGCTTTAATTAAGTATGTAGATAATGTGACAGCTAATTGCTTTTCTGGTAAAAAGCATTGTTTAACCGTTACTCTTCAGTATGTTTTAGGATATCAGAACCTATTAGCCTTATCCGACTATCTTAGGAAAAAAATAGCAATGGTTGAAATTTACCTCTTTAGTATTCTTAGGTGCTTCATTATGTTAATCTGATGGGTCATGTCATAATTGTTTTCTCCATCTACTGTATGGTGGATTATGTTTGACATTGACTAATGGTAATACATCTTAATTTTTACCAGTGGTCCTTTTTCTATATAGACTGTATGATGACAGTTAATAATATGCTGTCATTTCTGTTAAAAGCAGAAAGTTAAATAGGCCAAGTTTTAATTCCAAACACACAGGGTCAGTGCTGCAGAAAGCCACAAGGTGGCGAACGTGATAAAGGTCTGTTTTGCCTGTCGTAAATTTTATTGCTTTGTGCAATTTATATCTTCATGTTCAGGAAAAAAAAAGGCTCTTTAGAAGAATATTTTTCTTACCAGGAACTAGCAAACCAATCCGGTAGTACAAAACACATACAGCTGTATTTGTCAAAATATGGTAAAAGTATCTTGCAGCAATTTAAGTTCTTAAAAAATCAAGTTGTATTTTCTAGTATTTCAGAAGTACTGTAAAATGTATGAGGAAGTGTTTTCAACACAGCAGTAGAGGTTAAACTCTTATTTACTTTGGAAGGATAGAGCAAGAGTACTCTCTAACAGCTGACACATGATATAAATAATAGTATAAATTTTTGTTAACTCTTTGAAAACCTACTTACTTGTAGTGTTTTTGTAGCATATAGCATGACACCGTGGTGAATATTTAATATGACACTAAAATCACATAGAAGAATGCTGAAACCTGTATATCGTTATGCTGGCCTAATCCCCCATCCTGTTCTTATTCTGCTGTATCTCTGCAATTCTAAGACTACTGAGTTATGGAAAACTTGAAGTTCTGACAGCCAGAGAAGTAGCTTGTTCTTGTCCTTCTCTGCACTGTACCAATGTCCGATAGAAATAACTGGCAGGGCAATCTGATGGGACTTCTAAGGAGACCCTTTTATTTTTATTGTATTGATTGCAGATATAAATGCCTTAGCAAGCACAGAAACAACAGGGAAACTAAGGTAAAAAATCAGATCCTGAGATTATTATTTTATGCATGGTGGTAGTTGAGATAGGTCAGAAACCAGTAACACTGAGTTACTTTGTAGGGGAAGAGGGGAAGGAAGCTTTGAGTTGCTGCTTGTGCTACAGAGGATGTTTGCAGGCAGTAGATACTCATACATTAAAGCATTTTTCCCCGCAGTGAGTGTTTGTACATAGCAAATAGCTCTAGCAATGGTAGCTAGCTCTATTAGTATCTTCTGACTAAAGCATGACAAGTATGATACCCTTAAAGAATCTCTGTTGTGCTATGGGGCTTGAAGTATTTGAGATACTGCAAACTAAATAAATTATTATCTGAATCATCACATTGCATTCTGTGGAAATGTTTCCCTTTTTAATTAGTTTCATTCAGATCATCTTTGGATTAACTCCAGTCCAAGTGTTGTTGTTTTTTCACTCTTGAAGTCAGAACAAAAAACATTTTTGTCAGTTACAAGAAATGTGAATCATGTTGTCAGTAAGAAATGTGAGCAAGAAAGAGAAAATAAATGTTCATTAGGATAATGGTCTAAAGGTGGCATAACTAAAGCAAACCCAGACCTCATGGGGTTTAGAACTGGAACTTTTTTGAGGTAAAAGTCAGAATTATCGAGAAAAAAAAGTGTTTATTCCCTGTTAAACTATTACAGTTACTTAAAAAAAAGTAAAATCACATGGCTCAGAAATCTAGCAATGACACATAGAGCTTCTTGATTTGGAACCACACCAGTTCTGCATTGTTCATTAATAGAAAAAAGTCGTTATTGGAGGATGTTTTAATCATTGCAAAATGAATTGCTGTGGTCTGGTCCTTTCAAGATGCCACATTCAAGCTCAAGAGTATTATTGAAGTAGTGCCATTGTGAATGGCATAAACACACTAAAATCAAACTCTGACCAGAAGGTTTAAAGTCTAGATCAGACTCAAAGATATGCAGTTTGGGCTAGGTATTACTGTAAGTTTTTAATATGTAGTGATCATTCTTCCTAGCTATTATTGTTTGGGAGGTGGTTCAGAATGTGATACAGATACGTAAGTTTCTGCCACTGCAGATGAAGTAATTGTTGTCAAAGTAACAGGATACAATTTTTTTATTTCTTGCTTGCTTTGTCTTTTAAGAGTGGAGTACTAACAGTTAAACTGGGTGGAGACATGGGAACATATGTAATCAATAAGCAAACACCAAACCGGCAGATTTGGCTGTCCTCACCCACTAGGTAAGTTATGTGTAAGTTTGTTACGTAATATCTGCAGACTGGGTGCAAATGTACTTCCCCTTATTTATAGCATGGCACCATCACATTATATCTTTTTCATAAGTAACCCTTCTACTCTGTATATTCTCAAAACATGATATAATCTAAATGTTCAATAATGGTTCAGGGCACACTGCAATATTACTGGCATACCTAAATTAATACAGGAAATGTGTAACAGAGAATTTTCATACACAGTTTCAGCCCAAAACCACTGTCTACAGGAATATAGCCTATTCATAGGAAATAAAACCAGCAGTGATTAAAAAGAAACAAACAAAGCTTCTGTTGGAAAAAGAGCAGTGATGATGTCATGATCTAAACCTCTCTTTGTGTTTTAAACAGGGTGGCTCCTTCCCTTTTAAGCTTGTGGGATTTCCTGCTTTACATGTTTATGTATGCCCACACTGGTTGTTTTTGTCCAGCATCTGCCCTTCACAGGAGCCTTAGCTAGCTGCTTCCTCTGCCTTTTCTAATGCTGTGTTTTGATCCATTCCAGGTTTTCTGATTGGTTTCAGCAGGGAGGGCAGCCAGATAAGTGGGAAAATGCTGTAGCTGTCTCCCTCCAAAATCTGTATTCTTTGCCACTATCCCTGGAAAAGAACCCAGGGAGCTGATCAGTGTTACTGGTGAAGGAACCAGTTTATAAGATTTTTGCGTCACTGACACATGGGCTTTGTATATTTCTGAAAACCAAAATTCAGATAATTCCTGGCTGTTGAGCTCTAGTTGAGCTAAGACATATGTGCTCCAGAATATGGAGTATGGAGTTCAAGAAAAAAGTTAAATTTTTCCTTTTTATAGTCCCTTAACTGCTATTACGATAAACAGTGGTATTTCCTGGAATATGATGCTGTGTGTTTGCTTACTTGCTAACTTCTGAAAAGCAACTCCAGCAAATACTGTATGATCTGGACTGACATTTTCTTAAATGCAGTATGCTGGGAAGTGAAAGAAGCCAATGTTGCTGCCAGTAATCACTTGCACTGCATGTTTTGGGGCACTTTTACAGTAAATGTTGATCTTGAGTCTTTGAGAACATATCCTGAGGGAGACAAATTTTTCAAGATGTGAGACATTTTTCTTGGAATTTTTTTGGCCTTCTGTTTGATATTGAGTGCCTATACACCTAAGTGAAAACTTTACTTAGTTGACAGTTACAAAAAAAGGGCATGAGGGGATGTGTGCAACCTGCCATCAGTGTGTTTGCGGTAATTTCATGTGGCTCCTGACTGAAAAGACTTTTCAACCTTACACAATATTTATTGGCAATACCTTAATGTATTACTTTAATTCTTTCCTCTTATGATTGAAAAATATATGCAGACTTTCCATGAGAAATACATTTAATCTATATTTAAATTTTTAGGCATTTTACAGAATTCACTGGATCTTTTTTTAAACAATTAATTTAAGAGTCACATTTGTACAGCATTTTGGAGATTCATAGAGCTATGAAGGCATTTCATATGCTAACCTGATCACTGATATTTACTGCATAACATTTAAAACCAGTTCAGATAACATACATATTTCTTTGTCATTGTTAAATGTTCTCTCTTAGCCTGATTTTCGTGAATGACAGGATCCCATTCCATCGTTCTCTAGGTGCAGGAGAGTATAAACATACACTTGTGCCGCAGAGGTGAAGTGAGAAATACTTCGTAAAGTAACTGAAACACATAACCCTGATTCAAACAGTTACCACTTCTGATACAGAAAGTGAGATTTCAGTGGAAGTGACTTGGGTTTGTGTTGATTAGTGGTTGGAAAGTGGTTCTTCAATTGACTATTGTGAGTAATTCAGGATATTCAAGGTTCAGATCAGTGTTTATGCTTGCAGAGAGAGAACCTGCAGATTGTTCTTATGTGTGTATAGGATAGTCTGTTCTCTAGCAGACTTTGCATGTTGACTGGCTGAGTTCCAAGACATATGTCCTACAAGATCAAGGGTTTATCTGTTTATCCCAGATGACCATTTCATTCCTTTCTCTTTTCTTTGCTTAGTTGATGTTAACAGCAGTGAGTACCTTTCAGTCATTTGACATGTGGAAAACTGGGTGGACACAAAGGTCTGGAATAGAACCTAGGTGTTCAAGTTTCTTTCTTGATACTTAATGTAGGCCTGGAAAAATCAAGCCAGCAACAATATGATAGCGCAGAGAAAAATAGCATTTTAGGTATAAATCTCCCACATGCCAATAGATTTGCTTTCAGGCACTAAATTATTTTGTTGCATCTAAAATGAAATGATTTGTGCTTTGCTGTGCTTAGAATGTTTGCAGGAACTAATCAGTGGCATTAATTCAGCATTATACAAGAAAATTATACGTGTGAGGGAAGAATGGGATAAAGGAAGAAATTGTGGGGAAATCAGTGCCAAAAGCAGGAAGGGAAAGTGCTTGAATTCCCTGGGAGTGACTGATGTATCTTGTCACCTTTCAGATATATCTGTTTGATGGCTCCGTAGTTCCTGACATATCAGGCTTTTTCTGCTCCACTTCCTCAGACTGCCTACCAGCCGTTCCCCATGCTATCTGTTCCTTTTCCTGGGCACTCTCTGGCATACATTATACATACAGGCTTCCAGCAGTTCTCCTGAAATAATCTGTACTTACACAGTGTGTGATGTTCTGTTGTGTTTTTTTCTAGTGGGCCCAAGCGCTATGATTGGACCGGCCGGAATTGGGTATATGCTCATGACAGAGTATCTCTTCATGAACTACTATCAAAAGAGTTTTCAACAGCTTTAAAAACTAAATTGGATTTGTCCTGCTTAATATATTCTGGGAAAGAAGATACTTGATTATATTCTACCTCGTGGAAGTTCAAAAACTTTAACCTCAAGCCAAGCTCTTTCTTAGGCTGAACTACCTGAGCTTAATTCTGTGGTTTTCTTTGGCATCAATATGTTGTGCAACAAAAATGAAAATAATATGTTTTTTCTCTAGTGCTCAGTCTTTGGATTTCTGTGTCGCTGTTTAAATCTGTGTCCGTGTAGTACAGGTGGTTGAGGTCGCCCATCCTGTCACTTCGTTTCTTGCTTTCTTTATGCAGAAGTCATGAATTCTTAGTGTCTGTAGACTTGTTTGCATGTAAGGACTGACCCACCTGGTGACTTCTGACCAGCACACAAACACTGAACTTTCCTTGGTGAAACATTCATGCAAAACAAGAAATGCCTGTGAGTTACATTGACATAAATTGTGGTACTGTGAATGTATTGCCTCGAAATTTGTGGCTATAGTAAGTAACACATCATAGTCACATTGAACATGTCATAATACATGTAATGACAGTTTTTTCTCTTAGTATTGCAGCACTTGCTATTTTCTCCCAGTTCTAAATTGTAGTTTGTTTCACCTCAGGATTTTTTTTTAAGCTAAACTTTAAATTACTTGGAGATTTGTGTGGCTCTAACCATGATATGGAACTGGAAAGACTAGTATGTGAAATTTAAGCTGTACAACAGTATCTCTGCAAACATTTCATTCTGTTACCGTGCATTTCTCTTTCTCTACCTTTTTGTTCTTCAAAGAGTAAAAGTAAATACTTTTTGCTTTTGAGCTGAGCAAAATTAAGTTCATGGTAGCAAAAATTTGCACTGATTTTATTCTACTGCATCTCTTAAGTGATTTTAGATTATCTTTTTAACACCATGATACAGCAAGGCTCCCCCTGGCACCATGCTGATGCAGAAATTTTTTAGAACCAGGTATGGTTCTTGGGCTGATGAAGCTGTCTTTGTCAGGCTGTTAAATATGTGAAGGAAATAAACTATCTACTTCAGATCTTAAAACAGAAACTTTTGAAAGAAATGATGAACAGCAACACTTCAGCATTTGCACTATTACATTATTATCACTTGCAGGCTTTAACCACCTATAAAATGGAAGGACCAAGTTGTTGACTAATGAATGAGGAAACAATTATACCATACTCTTGCAGATTGTGTGAAAATATGTTCAGAGCAAAATATTTTTCTTCTTGGTTTCTCTGATGCTATGGTTAGTTTGGCATGATTCTCTAGCTAGCTTGACAGGTAATGATTGATTTTGTCATTGAAAAACAATAACTGTAAAGTGTTCTTTCCCAGTATTTGCATTTAGAGTATAAGCATTGTTACCTGCTATTTCTCACTACTAAACAGAGAAACATGTCACCAGAAGTAGCTCTTAGTTAATGGTGCATGCTGTTTGCATGTTTTACAATCAATATAAATTTCAGCTCTACCAGATGAGGTAAATACAATGACTCCCAAATCTCATGAATCTTACTAAAAAATGACAGGGAGTTAAAAATAGAACATGTTTTTGCTGTTTTGAATTTAGAACACTGAAGATAATTTACAGCATATGGAAGTATGTATTTTTTATGTAGTTACTTTTGTAATATTTAGCTTGATCTCCTACAATTTCAGATAGTCATTTAAACACGTTTGTGTAGAAGTTAATGACTTGATATTTGAATCGAGAATACTTTTTCCTGGTTATTCCTTTGCCTGACCATGTGTAATTATTTTTTCTAATTGATTTTTCCAAAAATTATTTTCTTAAGTAATTTGCATGCAGTATGACGACTAACATGCATCTGATTCATATTTGGAGGTTCATTCTCCATTCCCTTACATCTGGTACAAATGTTTATACCAAAATAAAGTTGCATGTAGCATTCTTAATTCATTATGTAAAGGTGTGATTTGAGAGTTTGATGATAAAGGTGAAGGCCACAGATGTGTGCATACTTTTGAAATCTTTCTGTTTCTTAAAACACATACTGGAAAGATTCTGTCCAAATGTGGTCAGTTGAGGTGGATTTTAATAAGAGCAGTTCAGCTTTCACAGTTTACATGCCTGGCCCTTCCTCTGTAACACACTGCTGTTTATGCAAACAATTTCCTGGGTTTAGGTATCTGAGTAACAAATGGATTTAATCTTAACTGGTGAAGATAAATAGTGTCAGCAAGTTGGAATGAGTTTTATCTCGATGTACAAAATGAATCATAGGACATGACTCATTTTTTGCTTTAATACTTGCATCAAATTTTAAGTAGGGGCAAGGACTCCCGTGAGCTGTCACACTCATACAATGGAGGCACAGAACAAGCACTGATCCTAATGTCAGACTGCCTATTGCCCCAAGACAAGTAACACTTCCGTACTATTTTTTGCTTCTGTAACTTATGGAATAAAGAGATTGTTGTATAGTTCCCCACCAGACATAATGGCAATAGTTTCTTGCTTCACCTCTCCCAAAAGTAATAGCTAAAGGACAGTCATTAAATATAGACTATGCACCAACAAGATCAATAAGAACCACTATCTCATGGGCATTACTTTTTCCCACAACACAGTTGCTCCACTGTTGGTGAAGGAGAACATGCAGAATATTTTGGAAGGATGAGTGTTGCCATTTGTAGCTTTACTGGCTGCCCAAGCTCAGCACATAACCTGGGGTGTGTTGGGTTTTTTTAGGTGCGTACAAGTTTTCACCAACTGCTAATCTGACCCTTGGTTTTTTTCTGGTTTTGGCTTATGGTCTGAAAGACCTAGTATGTCCAGCCTAGCTAAAATTCATTGTTCCCTCTGTGCCGAGGAGTTCTGTGGAAGTCTCGATTCATTCATGTAGTCAAGCCTACAGCAATTGCATGCAGTCTGCATTGGTCGCAAAATACCGCCTTTGTTTGCGAGGAGTTACGTGCCCAAGTTCTCTGGTGTTTGCTCGTTCATATTCTTTTCCACTTATGGTAATTTGTCAGAAAACATCACCTCTTCTTTGCAAGATTGTTCCATGTGATAAAATCATTACATTTTACTTCCTTAAAATTCCCAGTGTCTTTTGGCAGCTTCGATAAATGGGACAAAGGCCTGTTGTGAAGAGGTAGCAGAATGAGAGAAATGGGGTTTGCAGGAAGGTTTGTGTTTGATTATTTTTAGCTTCTGGTTAGTGGTTGAACTCTGTGATTGTGCTAACTAGCTGTGTAATATATGGGAGTCCTGGGAAGGAAGGCGGAGGCTTGCCAGAATACCTGGAAGAACATTCAAAGTAGTAAAGGAACCATGGGAGGGGCAGAAGCAAAGGCTATCAGGAAGAGATTAACTTTGGCCGACAGCTGATGTTGTTGGTCGGGCAAGGAGAGACATGGGGCAAACTGCTTCATGTTGTGGCCCTTTAGGGAATGGCGTTTTTAATTTAGTCCATACTACTATTTATAATTGTAACCAATCAAACATGTTCCAGTCCATTTTGCTATTGAGATTTTTCTTTTAATTCCTGTAAAAGATAAGAAATAAATTGTGTGGAGTTACCTCCATCTCTCTCCCAAATGTCTTTTATGTAAATTGTACTGCTGGCAGTTGTAGAACAAAGACAAGATTCATGCCTTTTACTGAGGGAGATGGCCAGTGGAGACTGCTTTACTGGGGATAGGATAAACAGAGCTCTGAACAATTAAAGTATTCTAAACAGTTCCTAATTACAAACTTTTTTTGGATTTCAGGTTAAAGAAAGATCGTTTAGATAAGAAAACAATAGATGTTTAAAATAAGGCTGCCCTCTCCGCTCTTCTGAATTGACTTAAAAATTGTTTGTATCATGGTAATTATGCGATGTGATCAGTAAAACAATGAGTAGTTTTGCAAGCATTGCTACTTTCCAGATGTAGGCTTTTCTACTAGCCGTCCATGTTCTCTACTGTTCTACTAAAAAAAAATCAGTGATACATTTAATGTGTCCATAGTCTTACTCCTATTAACAGCATTTTAGAGCCACTAACCAAGCATCCTAAGGCAACTGTTACAAAAAGATTTGGAGAACTAACAGATGAAGGTTTAAAACATTCATTAAGGAAACAGGCACCCACCACAGTGTAAACCAAGTGACACATACCTGGAAGTAAGACTAAATTTCCGTTCCTTGTGCCTTGATTCTGACTGAATGCAATATTGTATTACATGCTGATCACAGAGTTAGTCTGTAGCTGACTGAAAACATCAAGTTTGTGAATTAGCACTGAATTAGTCTATTTTTTTTTAAATTTTTCTCTCTGATTTTTGCTGTTGGGGCTTTTAGACTGAAATAGGCACTTGAAGGCTAGTGTGTACACATGCATGTTAATTATTAACTGTAGTACAAGCAGGCTTTTTCCATACAATATCTGAATGCAGTTTCGTATTTGCTGTAATAAAATAGATTCTTTCAGGGCCTCCTTCCAAAGTCCAGCCCCTTCATACTGTTTGCCTTCTTTATCTTACTTTCTGTATGAGACATAGTGCATGATCTGTACCTATTGAGGAAGAAATTTTATTTCTCACCTGCAACTAGCAACAAACCAGAAACTTGTATGTAGATTTTGTTCCGCAGGCCTGATACGGGTGCTGTTTAATTTTAGAGGGGCTTGCAAGGGGTTTAGCTGTCCACCAGATAAGACAGCAGATAAGGAATTCCTGGTGACGTTTAGTGCTTTACAATGCAAAAGAAATACGACTCCAAAGAATCCTGCCGGGGCTGTTTGGCATTGCCTTTCTCATCTCGGCTGCAGGACAGCAGTGATGCCGAAAGCTGATACCTGTGGAATGCCAGCCTGAAGTGTATTTCTCTTATGGTATGTTACAGTTTCGGGAACAGTATTGGTGTTCCGGCCTGGAAATGGAGCTACTCTGCCTTCTGCTAATCTTGTGTATTTCAGCTGAGAATGATGTGTGAACAGAGCCCTCCTGAGCTGTCAGTAAAGCGCCCGCAGCTATTCTGTGATAAAGGGCAGGGGAAAGCAGATTGAGAGCCGTACGTGGAACACTGCGCCGTAGTGTTAAAGGCTGTCTCAGCGGTCTTCCCGTTAGAAAGGTTCAGATGGGCAATGATCCCAAGTTCCAAACAAAACACTGATGTAAACGGAAAACACACCCAAGCGCTAGGTGACGGTGCGCCCCGCCAGCGGGGCTCCGCCGTGCCCGCCCGCAGGTCCGCTCTACTGCCCGGGCCCGGCGCGGGGTGCCTCGGGCAGAGCCGGGGACCAGAGCCGGGGGCAGAGCCGGGATTCCCTGCAGAGGACGGGACGGGCAGAGAAAACCCGGGGGGCGGGGCGGCCTCGCCGCGGTGACTCAGCGGCGCGGAGCACCGGGCTGCGACCGGTATTTCCTGTTCCCCTGTCGCCGCCGCGGGCGTTGGTGTGTGCGGGCGTGGGCCGGGGGAGCCGGGCGAAGGCACCCCTGCACTGAAGGGCCGGCAGCCGCAGGTGGGGACACGCCTAAGGAGTGGGCGCGCTGCCCGCCCCATCCAGCCGCCAACACCCCTCCCCTGTGGTCCCTTGCCCTCCCCATCCTTCCCCTCTCCTCCCCACCTGGGGGCGAGGCCGGCACCTGCGGTAGGAGCCCGCCCCGGCGTGGCCGCGCCGCCCCCGCCCGCGCCCCGCAGGAAATCGCCCGACTCGGCGGGAGCGGCCACAGCGGACCCGGCCCCAGCCCTAGTCTTCGGCCCCGGCCCCACACTCGAACTCGACGCCCTCGTCGCTGCCCGCTCCGGGGCGGCGGGGCAGGGCAAGGCGCAGTCGCAGGGCAAGGCGCAGTCCCAGCGCCGGAGCGCCTCTGGGACCTCTGCTCTCGCTGCCGGCCACTCTCCGCGAGCAGGCGAGTATCCCCGCGGGATATCCTCGCCCAGAACCCGCGCTCCCCGCCGGTTCCCTGCGCCCGGACAGGTGCGGTGGCCCCCGGCACCCCCTGTCCCCCGCGGCCGCTATCTCCACGTCCCGCCCCTGGGGCCGCGCTGCGGCCACGAGCTGCCCGGCTTCTCCTTCTCGTTCCTTTGTGTGCTTTGGGTTTTATGGCCCCCTCGCCTAAGCTCCTCGGGCGCGCTTTGCCGCCTTTGTCCGCGGGAGCCGGACCCGCCGTGCCCCCGCGGGGCCCTCCCGGGCCGGTCCCGCGCCCGCCGCGCACCTGGGCGGCGCGAACAGCCGGGCTCGGCCGGGGATCGGCTTTTCTCTAACGGGATTAAGCGGCTCTCGGTGACTTTTTCCGTGATAAGTACTTTCCGGGAGAGTGCGATACTACGTGGAAAGAAGAAGAGATGTCACCGGCGAGTCGGGGTGTTTGTTTACCCGGGTTATTTCCCGACGGGGGGGGCGGGTCCCCCGTGCAGCGCACGCCCCCGCCGTCGGAGGCTTGGGCTGCCTTTGTTGCACAGAGAATTCCTGAAATCTTTATGTTGGCACATCCCGAGTGGATTCCATCCGTGCCTTGGGCTTTGGCTAACTGGGTCAGGGGAAGTTTCAAGTTAACAGGGAACTGTGAAACAAAGGAACAGGCAGTTCCAGAAGACAAATGTTTAATTGCCCTGTAAAAGTGCCTTGGCATTGACCATGTTTGCAGTGCTGGAGCCCAGGTGCATTAGATTTTCATCCTGGAGGGTCAGGGTTGATCTACCAGTGGCATGCACTTGCTTTAGTAGAAAAGCAACTTGCCCTTATTTACCTCGTACTTGAAACCTGTTTGCATATTTTTTCCAGCATGAGAAAGTACATGCTGTTTGAACATACTTGTGTAAGAGTCATATAACCAATCAGAAAATTTTCATGCTTCCATTGTTGCTTTCTAGTAGTTATTCACTTGAAACAGAGAAAATCCGATTGTTTGTGTCGGTTCCCACAGCTAAGATGACACTCGAGGGCTCCAGGCCCCACAGCTGTGCTCCAGCAGAGGCTGCAAAGGTCTGCTTTGTTTTAACCTTTGGACGTAATTATCGAGGTTGCATCATTTGCAACAAAATAATTTACCTTTTCTTTTGTTCCGCAAAGTTTTATTTTAAGGATTGAGAACTGTGATTCACCTATAGTTCAGGGAAAATAAAAGAGAAGCTATATGTGCTATGACTGATAAAACTGCTTCTTTCATTTATGAAGCATTTGTTGTCTAAGGCTTTAACTATCAGCTCTTTCAAATAGTGATCCTTGTCAGGGTCCATGAAGTCCTGACATGGCAAGAATCAGGTACTGGAAGGCATAGGAAGTTTGCTTTGTGTGAATTAATACTAATTGAGAGATCATCTGCTTTAAGAGACTTTGAAATGTTTTGCATTTAGTAAGCATGTGTTTGCCACTTACACATGGTCAGTAAGATTTATATTTAGTATAACATTATCATGAGGGCTGTCATTAGGCTTCCAAGGAAGTTTCTGCATGTATTTGACTTTTAGGTGAGTTTACTGTTATAATTGCTTCCGGACTGTTACATGCAAACATCTTAGGCCCTAAACATTGGTTTCAAGTAGTGGCAGTGACTCCTCTTCCCTTTACAAAAGGATGTCACTGTGGACTGGAGAAACTGTGTCTAATTGTGTTTTGCTACTGCCCTGTATCACTGTCAGTAACTACTGAGGTGCTTAGTACCACTGCGCTGGGTTTTTGTGAGACTAAAGGTGAGTGTTGGGAATTAGGCAGTGGAGTTGGGGTGATCCCAATACTTTGCATGAACTGTAATCTAAATAGAGCTCTTCAGAATGAAGCATCAAAGTAATTAAGTGTCTGATACTTTTATGATTGCTTAATCCCCCCTTTCCTGGTTCAGTGTCCCCTAAGGACAACCAGGAAATCTTTCTTAGTGATTAAAACAATGTTTAGGCAGCAGCATGGTTTACAAATTGGGATGTGCCATACCTTTATAAAACCTATATGTTTAAAAGCATTAGAAAGTTCCTGGACCATAGTAATCCTCAAATGGGGAATGGCCTAATATTCCAGGACTACTTCAAAGCTGCATTTAACTTAGAGCAAATCTAGATGATAGCATTTGTGTGTGTGTTTTAATAGTTATCAATCTTACCTTTCTCCAGAATTTCCTTGTAGGGTAAAGTAAATCTTGTGTTACAAGACTGTTCACTTTTAACTGTTTAAATAACAGTACTTACGTACTCAGGGACAGAGTAACTTTTGTCATACTGTGGCTGCATCAGTTTCACCCTATTGTAGTAATTCTGGAACTGGTCATTCTAATGACAGGGGGAACAAAGCACTCACATGTTAGAACAGCTACAGATTTTTGAGGTTAGAGATTTTCAAGTCTGGTTTATTTTCAAATAGGTATGAAAATTCTGGGAAACTACTGGGAAAAAAAAAATTATTAAACTTGACAATTGATCCTTGGCATCAGTTGTAGAAAAGCTGTGGATCTTAATCCCAAATTGCAGTGGATTCCTGTGAACTTTGGAAGACTTCTCAAAAATGAGACAATCTATTTGTAATACAAATATTTATGGTAGTAAGTATATTGGGCATAATTTTGTCTTCTAATATATGCGTCTTACCATAGTGAAGAATGTTTGCAAACGGTGTGTTACCTACAAAGATTGGAGCACTGACATGGGTATGACTGGTTTTGCATGACCATGCTGGCATACACGCACCAGTGCACGTTGTCTTTCAGAGTCAAAGGTTCTGTCTCAGTCCCATGGCCAAGTGCGCTAAATTCATTGCAAACCTACACAGTCAAAATAGAGCTGTTCAACCACGGGCACTTTTTTCAATTATCTAAACCTATCCTCTTCCTCAGAAAGAACAGCACCATGTTGGATCCCTATGTCTGCGCCCTTGAAAACTTTGCTTACTGCTTGTTCCCAGAGTTTTTGAAGCTTTCTGTTGCTCTTTAATCGTCTTTTACCAGTACTTGGGTTATCCTGGTCCCACTTCAGAAAGTAATTTTTTTTCCCTGAGTAGGTAATTTATGATTTAGAACCTGATGCAATTATGTAGGTATTTTTGTTTGCAGTTTGGGAGGGTTGTTTGTTTGTTTATTATTTGTGGGGTTTTTTGTTTAGTTTGGTTTGTTTGGGGTTTCTTTTGTTGTTTTATTGGGGGGGTTGGGGTTTCATTGTTGTTGTTGTTTTGCTTTGTTTTGTGTGGTTTTTGGGTTTTGTTTTTGGTTGTGTTGTTTTGGGGTTTTTTAACAGACTAAGCCAGCATTCAGCTATAGAGAGCTGAAGTTATTTTTTACTTTAATATTACATAATTTAAACAGGTACTGACTGCAGCATAGTAATTAAACACCTTGATGCAGCAGCAAAGTACACTCAGGTCATTTAATACATTAAATTATTAATGTTTGGGTTGGGTTTTAGTTGGCTTGTTATTGGGATTTTTTTGTTTTGTTTTTCTTTTAAAGCAGATTGCTTTTTGAAAGTGTATGACATTAGGGGATATTGTAACTTTCTGTTTCAAATGAGAATGCAGACCGTGTAACTCCTTTCAGTTCAGTGTAAGATGGCCCTTGCATTTGTGAATGTATTTAGGATGTTTATGATCCAAACTTAGTAATAAGTAATAACAGAGTGAGCTGTGGGAGCTCTGGTTTGATATCTGGTATAGCATCTGCCCTGGTGTGTATTCCTCAGCTGCAGGCTTTGTTTTTAGGAAACATGAGCTACCCAAGTCTTCCTGAATTTAGGTCAGCATTGTCATTGTCTGATTGTCGGAACCTCAGATAACCATGGCTGCTAATCTAGGAAGAAAACGAAACTCATTAGTGCTCTCTTTTCACATGAATGTCTGTGAAAACGACAGACAAAAATACTGCCTGATACAATAGTAGGGTCAATCAGAAGTGTGGGAGGCAAAATATAAAGCCCTTTTGTTCTGTGGTTCTTTTTTTTTCCAATGCCTGCTCCCTTTTCATGCTTTTGTCTCTGCTTTTGTTTTGTACCAGCAATCTAGAACTGTTTTTGAGAAATTTCTTCTTATTTCTTAAAGGTGTGCAATTATTTGGGGTGTGGTTTATATACATGTGAAGTGTCAAGTTTAGGATGTCTAGTTAGACGTGGGTATGTTTTCACTGACTCAGGCATGAGTTCAGATATATTGGGCCACTGTGGCTTTTTCGTAAGACTGGCTCAATGATACCTCTCCCAAAAGCATTGTGTTGTTATAACCTCTGTTGTATCAAACGAATTTTTTAACATCCACATTGTATTGATAAACTGAGCCTGAGCTTAACAATGCAGCCTTATCATAGCCAAGATTTCACATGTTGATTCAAGCTATTTGTTATTTGCTTTGCCTCATTAATTTTTGGTTGGGTTTTTTTAAGGCTTTAGAGAAAACCCATAAATCTCTCCTGCACGTCACTCTTAACAGCAAGGCTGTCTGTAGTCTGGCTTGCACTCTCTATTCTAACATCTGCTTCATCATCTAGCTCTGCTTAATAGCCAGCAGATTTGCCTACTGGTGTCTCTAGCCTCCTTAGCACAACTTTGTATAAGCTGATTCTGAGAATCGCCAGGAACATATGGACTATTCAGGGAAGGGACGATCTCTAAGGAGGGGCCAAAAGCAACTGCAATCCCTGAAGCTGTGAGAAAGAAGTTTCCAGGTCCTCCTCTCTCTTTTCATTCCCACCTCCCACACTCCCAGTCTGATCGTTGATGCTCCTCTACCTTAAGATTTTTTTAACAGATCAGGCTTTACATATGTGCTGGTTGTGGTGCAAACAAAACACATGTGTGTTCTGGAAGTTAACAATTGACTGCCACAGTTATTCTTATCGCTTGAGCAAAAGCATGCATGAAGAGATGCTTGTTTCTTTGCTCTCTTAATAGAAGGATTCGTTGATCTGTAGCTATTACACAGATTTTTGTTGAAAGAGGAGAAAGAACAAGATTTTGTTTTTTTTCCCCAAGATGGAAAGTAATTTGTGGCTGCATTGGGCAATGGTTGTCTCTTTTTTAGTTGGGTCTGAAGTGACTGAAGATGTGATCATGCTTCTGTCATCAGTTTACATGAAGTATGCTCTACATCTAATTAAGAGTGTATGACTGTTTTCATCTGTCGAGGATTAGAGCAAAGGAAGCTTTCGCTTTGATCTCGTAAATGTTTCTTTAATGGAGAAAAAAGCTCTGTCATTCTTTCCCCATTCTCAGAAATATATTGTACTTTCTGAGGCATCACATGTATGTTCCCAGTTAGGAAAATTGCACTGTTTTCTTTCCAATAAAACTTGGTTTCTGTTTTCCTGAAAAAACACAAAGACAGAAAAAGTGGAGTGGATGATAATTCTCCAGCAGGAAACAATGGATGAAGGTATGTTTTAGACTTTTTGTTGGCTCTACAAAAGCCGTCCTTCACTAACAATGCATGTACTAGCAGCTTTGAATTTCTGTTTCCAAATAAAGTTGAAGGAAGTTGCTAAACTGTGAGTCAGTCTTTCTCCCTCTAGATACCTGGAGATTTCACACACTATTTAACCGAAAGCAGTACTTGGGAGTAATTTGTGATTGTTGTGTGGGCTTGGCCTCTCTGTGTACAACACTAGTCATGGGGCTCCTTTTCTAGTCAGAATTAAAATGCTTTGCTCAAAGAGACAAAAGATGGACCAGAGCTGCACTTAATGCTTTTTAGACTTTGTATAGCACTGGCTTTGAAAAGTACTGTGGGGAAGTTTTTTAAGAATTATTTCTTAGATATATAAGGGGAAAGTTTAGAGTTAAAAAAGTGTTAAGGGAGAGGCTGGACAGAAAGAAATACCAAAACTTCATAGGACAAAGTGTGGTGATTGGTAACTGGAGTTGTTAATGAAACCAACTTTGAAGACTGGATTTTATCAAAATATTTCTGCTTTTGAGTAAAATAGAACTGTCATGAACTTCTACAGTCAGAAGATTCTTAAATACTGGAATTGTCAAAAACTGCTCACTTCTTGTCTTGTGTTTTCCTTCTCAGTACTGCCTTTCCGATAGAGCTATCAGAAGTCAGGATGCATGCTGGCTTAATGACGTTAGCTGTGCTTGCGGGCTTCTAGTACTACTCTGCTTTCCTAAGCTTCTTAATGCTTTGTGTACAGATGTTTAAAGTTGTAGTTAAGTGAATTTTTTTTTTTTTTTGGACCTGGAGAAGAAATTTTTTGCTTAATTAATTCATGTGGTTTTAATATATTATTTTACTTAACACATCGCTACATTTCAGACTACATACTCCTTATCAGCCTGCAACTATGTAGGTGAATTTTATTTTTTCCTCTGACAATTGTAGTGGTATTTCCTGAATCTAAAAAATACTTGATTTTAATTTGCTCTTCTGAGATCAGTCACATGGATTGCTATTTAGTAATTACTTGAGATAGTTCAGTGTGCACATGTGCTAACATAACCTACAAATGTGATTGAATATTAAACACCAAATATGGCTAATGCAGGATTGTAAGTAATGTAGGATCTCGAGACAGTTATACAAATTTTGTTGTTAAAAGCTAAATATTTTACACCACAAGAAATGAAAATTAGCTGCTTTCTTCTGGGTTTCTAAATAAGTCGCATGCAATATGATACAACCCCAACAGAAATACACACATGCCTAATAATACTTGGGAATAAGTAATATGCACAGTTCTAGGCTTCAGTCTTCCTGTCACATCTCTTCTTTCTAAGGTTTTATCTCTATTGCTGCGTAAGTGCATAATATTTATATATGTAACTATATATATTTATAAGCATTCATTTCTTACTATCTAAGAAGCATTACATCAACATTTCCTGAATTAATTTTGCAATCAAGTACATCTCTTTGAATATTGCAATTTGACAGCACTGCGATGTTTCCGAAAGTCACTGTTACTTCTTTCAACATGTGCATCTGTCTCCACCTTAGTAGTCCATACCTGAGGTCTTTGGCACGCACAGTTACTTACCTCATGGTTAGAACAATTTTGACATGGGATGTGGCTTCTGGCATCATGTGAGGCACGTTTGAATGACTAGTAGGTATCATAATGGGAGTCACTAGCTTTCTTAATTCTGTACAAGACACATAAGGAAGTATTTCTCCATGCCTTTTCTGAGTAGATCAGATAAATCCCTCATGACACTTCTAATGTAGAGACCTTTCTTGTGCTTTCTGGTGAGAAAAGTTACGGCAAAAGCTATTTTTGTCTGTCACTCTCTAAAATGGTCTCAAGTTTTCTGTGCAGGTCTCTTTTATTCCCTGGATGGATTTGACAGAGAAGTTACCTAGTGCTCCATTAGCAGTTGAAAGATTATAGACAGCAGAGATTTAGCAAAGGATTAGTCAATTGGAGAGTGTGCATTATCCGGCCAGGCTTAGAACCATGATTGTCTCTTCGATCATTTTCATTAGTGTCTTATTCAAATATCGAATTACATAACAATGACGTTTCTGGGGAATCTGGTAGGAGTTTTCTTTGGTTCCTCTCTCTCTTCTACTAACTATCCAAGCCTGGGAGAGGGGAAAAAAGCATTATTTTTATACTTCAAACTTGCATCATGTTTTAAAAAGCAGCATTTCAAATAAGTGAAGAGTCATGACTTCAGTTGCAGCGTCTGCATTTGGATGATAACTTAGCTTGGTGGAACTCTTGAGAAAGGCAGGATGCGGTACAAGAAGTACATAACTATTTTAGAAGCAGCGATAGGTATTACTCCCCTTAACAAGAGGGAACTGCTTCCTGAGGGTAGACATGCAAATCTGTGGCAACATCCAGGGTAAGTGTTAAAAAGCAATCAGTGAGAAACTATGGGAAAATTTGTGCTCACCTTGAATCATGCATTTTTAAAACTTGTTGTCAGAAAGAGGAGAGTTATTTATAAAACAGGTAATATTTTTTTTGTACCTTCCAAGCTCTGTATCTTCAGCAGTTGTGGTTGAACTTAGCAGTTTCATTAGAGATTTCTTTGTACTCCTTGTCCTTGGCTAGAGGAATAACTAGAAGATGGTGTTATTTCTAAATCAGGAGTTTGCTGAAGAAGAGAAAGGATAAACATGTGTATACTCATCAGAACAAAAATGAAATGGCTATTTTGTACTTTTTGCTTGCTACTAACCTGATGTATGTATGTGTTTCCTGTCTCCCCATTTAAAAATATGCATATTTTTATTTTTATCTGTAAGAGAAGAAATTTCTAAAATGAGAAAAGAAAAACACTTTTGTCTGTGCAGGCAACTTTACTTCTCTGTTAAGATGCAGGAGTTCATCATACTTAGGAATGCTGTTTCCCTTCAAGAAAGTTTTTCTGATTTTTGTTAAAAACAAACCAGAGTGCTTTCTTGTACCACACAACTTGAGTATTAGGCTTCAGAAAAATCCTTCTGTATGTAACTGTTGTGTGGAAAACGGGGTTGTCATTCTCTCCCACCTGCTCCTGTGTGAGTAGAACAGATGGATCGGTGTCTTCACAGTCCTTCTGGTCTCTTGTATTTTTGTAATACAATAGAATGCTGTCACCTTGTTTCAGACTTTGCAGAGGAGTGCAAACTATGAGAGGCTTTTGTCCAAGACCAGTTAGTATGTTTCTATTGGTTTGGAATAGTTCTGTGTAAGCAAGACTTCAAAGAGAAACTTGATTGTAATTGTGGCTGTTTGACTATAACTGAATTCAGATTTATCTTTTAATTTTTCAGCAAAAGCGCATTCTTTAATGCTGGTAGCAACAGTAAAAGCAAATAATCTACTATGTACCATATGATTTTTATGTATTTCTTTCAGATCTATCTCCAGAACCACAAAAGCTAGTCTAGAAAATACACTTTTGTGCCTTTTTATTAACACAAGTGTTGTTCAGGTTGGTCCTAAATTTCCGGTGTTGTGTTAATGAGTACTTGTAGGGCTTTTTGTTAAAAACTTGCCCATTAAAAGGGATTCTCAGTACAGTCTATTTGGACTCAGGACAGCAGAGTGTCCTAGACTGTGACTTCCTTTGATTGTTCCATATAAAATATCAACATGCGAATCTCCGTGATTTTTTCAGCTGTTCTTTATATGTTGATAAAATGGTACATGATTGTTCCTGCTGTTTTGAGAAGCTGTGTTGGAAAGTAATGATATATTCTTGTAGAATTCTTCTTAGTTTTCAAGTGGGTTAGTCTGGCCAAAGTCACAGCTTGAATCAAGCCCTCTAAAAATGAAACTTATTAACTGTAAGGTCTATTTCTTTTGTAACTGTGATTGCTTGTCTTTCATCTACTACTGAGTATTAGTCAGTATCAAAGTACAAAATACACTGTTAAAATTTGTTTATATTTCCAGCATTCTTATTCTGACAACTCCCTACTTTCAGGGAGAGGTTTAGTTATTGTAATTGTTAGACATGGAATTTCAGGCTGGTTAAGATGTATTTGGATTATGCTTGGATTTGCCATTCCAACAGTTTCAGAAAAGCAGAAAAGCTGTTGTCATTGAACTGTAATAGGGATCCCTTTTATGTATTTTATTAAAAATTTCAGGGAATGAAAGGTTGGTAACCAGCAATAGTGGCAAAGTAAACCGAGTTTACATTCTTTGTTAAAAAAAATAAAAGTGTCATAAAAGTGTGAGTGTGTGTGTACAGAAAAAATTTGTAACATAATGAGACCTCTTCCAAAATCTAATACTGAATACACGGTATAGGGGTTGTCATTTGTCAGCTCCTTACTGCACAAATTCAGGTCCATAATTAAACACTTGTTTTTCTTAAACATCTCTTGAAATAAAAAATAGCACTAGAGTGTGATGCTAGGTCCAGAGCTACTGTTTGAAAGTTGTAAGAATTCTGCTTAAAAACCCAGACTACTGTGCAAAAGAAAGCAGGAAAGGCAAATATGCTATTTTGCTAAGATACTAATTTATATTTTCATATCAAAGACATTACAGAGTTAAGTTTTTCTACTTTCATCTTTGCTTGGAATAGTGATGTGATTTCTGTGACAGATTGATTTTTATAAAGTTTGAGAAAGGGAAAATGACAGCAGCAGTGGTAGTTAGGTTTAGTTTGCTTGTGTGACTTTTCTGTAGCCTTCAGAATAGTATTCTGTGCACAGCCTGGAACAAGAAGGCTGAAGTTTGTTCATAATGCACAGTATAGCTTGTGCTGCTCTTTGGTGGTCACATAAACTCATATAAAGCATCTTTTGGTTCTGCAACTTCTGAAATCATGCCTTGATTTAAAACAGTAATTTACTTTTATGAAGATGCTTTTGTGCTGGAAGAGCATGGGGAGAAAGGGGAAAATAACCTTCTAGTTTCAAGGTGTGATGTCTGGCACATGCTTGCATTGTTGCATGTTTTAAAAAGTTAATCTGAACCAAAATGTATTTTTTAAATATTTTAGAAGTTTCAATTTTGCTTTTTCGAACCTGTGACCTCATTATATTTGTGCTCAGGAAGAAGTGGGTGTCACACACAAGACACATCAAAACCTGGGGGAGACTTGTAGACAGTTGGGGAAGTTCTGCAGAATTCTTTCAGTATCTCTTTCTTCCATCTTTCAGGCTAATGGAGTATAAACCACAATGAAAAAACATCTATACATTGCAGGGGGGAGGGAACAAGCAAACAAACTCAAACCTGCTAAAAGTATGGCTAATATACTTTTCTAGGGAAGTCTGGCTATATCCTTCTTTGAAGATGGAACACTTTGGAAAGATGTTTTTGAGAGAAGAACTAAAATTACTGAGTTGCTTAAAATTACCAAGTTGCATGTTGGTTTTCTTTTAAAAGCAAAACAAAAGCCACCAACAAACCCTAACCACTGACTTGTGTTTCTATTTCTTTCAAAAGTTCCTTCTGCATCTTAGTTAAACCATTGATTTTCTCTTTTCCTACCAGGGGTAATGAAGGACTCAACCAAGGGGTCAGGGGGAGGGGGAGCCCCGTGACAGGGATGCTGAATGGAAGCTAACATGCTACTTGTGCCCAAGAGGGCTAGCTAAAGCCTGTTGAGCAGGGGAAGGAGGACAGAAGATTACACTGGGAATTGTTTCCTTTCTATCATTTGGCAACTTAAGTTCTTAAGTTACCATCTGATGTCATTGGAGCGCATGTATCTGATTGTTCTTACGGAGGTTATGCTCAAGACACAATACTGTTACTAGCTTTCCTGTGTACAGTCTTGTGCGAGCTAAACAATCAGACTAAAACTAAATTGAAACAAAAAGCCAGGTGGTTTGTGGAGAGTACCAATGGAACAAACTAACTATAAGTATGCTTCCTGTCAATATCCTATTTCATTGGCAAAAATACATTGATTGCTTTGCATGCAGGCTTGTGTGTAAATATTGCTGAGTATCTCCTTTTTTCAAACACTATTTCCACTTGGTTGCCAGGGAAGCTAAAGCATCCCAAACTAATCAGGGAAATATATTTTATATCCCCTTTATCTCTAGGACTTCAGTGGTCCAGGCTTCACAATCACTCTTTTGTGGTTATAGGTGACTGAAATGAAACTTTGTTTTTCAGGGAGCAAACTACTGCACTGCCATCTCCTTGTGAGTGGGACTGGGACCACAGCTGTACATCAAGCCCAAAGCATCACACAGCAAGTAGACAACGGCACTCAAAAATCGTCATTCCTCCCAAGGTGACTAGTCAAGTTGCATCAGTTAGATCTGGCCATTAGTTTAAAATTATGTATTCTTGTCATGTGCTAGCTAAGATGTATATTCTTTTGACTATGTTTTTACAAGGTTTTAAGAAGTTGTAGTTAGTAGAGTTACATGAAATTAGATCTAGTTCTTTTGAATTCCCAAAGAAACTTAAAATGATTACATGCACATCTGCTGAAAACTTGATGATGTACAACAGGCCTCCAGAAGAGGAGAGGTTTCTGCAGTGAAGTCAATCTTCTGCTAAAGTTATGCAAATAACAATGCACAGGCCTGTACTAGTTCATCTGTTAGTTAAACATTGGTAAAGAATGGATGTAATCTATGATGATGTCTTCAGCAAATATAAATATTTAGCATGGACTTGGGGATAAGTAAATTACTTTATTTAAGCACAAAGGCTTATATTAATGAGAGTTGCTTAGTGACTCAGTCCTGAGAAACAGAATAGCCGCACACAGGGAGAGTTGTTTTGCTGCATATTTTCTTACGGTACATCATTAAGGTAAATATAATCCTTTTGGCATATTAACCTTGCTTTTGAAACCTTTTCTCAAGTGCTTCCAGAAGGACTATAAAAAGTGTCCTTAGTTTTATATGTTGATCCAACATGCTTGGCTTGTTTTTGTAAGTCATTAACAGATGATGATTTTAAGAGAGGAGAAGGTTTTTATGCTGATGTTTTGCAAAATTATACTTAACTTTCTTTTTTTAGATGAGTAGCTATTGCTGCTTTAGTCATTTACTTAGAAACATGCATATCTATTGTTCTGACTTTCTAATTTGTGACATACTTAGCCAAAGCTACTTCTCTGTTTTATTTTCTGGGAGAGAGGGAAAATTTGATCTGAGAATATCAGTGAAACATAGCTAGGCAGGAATGTCTCAGCTGAGGTCTCCGGCAGCCTCTGACATTTTCCTCAAAACAAAAACTTTCAGTGGTAGGGTATGCAAACTTTACACCAGGGAATGTGGATAGTAGCAAGCTCAACTCTTAGCAAAAGAAACTCCAGAACCATTTATCAGCAAGGTCAAGATGGCTCAGAAGGTGCATCCAGCTGCTTTGTCTGTGGGCTTCTAGGAGTTGTAGAAATGGCAAGTGAATGACTGGTATGGCTGCATCCATCTGCTTTCTCCCTGATTGTTCTTGTTGTTCACTTTTGGACTCTTGCCAGCTCACTTTAGTCATTTGTGAAAAACATCACCCAAAAGTGGGCATTAGTACCCTAGCTGGGACCTTGCTGTTACTGAATAGGGCTGCAGAACTGCTTTGTTTCTTAATAAGCTCGTCAGCAGGAGGTTTGCCAGTATAAATAGGATGGGGAGAGGCAGAGCTTTGAAGCATAGTTTTCATGCTCTAAAGAACTAACTTGGCTGAAGAACTGCTGTCTGGAGATTTGTTTTTTAAATTAACTCCTATACCAGAAAAAAAAAGTTAACACATCTTTGTGTATGTTACGTCTTGTGTAATCTGCATATTCTTTTGCTTGTTTTTAATAAGGATAATGATCTTCATGAGAATAGGATCTTTGTTTTCTTTATTGCGTTGTCTTAATTAATTTGAGCCATAACAGTTGATTACCATGGTGAAGTTTTTGATGTTGTAGGGCTTGACTTCTAGTGGGGAAAGGCAGATAAATAGCTAAAAGCAGAGGATTGTTTCACAGCCTTGCCAGGAGTAATCAAGAAACATGGAGAAGAGAGGAAGGAAATGAGATGTAAGCAAAATGAATGTTCAAACAGAATGTGCCTGCTGTTTAAAATGAACAAGTTGGGGTTGGGGAAGAGATTTCCTTTTAAGTGTTGATACACATTTTTGTATGGTGTTTGGGGAGAAAAACAGTAAACACTTCTGTGGTTTGGATTTGTTTAAACTACATTGTTATTTCATTCTTTAGAATAACGGTACTAGGTTTTGTAGCTTCTTAAAGTAGTAGAGGTCAAAGTGCTTATGCCAAGGAAAGTTGTTTCAATTTGCACAGTCTCTAGAGGAGGGGATGGGGGTGGTGTGTGTGTGTGCTCAAGCAGAGTCACTCTTAAGACCCCATTTTGCTCTCTAGCAGTAGGTCAAACAATTTCATTTCCTTGCCTTACTAGTGTAATTTTCAAGGAACTGCAGTGTCATTTAAAACATTGCTCAGATGAAAATGTGTTTAGAACAAATAGACTGTATTTCTTTTTCTCCCAACTATAATTTTTGTTAACTGTTATCAAACACCTCTGAATATTCTCATGCTGTTTTATCTACCCTATTAATATGCTATACATCTATATTTTCTAATTGGCATATTCTTTGCAAAAAGAAAGTAGCAACAAACAAAACAAGCAGTCTTCTGGTTTTAAGTAGAATAAACTTGTAATGTGAAATCTAGTAGAACTGATGACTGTCCAAAACGTTGAGGAAAATATTTTTTACATTACATTATAAATATATGTATGCATTACTGTATTTAATACTGTTAATGTCTAGTGCTGTTCCTAGTTGTTCAGCATGTAACAGTGTTTCAAAACTTTTTGTGAACTTGAAATTGAGTTTACGATTCGCTTACAACAGTGCTGCTTCTTGCTCTAAATCACTATCTACATTTTAAAATTGTTATCAGTTTGAGGTGTCTCAGTAAATCTGTGTCTAGGTTTAAAAAAATTAAAATATTCTGCTCTTCAGAACATCAAAATAGGTGGCCTCATAAGTGACAGAGGATTTTACACTGTTGATTACCCCATAAAAAATATGTACAAAGTGTGGGATGCTTCTTATGTTGAGTTCTGTGTTTCTTCTTGGGACATCTATGCTTTCTAAAGTAACAGCCTTAGTATTGCTGCTTTGAGACTTGGAAAGTGCGTATAGCTGTTCGTCCTTACACTAGATCAGAGACAGCCAACAGACCAGACCCTGCAGCTGCATGCCAAAAACTTTATGTTGCATAATCACAAGCTGTACTTTGGAAGTGGAGACAAGGGGCAGGAAAATAATTGCATCATTCTGCTTTAAGCTGGCACTTGAGTCATGCAGTAACTATGCTATCACTCTATGATGCTAGTAGTATCATAGAGTGATAGCATAATTCAGGTGGAAAAAGACCTCAGGAGGTTTCTAGTGCAACCTCTCCCTCAAAATAGGGTCTTCTATTGAGATCAGAACTAGTTGCTTAGGGCTTTAGCCAGCTGGGTTTGAAAACCTTCAAGGACAGAGACTGTACAATTTCCCTGCAGTGGATCCATGGTTTGTCTGTCCTGATGGGGAAGATTCTTTCTCCTTATGTACATCTGAACTTGTCGTGTTTGAGCTTTGGCCCATTGTCTTATCCATCTCACACTACTGCTAAGAACCTGGCCTCATCTCTTCAATCTCTTCCCATCAGCACGAATGGGCTGCTGCTGAGTGTCCTGAAGCCATTCTTCCTCCATGCTAAACAAACCCAGCTGCTACAGCCTGCTCTTGCAGGGTCAGTGCTTCAGCCCCCACCAGCTTGGTGACCCCCCACTGGACTCGCTTCTAGACATGGTAGCAAGTGCTAGGATAGCATTCAAGGTATCTCTTCTCCAGTCCCCTCAAGACAGAGATTAAGATTACTGTGCCATACATGTGACAACCCCAGTGTAGAGTTGCATGTTTGAACTGTATGTATATAGCTCCTGAGCAGTTCGAGAGTCAGAGGTCAGCTACCTACACATCCTCTAATCCTGAAGGTTGAATCTGTTAGGGCCGAGCTTACTATATAAAGAAGCGGACGTAATTGGATTTATGAATCATTTAAGTAGGACTCGGCTGACTGATTTGTGTGATTTTGCAGACTGATGACAAATGGCAGTCTAAAGAGATTGCCTGGAAGGGAAGGGGGAAAGGCTGTTTGACAGCATGGTATTTTTAGAAACTTCTACAGTGTCTCTCATGACAGGATCATGAACACTTGCTTAAAAACAAGAGCAAAACTGACATCTCTGTTCAGATAGTTCAGCAAGTGGACTAGCAGCCTACATTCCCAGTATCTCTTTCAGAAATCAATTCCCAGCTCTATAAGGAGGTTGCCTGTTTGCCATGCTGTCTAGCAGCACACGAAGTGTTGAACTTTAATATTTAAAGAAACAGAAAAATTGATTGTCAGAGGGACAAGGTTAAGAGGCTTGATGGTAGAGAGGAGGTGGAAAGAACCTGAGTCACAACATAGTTGAGGCAGGGAAGTTGCAGAACAGTCTTACTTGATTGGCTGCAGTAACTGTGAGAGGCAGCTGCTTCTTTTAAATTTGCATCCTGTAGTGTAGTGTTAAATGGGTGTTCCCTCTGTGGATGCTAGAAGTGGCACAACTGCTTCATTCACAGTAGCAGTAGATAATTTATGGAATACGTCCTAGGTTTTGCATGACTCAGGCTACAGCAAGTGATCTTTCTAAATTAGTGCTACACAGACCATAGATTCAATGTGATTGTAGGCAAACAATGTCTCCCTTGATTACTTAAACTGAAAATCTCAATGGGAAATGTGTTCACTGTAAGTTATTTGCATGTTTTTCATAAAGTTAATACCAATAATCTTTCCATTAATGTTATTTTTAAATTTCTGTACACCTCCATAACATTCCATGAAATTCCCTGCAGATGCTGCTGCTTTGTGCAGTTACTGCACGTGCAGAATAGTCGGTCCTAAATACTGCAGAGAACAGAGCTGCAAATTTGTGGCTGAGTTCATACAATTTTGACTTGGTACCCAGCCTTTACTCTACATGATGCAGTATCCCTGCAGGACTGACTATAACTGGGCCTGCCGCTCCCATTTCAAAGGGAGACCAATGAGTGAAATGTGCATGCAGCCATGCCTCCAAACACTCAGGGTGCTTAGGGACCTGCACAGACACATCAGATCATTTGACTGGGGCTCCTGCCCCTCTTCTGCTTGTTTTGCTGTCCCAGGTGAGTTTTGGCTAGTTTATAGGTATTCTGTATCCACACTGGGGGGTCTTGGGTGTTTCAGAGAAGATGAGACAGAAGGAGGGGTTATATCTAATTGTAAACTATGCGCTTCTTTGAGCTGCAGGTTAGGGGGCTGTTTTTGTTTAACTTACAAGGGAAACTCATCACTGTTTACATTGGTACCTTGTGTCCTTTCATTTGTTGTTTAGCTGACAGTATCTTCTTTTCATAAGGCCTACCTGCATATCCATCTTTGGAGGACATCCTGATCAAAGAGCAGGCCCGAAAGTTTGGTCTTGGTGGTTGAATTGCAGGATAAGAAACCTGGCAATCGTTACTACACTGTTTCTTACATCAGTCTATGCCATCACTATGAGCATCTGGGTATTTGGCCAAGCTCTAGAGTGAGCATGAGCACTAGAGGCCACTTAGTGCTCACATTTGCAGGCTGGTATAGGATGATTTATATGCCCATTGCGGCAGAGTAGCTGTTTAGTTTGAGAAAAAAAAAAAAAAGCAGAAAAGGATATGTATACTCTGCTCTTACAAGTGAGAAATTTTATGGACAAACATGAGAAATATTTTGATAAGCCCCCATGGATTATTTTCCATCTGTTATTGTAGGAAACAAAATGGCAACAAACTGATAGGCCCTTTCCAGATGGTGTTTTGTGGCAAGGGATTGAAAACCAGCCTATCTTGCTTGCGTAACTGTGGTCAGTTCCCACATCTGTGTTACACTTACCTCAGGTTAGCTTAGTGTGTTAACTCTGCTTGCTGACCTACAGCTCAGGGAAGTATAGCCTCTATTAGTGATAACACCTTGTGGCTTTGATGAAGTCACAGAACATGCCAAAAGGAGGCTTTAGGTCAAGCCACAGCTTTTGTCTGGAACCACAAATAATCCTCTTGGCCTTGGACAGGATAGGCAGACCCTTAGATTGCTCTGACTGGCACTGCATGCACTCCTCAAGAAGCTGTGTCTAGTGGGGGAATCAAGTGGTAGCTGTTCATCTTTTGCCAGAACCTGTGTGAAAGGAAGCAGCTTCAGGAGGTTGGTGCTCTACATCATGCTGCCGTGAAGTTGGTATGTGTTAAGAAACTGCAGTCACAGAGATCTGGTGCCTTCTCCTTTCTCTTTTCCTCCTCATGTCTGACAAGCACTTCTTTTCAAGAAGTGTATTGCCATTCAGCTTAAAACAAATGTTGCTCTTGCATGGAAAACTCTGTAGTTGTCTGCAGCAAAATCATGTTATTTTCATTGTGTGGTGTCATTTTAACAAGTCCTGGACAGTGGATTTCTCTGCCAATGCTGTGACGTCTCATTCTATGCTGATGTTGCCAGACAGTGCTCTTTGGAAAGTTGCCTCCAGTTTGCAGAGGTGTGCACTGGTGTGGAGAGTGACAGCTGTTTTGCCTTGCCATGCTGTATCTCATGGACAAATTCTTGATGCCAGAAGCTATCATAGGATCCCATGTGTGTGAAGAACCTGGCCCCCCTGTGCTTCATTTTTCCAAGTGGTCCTGACTTTAGCCATATGCCAGACTGCTAGTGTTGCAAAAAAGTTGTATGGTATCACTCACTTGTAAAACTGAGAGGAGGAACAAGATGAAAGAAGAGCAAAGCTCTTGCTTTGGCTTTTTTTTTGGCTTTTTCTCTTCAAATTTGAGGGTAGGCTATACAAAGTAACAGGCTGCTTGCCTTTTTTTTTTTTTTTTTTTTTTTAACATTGGCTTAAGAAAGTTCTTCCTTTACAGTTGGTTCTCATTCTTAGCTTCTTCCTTCCAAGAGTTGATTCAAGTATTGCCTCATCCATCCAAAATAGCATAAATCCAGGAAAACAGAAGCACTTGGGAAAGAACTCTTTATTTCTGAATATAATGTGGTTGAATTTCTGCCCATGTTCTCTTCCTTAGTGCTTTTAGTGACCACTCATTTCTGCAAGCTCTTGAGAACAGTTAACTCAATAATGTGCTTTGTTTAGAATATGTAATTACAGCCCCCAAAGCAAGCAATTTGGCCTCTGAATTAATAGCAGTGGTGTGGACTTCCAAGACTGATGTGGAAGGCTGTTAGGTGGTGGGAAGGAAATCTGACCAAGCTGTGGATGTGGGGAGTCCGTCGGCTGTGTGGGGGCTTTCATCTCCACATCCTCCTAAAAACACACTGATAGCAAAGGTGGACATGACTGGTGCATGTCTGTTTGACAGAACAAGGCTGTGGATACTGTCCGAAAGCCTCACGTCAGAAATGCTGCCCGGGCTTGGGCCACGGGCCCCACCACTCCCGTTTACCCTGTGACAGGCGTCAGCTGCTGGCCGCTGCCAAGGGCAGGAACACAAGAAATATTTTTGTAAATGGGGAATAACAATTCTTTTCTTCCCAGGGAGAATGGAAGTGTTTCTTCGCCTTCCCGGGGCGTTTGCAGGCATGATTGGCTGGCGGCGGGGGCGGCCGGGCCCCGGCAGGACAAAGTCTCTCTGTGGAGGGCTGCTCAGAGCCGGCTTTGTCCCGCCGGGCTCCGGCCGCCCCCGCGGGTCTCCGCCGCAGCCCCTCGCCAGCGGCCCGGCCGGTTCCCTCGCGGGGCGGAGGCGGGAGAAGCATTCCCGAGACTGCCGGGACTGACCGCCAGCCCCCGGGGCCGCGGGCGGCGGGCCGGGCGATGTTACTATGGGAGCGACGCAGGGCTCCGCCGGGAGCGGCCCGCGGGAGCCCGCGGCAGGGGCGGAGCAGGTGGGTAGCACCCCCGTCACTCACCCACCGCGCTCCTCCTGCTGCCGGGCTCACCCACCGGCACCCCTGGCCCGGCCGTGGGCCCCGAGGGGAGGGTCAGGCGGCGGGCGGGGGCGCGCCTGTGGCGCACAGGTGTGTTTCTGGCCCGCGGGACTCACCTGCGGCCGCCGCCGGGACCACCCGCCCTGCGGGCGGAGAAGCCGCCCGTGTGAGGGGGGGGACCCGCTCAGTGCGGACTGCGGGTTTGCTCCGCGCTTCCCACCGCCGCGGGCTGGCGGAGACAATGCTGGAGCCGAGGGCGGTGGGAGTACCGTGTTTTTTCCAGTTAAATGGGAGCGTGGAGGCAGCCTGTCCTCCGCAGCTCTGGCCGGTTCCTGCGGCGCCTGAAGGCGACACGTAATTTTTTATTTTAAATACTGATTGGGCTCAGGGTGCAGGTCAGTATATATAACCGAAAACAACCCCAGTTTCTGTGGAGGAACAGACTCACAAGTTTAATGAAGAAAATCTGCTTCCCCCTCTCACTGGTCCGGGCTTTTATTCTTTTTTAGACTGTCAGTTGCTGAACTGCAGTGATCAGTGTGGTTATGGAGTTGTAGGCAGCATCTGTCAGGAGCGGAGGGTGGTGTGGTCTGCGTGCCGGCATGCTGAAAACTGAATTTATCTGTAGTCACTTCCCCCACCCCCATTAAAATGTGGGTGGAAGCCATAAACACTTATTTACGCCTCGTACTTTGTTTGTGGCTTGTACAATAATCAGTACTCTTAAGTGTCCTTGTTGTGTATGAAATCTGTTTGTATTAGAAAGTGTCTCATATTGCATGTGTTAGTGGTGTTTACTGGCCATCGGTGAACTACCAGGTGATTATTTGATATGATTATTTCCAGACTCTCTGTGTTCATGTTGTTTTTTGGGTTTTTTTGTTACTGGTTTTGTTTGGTTAGGGTTTTTTTCGCCACAGAGTGCAGTTGATCTGGGTAGCTTACTCCACCCTTCTTGTTCTGTTACCTTCATGCTCACCCGTATTTGAGTATTTCATCTCTTCTTAATCCAACTTGTAAGCTCTTTGACACAGATCCCAGCGTATTTGACACTGTTGCTGCAGTACATTTGGTAAGTAGGTGTAATCATTTGCTGGTGGCTCTGGTGAGAGAAACAGCCATAATAATGTGCTGGTGACTTGCCTTGCCAGGGAGGGGTCTCTTGGGGATGAGGTTTACGTGTGTTATCCTGAGATGGATGGAAAGTCTGACTTGTGCACATTTGAGCTACAGGAGTTACAAAGCCTGTATTTACAGATGTACACTTGATATGGGTATAGCTTAAATATTTCATTTAAAGAAAATTATAGTCAGTATGGAATGATTCCTGAAATAAGACACTTCACAGTGTATTCCAACAAATGTTGTATTGCCAGACTGTGTCCTTCCGTTTGTCTCAAATAGCAACAAATAGCAATAGTTTTTTCAGCCTGCTTTTATCAATATTGGTGGAATCCTTTTGAACTTAATGGCAGTGCTTCTGTTGGCTTGATAAAAAGTGTTGGTTGTCAGGTCTCAAATGCATGTATGGTGTTTCTCCAAACCATTTTAGGGACTGCTCTTCATGTAAAGAAATGAGAATTAATTGGTTTGGTTAAAGCTTCTTTTTGTTTCACACTGCATGTGAGTCCATGCAGTGTTGCAGTAGGTTGTGTTGGCTATGAATTCAGTGCCAGCTTCTCTGTCAGCAAAATGGGAGCTCTGGCTGAACTTTCCCTCTGCCTATTATGTGAGACTGTGAGAAAGCTCATGTTTCTTATGTGGACTGAACTTAAGTAGGGAGACATTGTCGGTGCAGCTACTGCAATGGTTATATTCCTTATAATACAGTTACTAATAAGGCCACGGTTCCATTTCTTTTAAAAAGACACCAGTTTGCTCATTATTTTGTAGAAAAAGAGAGAAGAATAACATGGAGAGATACTACAGCTATGACTTCTAGCTTCCTCTTTATTTTTCCTAATGAAGTTGTGCAAACAATATGAAATTTATAAAAGTACTAGGAATTCTGACTGTAATTCATGGATGTTAAAATTGCAAATTAACTTAAAATCACTTAATTTTAAAAATCTGTATTTGGAATGTATTTCTTACCATGAAATTGAAGAACTCCGCAAGAATTCTGTGTGATCCATGCTGATAGGAGAGACATATACTGCAAATATCAGCCTTAAGGCAGAATTACGCTCCTGAATGCATCCTAACTGGAGTGTACAGTGGAAAACAATATGTAAATGCAATTATTCTCAATGTTTTGTGAGAACAAAACACCATCTAACTTACTAAATAGTAGGAGAGAGGCCTTCATTAACTCTTCAGGCATCTCTATCCCACATCTTTAAAATACGGTGAAGAAGAAAATGCTCCTTCAAGGCCTGCATTTGTGGCAGTTAACTAAACAGGCAGATAATGAGCAGCAGCTTTCCATGTCTTGTGTTGTGCCCTATTAAGTAATAAGAGAGCAATATCTTTTTGTGTATTCTGCCACTGGAGTTTCTAGATCTGATAAACAATACTGCGTGAGTGTTTCACAACTGAGTTTTGGATGGTTCTTGTTAAAAAAACACAGTACAAAAAAAAGCCCAACCTTTGAAAGAAACCAGCTCTCATCTACAGCATCCAAATACAGCTACAGGAAATAATGCACCTATGTATTATTCATTTATTTATTACTTAATAATATGCATATACTTAGACTGCACTATCTTTGCTTGCACACGTGTGCCTATTCTGTGATGAAAGAGTATTAGAAATGCTCACCCCTTATGAATCTTACTTCATATGAACTTCTCAGAGATAATGTGGGATGTCCAGCTAGACTGTCATTCTAGGCTCCACAAACAAAGCTCTGAGAGGCAAATTGTTGGCCTTTGACTGAACTGAGCAGCTTGCTGCCAGGGTCAGCGCTTGGCACTGATTGCTCTTTTTCCTGTGTTCCAGCACTTGCAAAAATCTAGTGGATAATGTGTGTTTCTTTTAATGGCCATGGCTGAGGATTCTTCTGTCCAACCAGTATTTCAGAAGCTTTTTGAAGAGTTGCAGAACATGATGAAAAATAACTTATATTTTTTATTCCTTTGTTTCCGTAAGTAATTCTTATTCCAGAAATAAGAAGTGGTCAGTGGTTTTGGTTATTCTGCTCATAGAGTTGATACATTATTAAAGCGATTGAAGTGACAGTAGCATAGCTAATTGGTAGCATGTGTGTGCGTGCTCTTTAGATGATGCATAAGAACTCCTTTTTTCTGTGTGGCACTGTACTTGTATTGTTTTGTCTGTGGGCTAAGTAATGATTATACTTTGGCTGTAAATTTTTATTTTCTACCACTTTGTTTCCTAAAAGTCTTACAGTGGGGATATTGTTTCTGACTTGATACTTTGGCAGGAACTCCCTTTCAGTTGCTGGCAGTTGACAAATACTGGTATGTGCTTTATCTCAGTATGATGTGTTACATTAGGGCAAAAAATCCCTGTGACTGACTTCTAAAGACATAATGTTGATTGCAGATGGATGCCTACTGACATTTCCAATAGCTGCTGTGTACTCAGCTCCCCTTTGGCAATAATTCTTTCCTGGCTGTTTGTGTGCAGTGCCCAGTGCACCTGAAAGATTTAAGGATAGGTTAAGATGGTGGAGGAAGGTGAGGAGTCTTGTACCTCAGAGACAAGCTATTGGTAGAATGTGAGACCCACTCTGTACCAGAGTACCATTGATATATCCCTCTTTGCTGTCCCTTTAGCGTGTGTGAAATACTTTTAATCTAGTTCTGACATATGTGGATGTCTTAAGTATGTTCTGTCATTTTCTGAATGGCTTTTTGTTTGACAGGTTATTATGATGTCTATTTAAGGTTGCTATGGGGATGAACTATAGAATTTAATTAGCTAAATTTTATCCATTAACTTCTCTCCCCTGTTTTGGTAATATGACCTAATTTTCAGCTCCTTTTCAAAGCTTTCTTTTCCTGCTTTATGTTGTAGAAATCAGTAGATGAGTTCCTAATGTCTTCCGCAGCAATAAGAATGGACTGAAACTCCTGGATCACAGTAATTTGAAAAAATGATTAAATTGTTCTTAATTTTTTTTAAAGCTTGTTCATCTATAGGCAGGTACAGAACTTCATTTTCTTTCAGCTGGGAAAAAAGCAGAACACTATATTATAGTTTGCTTCTGCTTTGTGTGTCAGAAGGTTCTTGAAGTGTATAATGATCTTTCATGTGGCTCAGACCACAAGAAGAAAACTTTCTGTTCCAAATCTCAGCTGAGAATGAACTTTAGTTGCTGCCAAAATGAGATTTGCTCTGGGTGGTAATTTAATGGAAACATTTCTAAACCTTAATGATTCTGAGCTGTTTCGTTTCCCTTCAGTCACATACTCTAAAGGACTCTCTTGGTTTTCTTTCTTAGTTCTTTTTAAAGCCTCATGTGGTTTATGAATGTTGCAAAAGGAGGAATAAAATTTTTTCTGTCACTTGCTGAGCTTGTTCTGGTTAGCTTATTCCTTGTGTACTCAGTTTGCAGTTCAGTGGAAGTGCCCTATTTCATATGGATGTGTCAGTGTGGTTTCATTTAGTGGTTGGAATGATGCCTAAAGTTACTTACATTTATGTTACATGCATGTGAAGTGTTGACTCGGTGGAAATATTGCATCAAGGGCTCTAGTTTTAAATTGTTCTGCTGGCATCCTTTCAAGTGAAGCAAGAATGGCTGCAGATAAAATTGGGTTAGTGCTATGGGAATGAACCGGACACATGAAAGTTACCATCTTGATCAGAAAGAAGAGGGGAAGCTGACTTGACCCCTTTGCCCCTCGTGTTGCTTGTTTGTTGTCATTAACACTCTTGGTAGGAATAATTTCTACATAAGCTGGAGGCATATGTGATAAGTTCTTTATAACAATGTGTTCAGACGTTAGTGAAGTCATGCATACCATATGCATAACTGCGTGGGATACTTTGAGTTCACATCCAGCCTTGCAAAAGGATTGAGGGAAAGGAGTGGAAAATACTTGAATTTTACCACTCTCATCTGCCCTTCTGTTGTTTTTCTTGCCTCAGAGCATTTTATCAGTGTTATCAGGTATGGGTGAATTTTAGTGTAATACTACTTTATGTTGGGTGGTAGGTTGCTGGTGACACTGTCCCAGAAAAATTCAGATTTGTGTCTGTATGATTGATTTTGTTGTTTGAAAAAAATAATGATACGCCTTTGGAGGCTTTGAGGAGGAAACTTTGCTGTGAGTAAAGGGATTCTGGATGTGTTCTGCTGAAGCAGGTGCAGCTGGCTTAATCCATTGTCTCATGATATTTTAGTTCTTGGGAGGGGCTGGGTGATTATTTGTTTCCCCTTCTTCCAACTACACTGTGAGGAGTATCAGTATAAGACTTACAGACCTAAAACCTTCAGATGCAATCCCCCAGATCTGCATTTGCATCCTGCTGTCTGGATGACAGGAAAATTGCTAAACTCCCTTTTGCAACAGATTTTGTTTTCATTTTAGCTATGTGCAAGACATGTTAAAGTTTAGGAGTGAACTTCAGCAATGCTCTCTGGCATGACTGAGTAGGCTGTTGAGACATCTTGAGAGGGAGATGTGAGTTGCTTAAGACCTTGAAGGCAGGAGTGTGGTGGTAGAAGGAAAGGAATGCAGGGAGATACGACTAGTGTGACGGGAAACCAGTGAAAAGTCAGCTTAACAAATCAAGCTGTTTGTTGTGGCATGTATATGAATGATGCTGAATGTGTGACTTCAAGCTCAAAACACCTTGATTTTATAGAGTTTTGGTGTCTTTTGGTCAATGTGACCTTCAGTTTGATGTTTGTGTTAGCATTGGTAGTTGTATGAAATGCAATGTGTGGTGTGAATTTTATGGGGTTTTAGGCTTAGATACGATCAAATGTACCGTTAAATTTTATACATTACACAGAGCTATATTCAGGTTTATTTCCTTCAGCCAAGGAAATAAAGCTAATGTGACAGTGTGTAGTAAGATTACATACTTAGACACATACACATAGGAATGCTTGACTAAAAGAAAAATGCTTCCAAGAACATGGCATATAGTTCTTCTATTAATAGAGTGAGAACAAAGGCTACTAGAAACCTTAACAGGGAAAGAAAATCTGCTTTGGGATGAAGCTAACAATTGTTCCATTGTTTGAATTGTTTTGCATTATGCCTGGATGATTACATATAATTGTTTTGGATTGTATCCCGATAATGAATTGGCCTTTTAAAAACCAGTTGCAGAAAGTAGTAGACAGGTACCCAGCTTGTTTTTCTCAGATTCCAGAGTTGCAGGTGTTAAATAACCAAGGGAATAGCAGTCTCTTGATGCTAGAGTTGGTCACTTCTACTGCCAGATTTGCTATTTGCATATAGATTCAGGAAGACAAAGCATTCAAAAACAGTAGCAGTACAAAGTGTACTGCTGAAGTTGAATAAAATTATAATTAGAACTTTGGACCATGTAATGCATATAGTGCTTCAGTGGGGGGTTT
Source organism: Coloeus monedula (assembly GCF_965178545.1). NCBI lineage: Eukaryota > Metazoa > Chordata > Aves > Passeriformes > Corvidae > Coloeus > Coloeus monedula. The sequence goes on along the minus strand of NC_138822.1, from coordinate 41,566,971 downwards.
TTTAATGTCTTTTTTTTTTTTTTTTTTTTTAATTTTAAGATGCCACAAGAGTAAAAGCTATGTTTTAGCTGCAGAGAATAAATAATTCATGAAGTGAGGCACTTCCAGGAATGGTGGCTGCACTTACTTTATTTCACCATTACCTTATTTTTTTTCTTAATGAAATCTAGCTTAATTAAATTGATTGTGTACACCTACTGAGTTTAATTTACCTCACCATCAAATCCTGATACTGCAAGCACACCAGAACAAACTTCTAAGTTCTTTTTTCATTATGCCAAGACAAGTTCAAGTCCCCTTGAACTCAGCTTGTGTACAATCTACCGTAGCACTGATTCTCAGACTTCATTTGTGTGGGCATCCCAAGGAGGAGAAGGTCCAGAAACAGTGTGACTGTAAAGTAATGTGCTAGGTTTACAGTTAAGGTGAATGGGAGTGGCTAAGTCAGAGATAGCTTTTAAAGCCAGTGTTGGTCATGTGAACTGAAAGTTCAATGTCCCTTCAGTAGTTACCTTCTTGTAGTGTGTACAAAAAAACCTTCCTAGCACCATAATCTGTGTGATAGCGTGGAAGACTAGGAAAAACGTTTAGGAAACGAAACATCAAATGAACCCTCCACTTTCCAGTGTGTATACACATATCCAACATTCAAGTATAATGATCTGTCAGCATTTTACCTCAATTAATTTTGATCTTCAGCTGAAATCACTTGGCTTCCAGGTTTTTATCCCTCAAGTCTTGCTGAGTTTTTAAAAAGCAGGTGGTGGAGAAATCTACTGCAAGACATGGTGTGCCTCATGAGGTGAGGTTTGTTTTCTGGAGAGCCCCTTCCACACCTGTGGGAAAGTAAATGGTCGTTTCCAAGGCTCCTCCACTGGACTGGTGCTGTATGTCCCAGAACACTTGGAAAAACAGCTTCTGGCTATCCTCTGTGGAGCAATATGTGAAAAAGAAGAAATCTTTGATGAAAAAAATGTTAGTTGCTAGAGTGTTGTTTCTCAAGAGGCAGAAATTGTTTTCTAAAAATTAAAATAACTTAACTGGGGAGGAGGTGCGGGGGGGGGGGAACAGGGAAGTAAGATCTGTTTTGTTTTTTCCCCAAATGGTAGTTTTCTATTTCAATTGAAGCTGATCCCTCACAAATTTTGAATAATTGATTGCTTCCTGTTGGGGGAGCACTGGAACAATTTTACCAGGGCAATGACAGAACTGTTGTTGGGCAAAGATAGAGAAGAGAACTTGCTCCTGGAATAGATCTAAGCTGAATTTTTGAGCTTTAGGTTATCAGTAGGTAAGACCTGAGTACCTTGCAGCTGTGTTTTGAATACAGTCAGTTTCTTTTTTTTTTTACTCTCTCCATCTTGAACAGGCTTTTGTTTCACTTGTAATGGGGTATTGTACTGGTTTTCGATGATGCATATGTATGCATCTAAGTGCAGTTGAATTCAGCTGTAACAAGTGCAAACTGCTCCTGTTGTGCCTTCCACTCATCCCAGAAAAGTTTTGTATGTGTACTCTTAATTGTCATAACGTATGGGGGTTGTAAATTGATGCTGAGTTTTAATGTTTGGAACTGGTTACACTCTGCTGCATAAATACTGCTTTTTGCCCCCATCCCTGCTTCTGATCCCGGTAAATGATGACCTGCTCCCGGTAAATGACGACCTGCTCCCGATAGCACCAAAGCAGTTCTGGTGACTGCTTTTCGAGTAACCCCCTTCCACAATAGTTAGAGAGGGAATGAGAATGTGAATCTCCTGCTAGAAAGCTTAGTTTTTTCGATAACCATCACTGTTTTAAAAAGGCACCATCCTAGTCTGCATACTCAATTGAAATTATTAACTATTGCTCTGACTGGCAGAGATCACAACCACTGTGAAATACAAGTGAAGTAATTTTAGAAAATCCCTGTGTGTGTGTGTTGTTTACTTGTCTGGTGTAATGAGAAATTACTCTTTAGCAAAATCAGGACCTTAAAGGACCTCATGGTACTTTCTGTAGATGTGAACTGGTTAAGTTCAGGTGAAAAGCAGTTTGGAAGAAAAAGCTTCACTCTGAAAATGTTACTGTGTAACTATGCTTTTTATTGTAAAGTGCTAAAATGTAACATTGCTAATTTTCGGGTACGTAGTTTCGTGGTGCCTTGGTGTCTCTGTCCACATTAGTGCATAGTTTATCTTTGGAATACCAGATGTTCTCTTTTTCCAGAACATGAAACTGCATGGGGAATATGTTCATTTCCTTTTAGTAAACAGTGCAATTAATTATTGAAATAAATGTGGTGAAAAGGCACCTAATAAAACCGGAATCAATAAAAAAAACAGCCAAAACAAAAAAACCTGCCCAAATCTGTTTGATAATAGGGTATGGGCTTGAGGTGAAAGAAAGAAAACAAAAAGCACCTATACAAATTTGTTTTAACATCACGTTTTCTGTCATCTTTACTATGAAAGGAAAGTTTTGAAATAGGACTTTGGCCTAGTGAGAATTCACGGTAATTTTTTTTTTTCTTAGTGAGAATTCACGGTAATTTTTTTTTTCTTCTACGAGTTGTAGCGGCGGAAAGCGCTCGGGCGCCGGCATGGAGTACGCGAGCGCGCGGTGCCGCCGCCGTGCTCCTGCGCCCCCTGGCGGCGCCCCGGGGCACAGCCGCGCTCCTGCGGGGCCGCGGGGTCGCGGCCGGGGGTGCCCGCGGGGTCGCGGCCGGGGGTGCCCGCGGGGTCGCGGCCGGGGGTGCCCGCGGGGTCGCGGCCGGGGGTGCCCGCGGGGTCGCGGCCGGGGGTGCCGCGGGTCACGGCCGGCGGTGCCGCTGCTTCTGGCGCTGCCCGCCCCGCACTGCGACGTGCTCCGCAAACTCAGCGGGAAGTGGCAACGCTGCTCCTGGTGCTTGTAAGCCTTTGTAGCACGCAGCGTGAGCGGGGGGGAAGGAAGCAGGCTTGCTTTCTGCTTGTCTGTGCTACATATATTTAGTGTGCATATATATATGTAGATAAATACTTTTTGCTATGCACAGGACATCCCCAAGAGTCACACCATGTGCCTGAGAGCATTTTCCAAACACTCCTTGAGCTCTGTCAGGCTGGTGCTGTGACCACTCCCCTGGGGAGCCTGCTCCAGTGCCCAACCACCCTCTTGGTGAAGAACCTTTTCCTAATATCCAACCTCAACCTTCCCTGACAACTTTTGGCCATTCCCTCGGTCCTGTCACTGGTCGCGCGAGAGAGGAGATCAGTGCCTGCCCTCTTCTTCCCCTTGTGAGGAAGTTGTAGACTGCAGTGAGGTCTCCTCTCAGTCTCCTCCAGGCTGAACATACCAAGTGACCTCAGCTGCTCCTCACACGGCTTCCCCTCAAGGTCCTTCACCATCTTTGTGACCCACTTTGCATGCTCTCTAATAGCTTTATATCTTTCGTATATTATATATACAATATTTATATTGAAGTATTGTGGTGCCCAAAACTGCACACAGGACTTGAGGTAAGGCCACACCTGCACAGAACAGAGTGGGACAATCAATAAATGTATAGTATATTTTCTCATACTCTTAAGTAGCCACTTAAAGCCACTTGGGAACTTCTGTTTTCCTGTCTTTTCCATCAAAAGGTTTTTTATCTGTTTCTTTATTTCCATGCTCCTGGCTAGATGGCCAGTCCCAAAGAGTGGTGGTGAATGGGGTTAAATCCAGCTGATTGTCGGTTACAAGCTGAGTCCCCCAGGGCTCAGTACTGGATCCAGTCCTGTTTAATATGTTAATTGATGATCTGGACAGATGACACTAAATTGGGCGAGAGTGTTGATCTGTGGGAGGGTTGGAAGGCTCTGTACAGGGATCTGGACAGGCTTGGTTGATGAGCTGAGACCAACAGCATGAGGTTCAGCAAGATCAAAAGATGGGGCCTACACTTTGATCCTAACGCCAAGCAGTGCTACAGGCCTTGGGCAGTGTCTGGAAAGCTGCCCAGTGGGGAAGGACCTGGGGGTGCTGGTGACAGCAGCTGAACATGTGCCAGCTATGCCCAGGTGTCCAAGAAGGTCGGTGGCATCCTGGCCTGTATCAGTAGTGGCCAGTCGGACCGGGGCAGGGATTGTCCCTCTGTACTTGGCATTGGTGACGCCACACCTCAAATCCTGTGCTCAGTTCTAGGCCACTCACTCCAAGACACTGAATTGCTGGACCGTGTCCAGAGAAGGGGAACAGAACTGGTGAAGAGTCTCGAGTACAAGTGCTGTGAGGAGCAGCTGAGGGAGCTAGGGTTGTTTAGCTTGGAGAAAAGGAGGCTCAGGGATGACCTTTTTGCTCTCTACAACTGCCTGAAAGGAGGATGTAGACAGCTGGGGGCTGGTCTCTTCTGCCAGATAATGAAATGTGACGAAATGAGAGGACATAGGCTCAAGTTGCGCCAGAAGGAGGTTTCGATTGAGTATTAGGAAAAGTTTTTTCATAGAAAGGGTTATCAAACATTGGAACAAGTTGCCAAGGGTTGTGATTGAGTTACCAGCCCTGGAGGTATTTAAAAGCCATGTAAGTATACTCTTAGGGATGTGGTTTAGTGGAGAACCTGGCAATGTTACGTTAACAGCTGGGCTCAATGATCTTGGAAGACATTTCCAACCTAAACGATTCTATGATTTAACCTGTCTCTTCCATAAAATCTTGATTGCCTGGTACATCCTTAAAAGTGAAGCCTCATCTGTTGTCTGAGTCGATCTTAGCTGCAGACTTCTAATACTTGTTCTGCCATCTCCCTTGGCCTGCCAGTTCAGCTCACAGAAATGGCAAGAGAGTAATTCAGTGAGAAAAAATGAGCATGTTTTTGTGGCTTTAGAAAGCTGTCTTGGCTTGCTTTTAAGAACTAAACAGCAGAATTCACAGAGTGAGTCAAGGGGCTGCATGTAAATGAGCAGGAGAAATGTGGAAGTTGTTACAGTCAGAATTTGTTTAGTTCATAACACGCAAAGCTGTACCCAGCCTAAGAAGTTGTGTGTTGGGGAAGAAAAAACTGCACAGTCAAAGATGAAAAGGGGTGTTGGTCTTGTGAGAAACTTCCAAAGGTGAACATTTTTAGAGGCAAGGAAACTTTGACAAGTCCAAGAATAAAAAAACACCTAGAAAGCAAGTGAACAAACAGATTAAAAATACAACCCACCTTCAATTTTCATAAACTATTTCTAAGGTGAATTGTGACTTGACGTCAAAATATTTTAGGAAAATCCTGATTCTCCCTTGTCTTCCTTTAAAAGTGCTTGTCCCACCTTCTGAAAAATTTCAATATAATTAGTAATGTTTGGGTAAAATATGTAGGAAATACAGTTTTCTAGACAGTATCTTACTGTCTTGAACAGAAAAAAATTCCCTGAAAAAGAAGTTGATTTTTTTTCCTTCCCCAAAGAGTCTAGTGCATGCATTACTCAGATATTTATATGTGCCACCTCCCCATTTTTATTTAGGTGGTTTTTTTAATAGAGTTGAAACAAAAAAAACTATCCAGAGATTATGTACTCTATACCATAATCCAGCAAAAGGATGCCTAATGCCACATTCTTTACTGTCTTCTTTTCAGTGTCCAGGGTTAGTCCCTTTCTATTTTGGAATTGTAGAAAAATTAAATATTTATGAAATTCAAATCCCATGCCTCTATTTTGATGGACGTTCTTTTCCTGTGCTTGTGCAAATTTCTGCAAAAATTCCCTCAACTGGGGGTGCTGTTTCATCACTGTGAGCCATTTGAAGAATGCTACTGCAGGGGCTGCTGCCCTGGGCTGATTGTGTGATTTCCTTCATTACATTTAAGCATCGTTTGTCATTGAAATGCTGTGAGCTGGATGAAGTGATATATTGCACTAAAAAGCACACAACTTGTCAAAGATCCAGATCAGCATAGATCTTCTCTGTGTGTGCAACCTTTTTCCATCCCCTTGGGCTTATTCGTTAAACCATTTTTTGAGCACTGGGAGATCTGGGGCATTATGCTGTGAATGTTAATATCAGGGCTACAATGCAAATGAGACCTAGATGTGTTTGTCAATTAATATTCTCAATAGCCTGGTGAACAGTGCTGTTGCCCTTCATCTCTCCAGTTCTGGACAGGAGTGGATTCTAGTTCAGTTTACAGTCTGGAAGGCATTTGTAGTGCAACAAGAGGTAGAAATGAGTGCAGGTTCTGCCACCCTGGAATTTTCCCTTATCTGTTAGCTGGCTAAAACCTCCCACAATGGGAGAAGGTTGATCCCCATTTTCCGATTACAGGGGCTGTTTACCTGCAAGACTTGTATTTGACAGAAATGGAGAAAATCTGTGTGTTGGCTTCTTTGCACAACACTTAGGCTACCTGACTTGAAGTCAAGAAACCTAACTTATGCGCTTGGTGCTGCAGCTAAGAGGTTTAGTACTGGATATTTTGTAAGAAGTAGTAGTTCTGCTAACGAAGCAAAATTCATAGTGAAATAGTGCTGAGCACAACATCAGTTACTGTGGGCATTGTTGTCATGATGGATTCATACTATTCCTGAAAGAAGTAAAACAAAAGACCCCTTCATTATTATTTAGTTAACAGTTCTCATTTGATCATCTTAAAAGTTTTCATGAAACTTAGGAAGTAAAGATTGGTTTGTGAACGCCCAGAATACGCTTGTTGTACTTCATGCAGTATTTGCCAGTACTGTTTTAGATAGAATTTACAATTTATAGCAAGTGAATGGTATAACTTTTGAGTGAAATACGATTAAGAAAAGCTTTAAACAGTAGCTTGTCTTTTACATGAAAAATGGTTTGTTTGTGTGTAGTGACATTCAACTTAATCTATGAAAAACAAATTTTTACAAACATTATGCTCAATTTATGTCTTCTTTAGGTCTTTTTAGGCAGGCCTACAGATTGCTGTTTCTATATGCATTTTGTAGAAAAAATGTTTCTCACATGAAGTCTGATAATACACAGAATCACAGAATGATTTGGGTTGGAAGGGACTTTTAAAATAATCAAATTTCAACCCCCCTGCCATGAGCAGGGACAGCTTCCATTGAGCCCGGTTGCTGATGAATGTGTTTGTTACCTTGCCAGTAGAGCAAAAATATTTTGCTAATATTTGTTCTTGTTGAGTAATTTGGGTGAAAGCAAACCTTATATGTAACTGATAATTCTCCTTTAGAGGGAAGAGGAAGAAAGGATTGTCTGCACAGCTCATTTCTATGTGAATTTTTTTCTTCTTCTTCAAAAATTTCCATTCCAGTGCAGAAGTATACTTACATGTACAGTATGTGACTTTTTTTCCCCAACTTCCTGCATCCTGATAATATAGCCCATTGTGATCTTAACAACCATTTTGATTTTACTGGAATGGGAAAGTAGAATTGATGATCTTTTAACATGGAGCTGTCCCTTATATTTCTTCTTCATGCCCCTAGAAGGAAAGAGAAGGAGTTTCTGCCGTTGTTGAAGAGCAGTTATGTATTACTTCTAGTGGATATCTTTTGCAAACCATTTTTTATCACTTCTCTTTCTTTATTCTAAGCCATTCATCATTCTGGGAACCTGTTTCTTCAGGAGGATCTGTTGGTCTTCTGTGAGCTGCTGTATTGGTGCAGGAACCTATATGAAAAATAGGATATGCTTCTCTGAATCAGAGCATTTGTTGGTAGAAAATAAGGTACCTCCTTTTGTGTGAGATGTTGGCTGTATTGTGAAAGATCCATGGGTACAAGTGGTTTTTTCTCATTTTCCTGGATCCTAGTCAAAGATCTGCTGTATTATATACAGATAATTCATGGGAACACATCAGTTGGACCCTTCTTCCAAGTGCCTTCCTCACTGAAGGGGAAAGGCCTGGGTAAGGTCCTGTTCCTCTTCAGCCACTTTTCACTATGTTAAGAATACTTGGCAAGCTCTGGCTATGCAACTTGTATTACATCATCATCATTTTGTAGACATCTTTAATAACCTAGGCTATGGCATTCAGCTGAAAAAGAGGAGGTGTGGTCCTTCACACCACACAGTGATGTATAGATTGCTTCTCATATCACTGAGCCTCCACTCTCTACAGAGAACATTTCTTTAGTGTCATCCAGAAATTGAAGTGAATCAGGATCTTTGAAAGCCTGTAAATCTAGGGCCATCCCTTTTTGTCTGTCATAATTGCCTTTATGAGGGCAGGTGACATGTAAGGGCAGTTTCTGATTCCTCTGATAGTGTACCTGGTCTTTTGAGACCAGGAATACTGATGTCTTGATGCAGCTTTGGAGTCCTGCCACCTGGCTGCTCCTGTCAGTGGCTAGAAGAGTCCCTGGCTCTCTGTCTTTTACAAGTGGGTAGCTTTCCATTAAGCTTGAAGTTCTTGATCATCTTCATTGTAGGAGTCTTGTCTTTAGTGAAAGCCTAGACTCAGCTTTCAAGGTTTCTATGCTATGTCCATAGCAGCAGATGAAGGGGAACAGGAAAAGGTGGAGGGCAAGGACCTCTTTTTTTTGTGTTACTCCGTAATGGAGCCAAGAAGACTGTTTTAGGTGTCCTTTCTGCTTGCTTGAACAGATTGTCTTGCTTGTATAGATTATGTGTGAGGAAACACTCTTTTTCTTCCTTGTCTGTAGAGGAAGAGATCAAAACATAGTGCTAGGTGTAAAACCAGGGTGAGTGGAGAGATGCAGCCTACTGCTGTAAGATCTTGTTGTGACATCCTGAGGTTGCTGTATTGAGTTTTCTGGAAGCCCTCTTTTTGTTTTCACGTTCCCAGTTTATAAGACAGATCATCATGCTTAGTTTTCTTTCCCCACATGATTCACAAGTATTTTATTGTCAGAATAGACTCCCAGAAAGAACCAGAGTGTGTATCTGCTATTGGAATTGAGCTTGGTTTTAGCAGGAGTTTCACTTTTAAATGTCTGGATAATAGGTGTGATATGCAAAAGGGTTGTATTTGCCTTTGTAATCTTGGACTAGGAGTGAAGTTAGGCTATAGTTTCCCTTTAGAGTTGGTTTTTGTAAAGAGGCATGTAGATAAGGGGGAAGGACAGTGTCTGGAACAATGCTTGTTTGTTAGTTTAAAAAAATAATTTTTTTCTATCTCACTTCAGAAGAATTGAATTGAGGTATTCCTATTCTGGAGATACTGTTTTCCTTCTTAATGAAATATCTGAATGCAAATATCTGCATCTTTCTGTTAACTCTCTGGTCTCTTCACTTGCAGCAACATTCCTAACTTTCCTGACTATTTTTTAAATTTCTTTTCAGAAAAATTTTGTTTTAAATTTTGGTGGAGTCAATCCATCTGTTTTTCACATGATGTTCCTTTAGAGAGAAAGATAGCAAGGACTCTTCTTTCTTGGTTTTGGACTGTTACAACTGCAACAGCTCACAGACGATGTTTCACCATTTTTATTCTCTATGTCATCATGGTCTTTTCTTCTCTATTTGGAGTGCTTTTGAAGCTTTTTCAGGGCAAGGGGGAGGAAAACAAAAGCTAAGAAAACAGGACTAGAGAAGTCTCAAAGACATACTTACATTTGTTTCTTTTTCCTGCCCTTTTTTTAAAAATAAATAAATAAATAACTGTTTTGGAAGCTATGAATGTGAGTCTGTTGAGAGGAATGTGTTTGCTCTTTAGAAATGTTGATGGAGATTCTAAACTATTTTGACCAAACTCTAATAAAAGTCTTACTCACGTCCAAGTGCGTAGCTTGAGTCAGGGGCTAGAGTCAGTGTGCTTCTCCTGGATCCCCTTGGTGTTCACTCTTGGCACCTCAGGGCTGAAAGTGCAAACCTCTGTTCATCCTAGTTCTGCTGGCTTGTGCAGAGATGGGGTCACAGTCAAAACACAGAATGCTGAATTCAGCCTTCATTTTGAATGGAAGAACTTGAACACAGGCGTTGTCCATCTGTGGCCCCCCTCCCCCAAAAAAGAAACACACCAAAAAACCAAAACCACAACCCTTCATGTTTTCCACTGCTGTCTGAATTAATACTCTTTAGCAGGTAAAATTGGTCTACTAGTGAAAAATGAAATCTATGTATGGAGGTTTTAGTTAGCATTTTGTATGAAACTTGGCATGTGTTCCTATCTGTTCACTGCCTGTAAAACTTACATAAAGTCTAGGGGAAAAGTTCGCTTGAGGCTTAAATTTCACAGCATTCATGCAGCATAAATGGGAGTGATAGCTTGACCTATTTTCCAATAAAGTACCCTATCTGTTTGGCTGTATGATTAGCTTATCATTCTTCCAAATACCTTACTGAATGTTTGATGGCAAACACTGTTATTTACAGCAATTATAATTTTGTCTCTATTTCTCTCTTTGCTTGCTGGAGCCAAGCCCACACAGTTCTGCAAAAGCTGTAAAACATTATAGTCAGTATATGAATTTTCAGATCATCTGCACTGTGCTTCTTAAGCCTTTTTTCTTTTAAGTTTAAATTAGGTTCCTGGAGGGGCGAACCCATATATGCTTTGAAGAAGAATAAGGTGCTGCATAGTGATCTGGTTTTGACACTTCATTTGAAAACGAACAAACATAAGATTACAGCACTGAATTTTCCTGGGATCTCTTAAACTGGGAGTTAGTTAAACTCACAGTACATTTCCCTGCTGTGGTTTTGGTGTGTTTCTGTGTGAAACTGACGGCGGGATTTGTTTGAGTATGTAGGCCACGATTGTATTAGAATTACATAACCGTGTTGAGTGGTGGAAACAGATGAAAAGACGGGATGTGCGGCGTTCCCTCACAGATTATATCCTGCAACAATGAAGACAGCTCAAGCTCTGCAGAGAATGTGGTCACATGCAGTCAAAAAGTTGGGGATTTTGAAAGGGCACGTGAGTTGCTTTTTGTTGCATCTTGCTCTATGTCTTTTCTTCCCCTCCTCCCCTCATGTATCCTCCCCTCTCCAACTCACTTTTATTGCCAGATGATTGTTGTGGCACGTCTTCTGGTTTTGTTCTTTTTTCAGCGTGAATGAAGTTTGACTTCAGTGATCTCTCAGTAGCAAGTAATTGCATAAATCTCTGTCAGTTAGAGCTGCAACAGCTGCCTGTTTGTAGCACACGGGCGATTTTAGCACTTTGGCTAGTTTCCTGCCAAAGATTCTGCTGAGCAGTCTATTTTGGGTATGTAGAAAGCACCTGTCATTTTAGTATATGAGCATTAGACAGATTTAAGCAAATCCCAACTGCAGTGTTCTAATTAGAAATGGACTGACTATAGTCCCTAATGAATTTAGACTAGCTAATTACAATAATTTGTGTTTACTGCAGGTAGCCTGTTGTCTGTGTGAAACCTGGGTGGACTTGTAAAGCAGTTACTGTTTGTAACTGGAGGTGGGGTTCTTAACCATTTTGCCTGCCTTTCTCTCTCCAGTGTTTTGGTGTGCAATCTTGCAGTGAAACTGCGATCCTGTAAGGGATGCACAAGCTGCTCAGGATCTCTTTGTGTTTCCTTACAGATGAAGTATGAAGAAATTGGCAAGGTGATGAAGGCTTTTCATAACTCATCACTTGATGCATTCAGAGAGTCACATCACTAAATGAGGAGTACAGGAATTTTGCAGTTTGGGTGGAGACTTAGATATTAGTTCTGATCAAGTCCCTGTCTGATGATTTGTAACATTTGTAGTCTCTCCCTCCCTCTCAATCTTCTCCATTAATTTGACAGTATGGGTTAGCATCATGACAATGGCAAGCTGCAGTACACTTCATAATGTTAAAGAGATTATTGTTTAGAGATTGTTTTTGCCTTACGGGCTTCCAAGGTGACCATTCAGTTCTCTGAACTGTGTTGCAGAGCCTGCATTGCTTTATCAGTACAGCAGAACTAGTCATGTTGTCTTGGTAATTACATTGTACAAAATCAGCTTTGCAAGTACATCGTGTGCTTTCCTTCCCTGATAGTGTACAGCAAATGGGAGACAGTTTCCCAAGGAGCAGTTTCAAAAAAGGGATTACTTCAACAAATACTTGCAAATTTAAAAGTGAATTGCTTAATTATCTTTTGTTTAGTTTTCAGTAACAGTTTCGAGGTAAAAATAAACCCGCAAAATTTACACAGAATGTACCTGAAACAGTCATTGATACTATGACGAACTTTTTTGTAGGTACAAATGAGATGATACTATAGGCTTGGCATCTTGAAAGACCTTAATTTTAGTGTCTGTAGGCGGTAGTTTCTCTTTCATTCTTACTACTTATTTTTTTGACCAGATACCATAAGGCTTATTTGTCAGAGCAAAGAAAACTTAACTCTGTAGGCTTCTGATGCTTTGATACATCTCTCCACTTGTGCACAAGGTTATACTTATGCCACTGCTCATGGAAGGCCTAGTTTTCTGGAAGGAAATTTTCGTAAGTTTCCTTTTTCATACCCTTACATCCATCTCTGATATCTTTACAGTGCTTTCCTCAGTCCTTTTCCTGCAGTGTGGTACTGAATAAGCAGTCATTTCTCAGGCCTGTCTTTGTCCTCATGGGTAGTAAGCTCTCCACGACTGCATTTTGCCTGCGTTGCTCTTGCACCTGCTCAGAGCTGGCCTCAGTATTCTTGGCTGGAAGGTAGTGTTGGTAGGAGCTGCATACAGTGCAAACTGAATTTAAGTGATGTTCATGTTACGTCTAAGTTGTTGAGGCTTTTTTACCAAGAGGAGGATGGAAAAGATTTTCCATCCTCTACAAAACTTGGATCCACCTGCTTGTCCTTTAAATTTTACCCATCATTTGGTACTGATTTTCATTTGTAGAATTTTATTCAGTGAAGTCAGCTGGAATTTAAATGACACCAAGTCTCCTCTTTAGCACAGACTTATTTTTTGCAGAGCTTAAAAATATGTAGAAAAGCAGGACTGTAGGAAGGGTCAGTAGTAGGTAAACTGTTTCCTACGTGCCAGACAAGCAAGCCTAGTCAGACTACTTCCATTTACAGCAGCATCACAGCTGTTCAAAAGAGCAGCTTAGTTAAGGAGGAAGTTTTCACTTGTGGAAAAAATTCTCTGTGTAAGGGAATATATCTAGTGAGTTCAGTTTCAGATAGCTGGAAGCTTAGACATGTTAGCTGGTTAAATGGTAATATGAGATAATTTCACTATGTGATTCAGCACATTCAAGACTGACCCCAAGACACATATGTTTTAATACTGATAGTTATGAACACATTCCTGTCTGATCTAGACAAGTCAAAATTTAGAAATATTTACTTATATGTATTATTTTTAATATAAGCCATCATCTTGTACATCTATTTGTAATTAGACCCCAATGGTTCTGGAAACTGGATTTCCATTGTTCATTTTCTGGCAGAACAGTGGAAATTTAACACTCTTGTAAAATTCCTGGTGAGAATGCTGAATGTTTTGCATATTCCCTCAAGATCTCTGAGCAGGACTTACTTTTAATACAGTGAATATGCAATGGAAAATGTAAATCTAGTTCCTCTTTTGGGGTCCACAGAATCAACTGGAGCTATGCATCAAGGAGTTTTTTTGCATATGAGAAATAACTTCCATAGCTTGCTGAACAGTTTTGCACTGCCAGAAGTCTTACTCTGAAAATGCAAGGGATGCCTTAAAGTACAGGCATACCCTTGTGTCACTTCTCTCTCTATTGTTTTGGAGTTTAGTTGTCAGTACTCCCTGTGATGCCTTAAAAAGACCATTAAGTCTGAACTGAGCTTCTGTCTGAAATTTGATTTTCTGAGATAAAGGAAGACCACTTTCAGTAAAAGCAAATAAAATCTATTGATTGAGTATGTGCATGCATATACTTATGCAATGTCTGGATTTTTCTTCTGCAATGGATGCTTTCCATTTTGAAATATTTGCAGTGTGTCAAATGTGGCTCATTTTTCTCCTGGTTTTACAGGGCAGACACTGAAGGGGCTGGCTGTGTACTATATGGTGCATCATAGCTGGGTGATTATTCTGTATTATATTTTAGGCTGTGATGTTGGAAAGATTTCAGGTTATATCATGTAAGATAAAGTGATCAGTTCATGATCAGTTTTAACTGGCAGTGTGGAAAAAAAATGTTTCTGAGAAGTGTCACAGAAATGGCTATACCTGTACTATATAGTGATATATTGCGTTTTCCTGTAAATTTTCATTTCTTGATGGGAACCTAAATATTTAGTTATGAAATTCATAGTGGACGAAACATTTTCTTAAAACCACATGAACAAGAAGCAAGAGATCTGAAGTCTAGTTCATTTTGAAAACCTCACTTTCAACTGCTAATCTTACTGCGTACTGGGACGGAAAGGTCTTCCATAAGTATTTTATGTGTTGTTTGAATCAGGGATATAGAATGCTAGTTGATCTGAATTAAATGCTTTTGCTGAATAAGACTTTTCCAGAAAATCAGAATGAGCTGTTAAATCAGTGAAACGTGAAGGGATTGTACCACCCTGGACCTATTAATATTTTTTGCCTTTTTAAAGAAAAATTGTCATTAATTGAAATACATAAATTTCATACGAATTCTCCCAAAATATTAGAATATGCATATTATTTTTAAACCTGTGCTTTAGTGGGGTATTTCATATTTTAAGTTAAATAGTTACATACTGTGTGTTTTACTAATTGGTTTCTGTGTGCAACAGGCCCCAGGCATGGAAGAGCTGATATGGGAACAGTACACAGTGACCTTACAAAAGGTGAGTGAGTGCCTGTTATATTTTTAGTTTTCAAATATTCAAGCACTGGTTTACTCTGAATATGTTTTGCAGTTGATGTTATTAGCATATCTGAGTCTAGAATAGGATTAATTACTTGTCCAAATCAGATATGTTTTTTATTTTAAAGCTTAGTTGCTGCTCGTAAAATAGTGTGACTCTTTAATGTTAAGAGTAAATTCAATTAACAGTTTAAGTGCTATATTTGCTACTGTTTGGTCTTTATAATGACAGTATAATATACCACATGTCAGCCACAGAGCTAAAATCACTATTGAAGAGTCTTAAAAATAAAGCAGATGGTTCTGCCAAGCAGGTTGTGGTTAATGTCCAAGCTTTGTAATAATCACTGAACAGGATTCCACTGATTTTATTTTTGTAATATACTTTAATATCTACTAGTGTAGAACCCAGTGGCAAAACACTGTCATTAAAACTTATAAAACAGGTGGACTATAGGTGTCACTTTTTCTAAGAAAAGAGGAAGTATCTCATCAAGTGGAGTCTGTTTGAATTAAAGAAAATAGAGCACTTCTGTCTGTGTTCTTTAATAGCTAGGCTGACACACCACAGTACCAGGTGTGCATTTTGGCTTCAGTGGTGGTAGTCTTCCCAGCTGTTCTGATGATTGGGTTCAGTGAGCAGCCTGTACTGAGCTGCCCAAGTTTTTTCATGTCTTCTGCAATGAACTGAACTTGATTACCCAAGGTGAAATAACAATCTTTTCTACACAGCTTGTTTCGTGTGAGAAAGTATGGTTGAGAAAGGGTTGGTTTTTAGGTTACAGAGGTAGGCAGGACCTGTAATTTCCAGGTATCCTGTAAATTAGCATCACTTCTTTACCACAGAGACAGACTTAGGCTACTGAGATGGCAAAGGGCTGCTGAACTTGCTGTGTCAGCCACTACCTTTGAATTTTACCATTATTTTGAATCTATATTGTTTTTGTGTA
Source organism: Coloeus monedula (assembly GCF_965178545.1). NCBI lineage: Eukaryota > Metazoa > Chordata > Aves > Passeriformes > Corvidae > Coloeus > Coloeus monedula. The sequence goes on along the minus strand of NC_138822.1, from coordinate 41,551,380 downwards.
AAGCATCAAACTGCTTCCTGTAAAACTAAGGTGCAGCAAGTGAAGTGCTGTTTTAAAAGAAAATTTTCTCCTCAAAGAAACAATCACTTACTATCAGCATTAGTGGAACACGAGGTGACATATTATGAACTACACATGCTGAGTGGGTGTTGGAGGAAAAGCATGATTTTAATTTGATGTGTTACTTTGCCAATATGTTGAAACTTATTTTTCAAAAAGCATAATTTGTAATTTTAGTGATATGATGTGTATGTTAAATAGCTGATAAAATTAAACTTGTGTGGTTTTGTGCTCACCTTGCTGTCAGCAGTCGGTTACACTAACAGTTCTCAGATCTAGTGCTATTGACATGCTTCCTTGGCATTCTGTGAAGCCTTTCTTTGATTTTATGAATGCCATCTTAGGACTTCTATGGATGTATTATTTCTATGATGACAGGTTTGACATAATTTACGTATTTAAAGTAGCTGATTGTGACAGAGGATGATTATAGACAATGAATAAGTTCACTACTTGCTCTTTGTAATCAACCATAATCTTGTTATTTTGATTGAGAAGTAGTTATCACAAACTACTTAGCAATCATAATGAAGATGAGATCCTGGGAAAGCTATTCCACTTTCCCAAGCATCATTAACAAAATAGATTCACCTAACAATAAATTTGGTATAAATAACTTGTGGGATGATGAAGCAAAATGCAGGCAAATTTACTAAGTTCTTTACTTAATTACTAACAATCATAAGGCTGTAGAGGTTTTAGAAAATAGGAACTTGTCATCATGTTTACATGGATGTGTAAATTAAATCTTTCTTACAAAATCTAGAGGTACTGTGTGTTTCTGTAGCTCTCTGCATGCAGCTATCATATTTTAATTAATACCTACTTAGAGTGCCATCATGGGAACATTTATGTTCCTCCCTGTCAAAATTCCAGTCAATGTATTCAAGTTTTGCTGTATTTGGTTTCGTTGTAAAGGATTCAAAACGAGGATTTGGGATTGCAGTTTCTGGCGGCAGAGATAACCCTCATTTTGAAAATGGTGAAACATCGATAGTCATTTCGGATGTTCTCCCAGGTGGTCCAGCAGATGGATTACTTCAGTAAGCACTTTTTTCTCTATCTGGCATTTTGAGGGGCATGGCTGTAGAATACATAAAACCTTTAGAAACACTTGGTTGAAATCTTGGTGATTTAATCCCCTCAAGATCTGGTGCCCTCTTGAAAATCTAGATGTGTCTTTACAAAAAAACCCAAGACAACCTAAACAAGTAAACTTTACATAGAGGTGTTAGTTGCTGTTTGGTAAGATAATTAAATTTCGGTGGTGTTGAAAAGTCTTTAAGGCTTAAGTGTGTTTCTTTCAAGACTGCATTTCATTTAAAGAAACAGTAGAAATAGTTAGTATCTTAAAACATCCTCCTTGTTCTTCCTCCAGTAAACACGTTTAGTGATCAGTCATTAGTTTCTAAGAATGACTTAAGTCAGCCCAAAGAAGGTTTGCTAAATACTTATTTTATATCTGAAAAAAAAGATTATGGAAATAAAGAGTTTGTTGTATGTCTGATAGTTTCATCCTTGGTGAGGCAGCATCTATCATGTAGAAACGATTTTAAATCTGTAGGTTGAGAGTTTCTATCCTACATCTGTTTTTCATCCTTTGACCTGAAATACCTGATGAGGACTAGACAATTTGAAAGAATGCCAAATAATTGTGCAGTAATAATAATTCAAGAGAGTAGATTCTGTCCTTTTTGGCAAACATTAATTTTTGGTCAGATAATGAAATGGCTGACATGGGAGTTGTTGTTGAGTTGCTAAATAATAGGGTGATTGTAAAGCGTGTAACAAACCATTTTTAACATAAATGTACAAATCTGACATTTTGTAGCAGAGATCCCTGCACACCACCACTGTCATCCAATCACTTGTGATTTGGGAATGAAATCATGTCCAGAAATTATGAAAGATCATAGGTAAATTGTTGGCAAGGGAATACCAAGATATTTGGGCACTTTCAGACAAAACACACATTCTGAAGAAAAATGAATGCAAAGCTGTTTGTCCAGCAAATCAAGGAATACAGGCCTAACCTTGAGAGTGTAAGGGTGAAACAATCCTATTATCTTTTTTAGGGTAAAATGAGCACAAGTAGATGGATCTCTTGATATAGTATTACAACATTAAATTCAATACTGTCTTTGGATGTATGTCCAGAGAGCTATTTTAATTCTTGCATAAACCTGGATGAAACTGATATTGAAATATAGCCTGCTGTTCTGGCATACTCATCCACTAAAAGGAATTGGAAGGGTATGTAAAGAGGCACAAAATTCATTTAGGAGTTAAAATGCCTTACAAATGGAGGCCTAGAGTATATAATCTTCGTATTTAAAAAGAAGATTTTGATGTGATTTGATTATAATGAAGATAAAATAGTTGGTACCAAAGATTTCTTTTATCTAGCAGAAAATGGTAAAATAACCAGTAATTTGTTGAGCTAATGCTCTGACTGTAAGGTTAGTGACTGAGTAGTCAGTAGGATAAACCAATATGAGGAGTATGAGGAGTGGTAATTTGGAGGTTTTTTAACCTTTTTCACTTTTTGCATTGAAATGCCTTTATGAATTTTATGGGGCTAAATTAACAGGTGTTATGGGGCTATCTCATAGGGGGTTACGTGAGTTAGGTGTTAGTGGTCTATTTGATATGCAGGAGATTGGAACAGAAAAGTTGGTGATCTCAGTTGGCCTATGTTTTAGGGCAGGGAGGACTTTTTGTGTATTACAGTTCTGTTGGGGTTTTTTTCCTCCCAATCACCTTTCTACAGAGTAGATGGGACCTGAGCACCAGGCTTTCAGAAAAATGTCCTGCAGTTGTACTTGTCAATATTTGCCTAAATATTGTTAGGTATGGCTGCAGCAGTTTGAAGCTTTCGTGAGATTCTTACGTGAAAGAAGTCACTAGGTGTGAAAAACTAGGAGTCCTGAAAGAATTAAAAAAGAAGTTTTAATACTCATCACAAATGTTCTTTAAAAAACATTAGGGCAAGGTACTTAAGCTGAACACAGTATATACACAAAAATAGTGCTGCTCAATGTCTGGTTTTTAGGTGCACTGAAAACTGGTTCTAATGTTCAGATACTGTAGTGTTTATATAGCAAACACAGTTTTAAAGCAAAACTCCTTGTTTAACTGAATGAAATTTAAAGGTTCCCTCTGAAAAAAAAGAAAAAAATATTTTGTTCTGCTGTTTTCATGAAGGCTCCTCTTAAATCCTCTCTTTCCTTTTTTATCTCCCTCCCCATTTCCAGAGAAAATGACCGAGTGGTCATAGTTAATGGGACCCCGATGGAAAATGTTCTGCATTCTTTTGCAGTTCAGCAGCTTAGGAAAAGTGGAAAAGTGGCCACCATCGTAAGTAAATTTTAAATGTATTCAGTGTGCAATGGTATGTACCTGTGTAACCAGTCAGGATTTTGGTTTTCTTCTATAAAGTGTGCTTTAAAGGCATAAAGCAAAGCAGTCCTTTGCCAGATACAAAGTACAAAATAAATAAAACAAAGACATAGTTTCTGCAGGTGAAACAAATGGAAGTTAATCCAACAGTATCACAAAGTTATCTTGTTGAAAAACTGAGAATAAAATGTTTATTTTATAATGTTTATTTTACTGGATAACGAGTGGTACAAAATAGAAGTTATGTGCAACAAATGATGTCCTGCATACAATAGATCTTGTCCAATAATAAATAGAAGATTGTTTTTGCTTCTTTTTTTCCCCAACCTCTATTTGAAACATGAAGAATATTCATCTGTTCAATTTCACATTCTCTTCTTTGATAGGAGTTAGTTAGTTTGTTTGTTTGTTTCATATTGTACTGAACAGGTAGTGAAAAGACCAAGGAAAGTGCAGGCTGCTGCGCTGAAGAGAAGCCCCTCCCTTGACTATGAGGACAGAGCTTTAGATGTAATGGATGATCATGCAGAATTTGATGGCAAAAGTGCTCGAAGCGGCTATAGTGAGAGAAGCTGGCACAGTGGGAACGGAGGGCGCAGCCAAAGCTGGGGAAACAGCCTGGATCAGGGCTATAGAGATGAGCAAGACCGAGGGCGTAACCGAAGCAGAGACCGTGACAGGGAATGCAGCTACAGCCGTGATCGAAGTCGTGGTAGGAGCGTTGACAGGAGCTTGGATCGAGACTACAGAAGAGATCGGAGCAGGGGAAGGAGCATCGACAGGGATGGTGGCTATGAACGGGACTACAGAGGAGACTACAGCCCACCCAGTTACAGTCATGGATCTTTATCTGATCCTAGATATGGGAGGGAAATGAGGAGTCGTAGTCGGGACAGGCTTCGTTCCCGCAGTCCTTCACCTGAAATACACCACCAACATGAGTACATTGGACCGCAGGATCCACCAATCAGTGTTCTCCTAACAAAAGGCAGACATAATGAAGGTGGGTATAGTAGGGGAGGAGAGGAATCAACTTTCAATACAACGTGGGTTTTGGTGGGGAAAGGAGAAGAGCAGAATTACTTTCTGCTTTTACAGAAAGTAATTCTGTAAAATTACAGGTTAAGTGTTTACTTTTCTAACTGATAGTTTAAGTTGTTCTTTCATTCTTCCTGGCTGATTTGGGATGCTTTCTCCTAAGCACCTTGAACTCTACCTTTGAAAAAGATTTGTTCACCCACATCATTTCAGTCTTTCAAGCCACTGTGTCCTTGGTTTTTCATTTTCTCTGCCCTTTTCTTCTGGTTCTGATGGAAAACGTGGATCTGATCATGATTCAGATTACATTTGGCATGACTACAAAAGGGTTTGCTAAGAAAGGGTGAAGAGTAGACTCTGCCTTTAATAATAAGGTTTGTTTGGTTCTGGTCATTAAAGAATACTGACATAGCAGCAGCTGAAATACTGAAATAGCAGTATTTCAGCCTTTCTTTGCTGAGATTGAAGTATATAAATGAAAGCCAAAAGCCTGACCTTTTTTTCACTGTGAAATAAAGACTTGTGCTGGAAAGCATGTCTGAGATTAGGTTGTGCATTCTTTTCTGTTTGGGATTTTTTTTGGGAGGTGATGGTTTATTTCTGGAGGGGTTGGTTGTGGTTGTTGGGCTTTTTCCTATTCTGCCCTGTTGTAATTTTAAGAATTTTTTCCTAATTAAACTTCGTATGCAGGAGTCAATCTCTTTTTTTCATTGAGTCTGGCAACAATCCTTTTTCCTTCTTCCTCTTCTTCCCCTGCATGTCAAGTTTCCACTTGTAAAGATAATGCAGATAGGTATACAAATAATGAGAAATTTAAGGTGCATTTGTTAACTTTTATGTTTAGCTATACTGTAATAATTTCTGCCATTCATAGGGATACATTGCAGATTTGCTGAAATGTTGTGATCTTTTAAAGGAGAACAACATTCTGTTGTTCTAGGATGCACATATTTTAAGGATGTTGCCTTTCGTTTTAAATAGCAAATATACTGACCCAAGTAATTTAGATCACAGGGTAAAAAGGGGGCAGGGGAGTAAAAAAAATTTCTTTGCCTGAAATAACCAAGACATTTTCTGGAGTATGGATAGGACAGGGTCAGCATGCAGTAACTGATGAAAATAAATACTTCTATTAGTGCCTTTTGACCCTTTTTCCCCCTATGCCATGCCGAATATGAATCAGAGAGAAGGTAGTCCAGTATGTTAATAAGCAGCTCCAGAACAAAGGCGTAGTTTTGCTGCTGGAGGTACAGACCAATCATCCAACTGTAATTGGTTTTGGATTGTTGCTTGTTCATGTTGTGATGGCAGCACAGATATCAGAGACTCAGCTTAGGGTGAAGTGGATTTACTAGGCCTATGTTTTTTTCTTTTTTTTTTTTTCCTCTCATGGTATAATGGTGTTTGATGCATGTGCACTTGTTTGATGCATCCTTGCTTATCTTTTAAGCTATAGTCCATTATCTTTTTGGTTCCAGAATATGGACTCCGTCTTGGAAGTCAGATCTTCATAAAAGAAATGACCCGTACTGGCCTAGCAACCAAAGATGGCAACCTTCATGAAGGAGATATCATTCTCAAGGTCTGTTCTGGTTTTACTGCTAGCAGTTTGGCAGGCACTGGTTTTGGTGGTTATTCTGAACTAAGCCACGTTATAGTCAAGTTCACTACTAAACTTGAGCACAATGTGGACTTGTTTGTTATTGTTGCCTTTTTATGTCCAGATCAATGGTACAGTGACAGAGAACATGTCTTTAGCTGATGCCCGAAAATTGATTGAGAAATCACGTGGGAAACTCCAGCTGGTTGTTCTCAGGGACCGAAAGCAGACACTGCTCAACATTCCTTCACTGAACGACAGTGACTCAGAAATGGATGGTGAGGTTTAATGTGGATCCAAAGTTCTGGACTCTGTGCAAGGACAAAATGGACCTTATATTGTTTTGCTGTGGTAGAGTGATATTAGGTTCTTTAAGAAAAATAATGAAACACAAACAAACCTAAGTAATAGTCTGTTAAGCATCAAGTCCCCTTTCTTTAGGTGAAAATAATTTTGTAGTAACCATATAATTACATTTTAGGAAGGGGCAGAGATAGAAGAACCAATGTTGGTCTGGCAAAATCAGTCTTATTTCTTGGAACAAGCAAATCAGATGCTTTAATAAAAAATTTGAAAACAAATGCATTGGACTGGTCTCTGCTTCTGAGGGCATTAACATTCATGGCAGCATTCAAATGGAGGGAAGAAATGTCAGGACAAGAGGAAATTAAGTGCCCCTGGATAACTGGTGTCTATTCCTAGTACCTGTTCTATACAAGTGTATGAGCTGTATCTCTTAGCATTATCTTGCTTTGGGAAGTGCTCAGAATATTTGGGGGAGCAGGATGTTATATTATTTCAAACAAGATACTTGCTTTTCTGGTGTCAGAATATGAGGTGGAACTTTCTGTAGTGTAAAGTCTGAGGTGCAGTTCAAAACCAAGGGCCACTCTGTTTCCTTTGCCACTGGAGGGCAATGATGTGAGGACTGTTGATGTGAAGGTGGTCTTCAGTTTGGAAACCTCCATAACACCTCAAATCAAAGCCTGCTAACACTAGCTAATGCAACTGTGGTATGCTCAAAGAAGTTGTGTGATGTGGGTGTATTTCTCAAAGGTTGTGTGAGACCTTCCTGAAATATTTCAGGAGGATGGAGGGGTGGAAGCACTAAAAGGCACTTTTTGAACCTTTGTCAAATCTTGAAACAAGAGTGGGCTGAAATATTCAGTGTATCTTGTATGTGAAAACTTTGTAAATGCACATGGTGATCAGGTGAGCAGATTACTTAAACAAATCATGCATTTCTTGATTTGCCACTCTCTTTACAGATATTTCTGAAATAGAGTCAAACAGATCATTCTCTCCTCAAGACGACAGATTACATCATTCTGATCTAGATTCACATTCATCCAATGAAAAACTGAAAGAGAAACCAAAGTAAGAATGGGTCTTCTCTAGTTCACTTTTATCATGCTTGTCAAAATTGTTATTCAAATACATGCATTCTTATCTGATTTCCTGACACTTTTCTTCTATTTCTTTCTTTTAGTGCAAAAGAGGATCCCTCCAGTAGGATGTCCAGAATGGGAGCAATGCCTACTCCATTCACATCAACTGGTGACATTGCTACTCCTGCTGCTACAGCTGTAGACTCAAACAAAGAACTGAAGTACCAAGATGACCCAGCAGGTGAGAACCTGAAGGCCTTTTTTTCCCCTGGCCACAGAATGTCTGTTCCCTCAACCACATTGACAAAGCTGGTATGCTCTTCATGTCAGCCCCACCTTGACACACAGAGAAGAGGTCTGTCTTTGCTCTGTGGTGCAAGGAAGAAACACCTGCTATTATTTGACAGCAGTTGCTTATTAGAAATACCACCTGAAAAAAGCCAATACTCTCCTAGAACACCTGCTGTTAGCCTAGTGCCGAAGCAGACGAATAAAGTCTGATCTAGCTTGCCTGAAAGAGTTGTGTATCCCTTCCTTGAACTTGCTGTTCTTTTTCAAGAATTAAAAAAATACAAATAAATGAATTTTTGTCAGACATGCTTGATTTTTAAATTTGTGTTAATCTTTGGCATTAAGGGTTTGATCGCTATCTGATAGCTAAAACTTGCTGCCATTTTTAACTTTTTCAGTATCTTTGTAACTTCTTTTGTCTTTCTTTTACATTTAGTGCCTCAGCCAAAAGCAGTTACACGGACAATTCTTAAACCCAGCCCGGAAGACGAAGCGATATATGGGTAAGGTGGCACTTGCTGAGTTCTTTTGCACTCTGTATTCTTCCAGTACCAGTACCTGATTCTTGGCTGCATGGGTTTGTGTTCTTTCTCCCATTTGGAGTGATACTCCCTTTATAGCTTAATGCTGAAAAGAGGTGACATGGCTTCTAATTGATGTTACTTGAGTTCAACTTAGTTTTAGAAACATCTGCCTGGAATCTACCTGAAAGGTATAGAACACCATGTATTTCTGGGCTTGCATGGGAACATATGCAAGAGTTTTGTTTTATTTTACTTTTATTACTAGGAAATCAATTTACAAGTGTTCTTTTGGGAGTTTCCAAATACAGAAATTGAAGAAATAGGAGTGTTGGGATTGTAAGGAGAAGCCTAAAGTTTTGAAAATGTTCTGTAGCTTGGTGTATTTTCTTAAATGGATTTGCTTCTCAAATCTTTTCTGGGTTGGACCCTGCATATGTTGTCATTGATGTGCAAATTAATCAAGTGATTATTTTGGTGAAGGGGAATTTATAATACAGGCTTAGGGTATTACTGAGAATGGCCGACAGATAAGTAGTGTCCTCTGAGTTGGAAGGTCACTCAGGCATTTTCTGACAGCAAAAAAGCTGAGCCTAGTCCAGTAGTCTCTTCCACTGCAATGTGGAAGGGCTGATTGTTAACATTTCAGTGGATTATACTTGGAAATATTTCTCATTACAAGAAAATTTGAAGACTTCTAGCAAACATGTTAAACAGTAAAGAAAATAGTTTAATCAGTTTAATTCATATGACAGTTCTTTAGATTATAGAAGAATAAACAATGAGTATGATTACTCATAACTCAGTCTGTTTTCACAAAAACCACAGGTGTTCATATGAGAGAGGATACAGTAGATAGGGAACTACATTGGGGCTTCAAAAACAGGGACCTGTTTCCTGGTTCAGTCAAGTCTGTGCATGCCACTTAGTCACTCCACCTAGTTCATTTTCCACTCTGAAAAATGCAGATTCTCTGCTTCCTGCCTTCACGGGAGAGTTACCTGGGTAAATACAGCCTATATAGTGAAAGAAAGGGCATAAGAATATTATTAATATGATATTGTTGAGGAGTTGCAATTTTTTTTCTTTTGGCATCCTAATATTGTTATATGTTTAATATCTGGGCTTACTTCCTTTTTCTGTTTGTAAATCTTGTAGTCCTAATACAAAAATGGTGAGATTCAAGAAGGGGGACAGCGTGGGTCTACGACTGGCTGGTGGAAATGATGTAGGGATATTTATTGCTGGAATTCAAGAAGGTACCTCAGCTGATCAGGAGGGACTGCAGGAAGGAGATCAGATCCTTAAGGTATGAGTATGTGTCCCTGAAGTGCAATAACTTCTTTATACTCTTGTTTGCTTCTTAGTCGAAACATGGGAGAAATTATGAGCTTAGGAAATCAAATTATTGCTTTGGAAGGGTGTATATATGGTGGAGGGATCTTACAGAAATGGGTTTTTGAAGGAGAATTGTATACCAAGTTTTAGTTTGTTTATAATGTTGTGAAAGGAGCAGTTAAATATTAATCAAGAAAAATGCTGCAAGATGGGACAATAAATTTTTTATACAATGTTTCTTCCTAAGCTTAGAGGGGGAAAAAATTGGGGCCATTGTAATTTTCTTTCATCTTTCTCTGGTTTGTTTGGGTTATGGTGATTTAATTTTCAAGTTTCTGATTTATATCAAATCTGTGCCACTTAATCCCTTCATTCTGCTCTTTTTCTAAAAATCCACATGGAATGCGGATTTTATAATATAATTTGGATTTTTTATAATATAGTGTGGATTTTATAATATAATTTGGATTTTTTATAATATCATGTGGATTTTTTAATATAATTTTCTCTCTACCTCTTTTCTCATGCTCCTTCTGGATGGTGTTAAAGTTGAAGAAACAATCTAGCGGTGTACAACCAGAACCTTGTTGTTTCAGAAAGATTACTGTTAACAGCTGGAATAAAATATTCACAAGCGAAAATTGTATTAACTTTTTAAAAATAATAAGGGAAGAGAATATTTAAGATATTTTCAGATGAAAGAAAAATCGGTGGTTATTCTTTTTATTGTTGATTTTTCAGTTGTTGTGGGGTTTTTTTGGTATGTAGGTAAACACTCAAGACTTCAGAGGTATTGTTCGGGAAGAAGCTGTTTTGTATCTCTTAGAAATTCCCAAAGGTGAAACTGTGACAATTTTGGCTCAAAGCAAATATGAAGGTAGGTGCTTTGAAAAAAATGTATGTGTATCTATGAAGCTTTTAAGCTGTGTTTTGTCAGTGAAACCACAAATAATCTCTCTTGCACTTGTTTTTGATAGCATTTTAGTTACTCTTCTTTTCATAGCTGAGAAGATAGCTGTATTCCATACATACAATGCTGCATGTGTGGTGTGTTTTTCAGAGTACTTACCATGTCTTTCATTATTAGCAAATAGCAACTCTTAATCCTGAGAAGTGGTAACGTACTGTTTGTTCTGCTTTTCTGTCTGTAGCAGCTGGGAGAAGATCTGCTGTTAGCATTCCTTTTCTGCTGAGCCTTGGCAGTCAGAAGGGGCTTGGTCAGCAGCAAATGGACAGTTTTATTTGTGAGCAATTAAGGAGCAAGCAAAGCTTCTTGCTTTCCTGTTGGAAAAAGGAAAGAGCCTGTAGGACTGTAGTACCATAGCTGCCTTTTGCATTTGGAATGTGCAAGTACCTCCTTGCCCTGGCGCTGTAAGGGCTGTACACATACAAGTATGGAACACTCCTGATAAGTGTGTGTAGGGCAGTGAATGTGAATGAAAGTCTGATTTTTTTTACATCTTTCTGAGCAGACATTTAGAATTTCAAAGCTGTATTTGCTAGAACCACAGCTTTATGTTTCTTTCAAGTGTAAAAACATGTAAACTAAAAGGGAGGTCCTGTTTTAGTCTACAGAGACATCATGGCCTGTGGCAGAGGAGATTCATTCTTCATCAGGAGTCACTTTGAGTGTGAAAAAGAGTCACCACAGAGCTTAGCATTCACCAGAGGGGAGATATTTAGAGTAGTTGATACACTGTATGATGGCAAACTGGGAAACTGGCTGGCTGTGAGAATTGGAAATGAACTGGAAAAGGGTCTCATTCCAAATAAGAGCAGGTAAGATGGCACCATGTCTTCCTACCCATTGTTAGAAGTAAGATTTTTTCCTCCCCCCCCCCCCCCGCCAAGTCATTTTTCCTTCCTATGTGGTACCTGTCTTCCTTTTTGTTTCCCCCTACAAGAATGAATGAATTGTTTTTTCTTCACTTTTACAAGAATTGTGCCTGTAAAAACTGCAGATTGTAGAACCATGTCATTATGCAAGGAGACAATGAGAGAGGGTGGTGTTACCTACATACTAGATCATGTATTTGCAGCACAGACCTAGCACTTCTGTCTCAGCAATTAACCAAGCTTTGAGCACTAGTTGCTTCAGTTCCTCTTCCAGAAAATGGGTGGTGGGTCCTGTTTTAGTTTGCTTTTTGGTTTTTTCCCCCACCTTCTTCTTTGTCTGTCCACACCCACCAAATCAAATCAAAACAAACAAAAAACCCCAACCAAACAAAAAAACTAAACAAAAACCCCTTCACCTTAGAAAGCTCATGACTCTCTGTGCAAGAATACTCTGATGATTAATCTTTTAGAAGAACTTCAGTCCTTGAATTTCTTATGTATATCCTTATGGATAGTGTTTTAGGTATTTATGCTGAGGCTATTTTTTTTTTGGTAGCTGTAGTCTGTATTTTTGTGTGAAATATTGAGTGACCCACAGCAATATTTTTGCTTAAATATACTTTCCTAGTCAAAATTCATGGGAGGTAATAATAAGTGTTCAAATGTGTACAATGAGTAAAAGTATTACAATTAATCAGAAAAAGACCCCTAAAAAAACAACCAGACTGTAGCTAAATTTTTGGACTGTAGCTTTTAAGTTCTTGAGTGTGGTTGTGATTTTATGATGGAAGAAAAAGCTCACAATTACATGGTTATGAAATAAGCTTCTTATGTGACTCCCCTGTCTATTTCCTGCTGAGTACATTTTTGCCTCTCTGTTAATTGATCTAACCAAACCAGCCTTTGTTTCTATGCTGTAGCAACTTAACTTTTGAGGCCTAATGGAGAGGAGAATAGTGACGGTAATTTCTTAGGCCTTCAGTTCTGAGTTGCCCTCTCTCACCACCTCTTTGCATTCGTATTCTTTCATTTATGCTTGTGTTAAGTGATCATTTTAAGAGCTCAGGACTCATTCCTGCCCAGAAACTTGGAGCTGTGGCAAGTCAGAGCATTGTTCTGACAATGTGTTTGCTCCAAGGCAAAGGTACCTGAACATGAATGCTTTTACCTCCACTCCTTCCTATCTATATGGCAAATTACCTTTTGCAAATTCAAAATCTATTTTTCTTCAGTGAAAGCCCCCTTGCCCTCTCTGAATGGTTCTGAACTGTCTACTTTCTGTGTCAGAGCTGAACAGATGGCCAGTGTTCAAAATGCCCAAAAGGATGGCTCAAGTGACAGGGCAGATTTCTGGAGAACACGTGGCCAGCGATCTGGAGCGAAAAAGAATCTGAGGAAGAGTCGTGAAGATCTGACAGCTATTGTATCTGTGAGCACAAAATTCCCAGCTTATGAGCGCGTTCAGCTGCGTGAAGGTAAGTGAGACTGCTTTGAGCCAGCTGCCCATTTATTGCTGGCTGCTTTAGCATCCAAATGTTTGGTCAGCTGAGAAAGTCATTTCCAACAACTTCTAATGATGTTAAATTACCATAAGAGGAGAGGATGACATTCTTCTCAGAATGGAAATTTCTGGATGCTACTAATTATAATAAAGCTTTTTTACCCATTTAAACTGCTGTTGTTCTCTCTTGCCTCCAAATTACACCTGCCAGTTTTAAGGTTTAAAATGAAATAGGGAAGAAACAGAAGGGCTTTCTTTGTTTCCTCAGATTCTTCTTGGCTAGCTCTGAAAGTACAATCCATATGCCTGAGATCAACCTCAATCTTCATAAATAGCACTTTAACTTCAGAGTAGCTTCAGAGCAAATAGAACCCCAGTATTTTCAATGGATTGTCCAAATGTAATCATGGTTCATGTGGTCTGTCTCCATGACTGTAAACTATCATATTACTAGTGATGTTGAGCAGATCAAGCTGATTTTCTGGGTAATAGCACATGACAGTATTCTGGAACAAAACAAACAGTAAAGAGTATTTTAAAGGAGATCCCAGATACCAAGATGAAGACTTGGGGTAATGGCATTCCCCCATTAACTCTGAGGACTGTGTTTGCACTTGCTCCGACATGAGAAATAACATCGTTTTACCTTTCTCTGCTTCTTCAAGCTGCATTGCAGTTGGTTTATCATTTGTGTCTTTATTCACACAAAACCCCCTGTGTCAAGGTTCATGCAATCTTGATGGATGGAAAGATAAATGAATATGTGCTGTATGTTTTCAGATGTCGAATCTTCTAAATATAGTTCCATTAGAAGGACTAAGAAAGCTGTTAGATCAAAACAGTCTCTTACTTTCTCAGCTGGTAAAAGTAGTGTTCTCTATTATGCTGTTCCACAAACCTCTGAGAAATAAAATTTTTAAAATATAGTTTTAATACCTTCAACCTATTCTTAAATTTGCATAGTAACTGAGAGTCTTGTCTTTTATATATAAAACCAGTCTTACCAGATTTCTCTTTTCTCCAAATATTTTTCTTTCAGCTGGTTTTAAGAGACCTGTGGTGATATTTGGCCCTATTGCAGATGTTGCTATGGAGAAGTTGTCAAATGATTTGCCTCACCTGTACCAGACAGCAAGTAAGATGTCCTCTTAAGTGTCTTTTTCATTCTTAACTGAGAAAATGGATAACTTAATAATCACAGCATCCTAGCCACCCTAGATAAGCTGAAATGTTGTCTTTGCAGAGACAGAACCCAGAGATGCAGGTTCGGAGAAGTCAACTGGGGTAGTGCGCTTGAACACTGTGAGGCAAATCATTGAGCAGGTAGGGCATTTCTCTGAAAATTGCTTATGCTCAAAGGCATGGATGTGTTTGCTCCTAAAACTTCCAGAGTACTCAAATTTTCACTGCATCTTTTTCTGTAATAAGTTTAATGATAAAGCTGTTTCGAAGTTTTTCAGTAGCAATTTTTTTGGTAATTTTTATAGCTTTGAACCTGATACTAGAAATTACATTTTCTTCTCAAGTCCATTCTAAATTTGGATAGAGGAGAACCTGTTTTACTATATGCTTTCTGAATTTGCCATGAGGCTTTACTTTGCAGTGCTCTACTTGCTCTTAACATTCTAAATGTGATATAACTGTGGGAAAACATCCCACAAGTTATGGTCTTACTTGGACACAAATATCCTGCTTTTCCTAGGATCCTGTGTTCCAATCACCTCCATTTGTTCCCACACGCACCACATTGACTGGCCTTTCTTGTTAACAGGATAAACATGCTCTGTTGGATGTCACTCCTAAAGCAGTGGACCTGCTAAATTACACCCAGTGGTTTCCAATAGTGGTGTTCTTTAACCCAGACAGTAAGCAGGGTGTGAAGACCATGAGACAAAGGCTATGTTCTACATCAAACAAGAGCTCGAGAAAACTTTATGAGCAAGCAAACAAACTGAAGAAGACTTGTTCCCACCTCTTTACAGGTAAGGAAGAATGTTTGCTTAACCTGCTTATTAAGAGAGTAGTGTGTGTCACTGTGTGAGTCTCGAGACATCTACTTATTACTCTGCATATTAACTCACACAGGCTGGAATTAAAAGAGTGTGAAGGTGTGGTCATAAGTAATGCCTTCCTTGACTTTTCTCAAAGTTCCTTGTTCTGCCAAATCCTAATGCAGAAGAAATTGTGAGCTGCTGTACTGCCATTAGAAGATAAGAGATTTAATAAGCTTGGAAATGGACCAACAATAAAATAAAATCACCATGCATCTATCTAAATGATCTAAATGGAGTGGCTGTTTAACACTCTCGCATACCTAAACCAAAAAGTGTTTGTCTTGGGGTGACTTTATGATGTGTATCCCATATCACTGCCCTATGCCCAGAAATTAATTTTTGTGCCTTTCTATGCCTTTAAACTGAGCCTGAGAGGGGGAAGGAAAAACTGAGCAAAACGTTTTCAAAGCAGTTTGCAGCTTGTTCAAGGTCACACAGAGATAGCGACTGTTTTTTTCCAGCTGCGGCAGGGGAGTGAGGAAGCACCTGGCTTGCTGCTTTCCAGTCAGTTTCTGGCCAGTTGTTCAGTTTCTTTTTCTCAGAGGAGAGACTGAGAGTTGAACTTTTTTTTCCTTCCCTGGAATTTCGGATTTTCTCTCTTTTCTGTGGACTGCTTCAGTATCAGAGCACATCAGGAGGACTTTCCACCGGGCATAGAGGGCCTGGCCCTGGGCCAAGCCCCAGCTCCGAGGAGACCAAAGGAGGACTCTGACACTTTCCCCGGTTTTTTCTCCACAGCGAGAGATTTTATTATTTAGCATTATTTAACCTTTTCCCGTGTGTTTGTTAAATAAATAGTTTTTTATAGTTTTTATCTCTTCCACTTTCCTTTGAGGAAAACTTATTTTTCCCGAACCTGGTGGAGGAGGGGTGGTGACCTGCCTTCTCTCAGAGGATATATTTCTAAATTTGGCCAAACCAGTACAGTGTTAAACAGCAAAGAATGGATAAAGGATTGCATTGCATTTACCGTGCATATATACCTTTTCCTTCAATTTTTACAGCAACCATTAATTTGAATTCAGCCAATGATAGCTGGTATGGTAGCCTGAAGGATACAATCCAGCAACAGCAAGGAGAAGCAGTATGGGTATCGGAAGGAAAGGTAAGCAGCCAATCCATATTCTATGACGCTGTACAGTGTCTCAAAGTACCTCTTGCCAGTAAAAATTGTTCAAAATTTCATTTGCCATCAGTTGATAGGCTAGAGAAATAGTTGATGTATGTCTATAACAAAAAACCATTACTATTCTTTCTGTTGCACTTTGGAGCTTTCATCACTTATGCCATGGCTGGGGGAGAATGATGATGAGGAATAAACTTTCAGAGGACTTTTCGTTGTGATTCTGCAGTAGTTTCTTTCAGTTCCACAAAGTCATTCCTAAGGATTTGTTTGGCCTGATGTTGAGTCTTGACTTTAGTTCTAACTTACTTAGTCTTTGTTCCTTAATTCTTACTGACTTTTCTCTAGATGGATGGCATGGAAGATGATGTAGATGATCGTATGTCCTACCTTACTGCCATGGGTGCTGACTATTTGAGTTGTGACAGTCGGCTGATCAGTGACCTCGAGGATACAGATGGAGAAGGTGGTGCATACACTGACAATGAACTTGATGAGCCTTCAGAGGAACCAAGGATTTCATCTGTTAGCCGGTCCTCTGAACCTGTGTATCACGAGGAGGTGAGATGATTGGATTTTTCAATGAGACTGAACTTTGGGCGTTCCAAAAACCCTTTATGTATGGCTTAAAAATCAGAGGGGTTTTTTTAACTGCAGATTTATCTTGCTTCTGGTAGTGTTTTAGAGTTACACTGTGAAGAGCAAAAATAATAATAGCTCTGCTTTTCTGCCTAACTGTATAGATTTCCTGATGACATCTCATCACCTTGAACTTTTCAATTACATTTGCAGTGATTGTAGTCAGGTTACTGGCAATCTTTTGACTCCTGGTTACTGTTCCCAAAATCATAAGCTTGAGAGGGAGGAAAAATGATTGAATTACTGGCTACTGCAGTGATTTTCTCTTACTTTTTTTCATAGAGTTTAAAAAAATTTACTCCAGAACCAAGGGCTCAGTTGAGAAAAGCTGGTAGCAGGGAGATCCTTAGAGAACCAAGTCCACCTCCAGCATTCAAGCCTGAACCACCTAAGGTAAATTTGTAGAAACAAAACTGAATACAAATGTCCTCTTTCTGAAGAATTTTCCAAGGTGGCACATTGGAAAGAGCTATAGACATGATCAGGGACTAAAAAACATTTTAACTGTGGACAGAAGAAATGACTGAAAGTGTTGCAGGATCAAGCAGAAAGATGATTTACTGGATAACAGTTCTTCTGAAATACATGATTTCCATATGGAGTAAGAAAGTGTCCTTTCTGTGTCTACTAATAACCTGAGAGGCACTTTTTTAGCTCAGTAAGATAAAAAGTAGACTAGTCACCACAAAAAACAAATATGATGGCTATTACTGTGAAGCACATAATCAGAATCTACCACCTGACCACCTGATGCAAGAGGGGAAAAAGTTATAGTGTTTGGACACTAAGTTCTATTTTAGAAATTTTTGAATTCACCTGACCCCAAAGTCCTTTCTTTGTGAGGAGTGGTGCCCTCATATACTCTAAATACTCAAAATACAGTCCAAGTGTGCTGAAGAGTAGAACATGTGCAGGGAAAACAAAAGTGGAATATAAAACAGAATTGGGTTCTGTGCACTTCTAAATTTTAAATTATTTAAATGATACTCCACATTAAATTGTGAAAAATTATTTGTGGCATCAGTTCTCTCTGTGCTGTGTTCTAACACACGTAGCTCTGGTAATTCTTAACAAATAGGACAAACAAGTCTAAATTTCCTGGTCTTCTCTAGGCTGATGTGTAGTCCATGAGCATATGCCCAAAATGTTGCAGCAGTTCAAATATCTTTCAAGTGTTACATCATATGGAGATTGACACTGTTAAATACATAGACAAAGTGACTACTTTTAAGTTAAAGCCCTCTTTTGAAACTAAAATTATAAAGTTGCTGATGTAAACTTTGTGGGTTGTATACTTGCAGGGAAAGTTGCAAAACAAAGAGGATCCGTATGACTTCCCCAAGAACTATGACTCCAAATCAAGTAATGTTGCTGTCAGCAGTGAGACTTCAACTGTATCAGTAAAAGCAGCACCACCACCTGTTTCTGTGAAACCTGCCTTTGGGCGTCCCATTCTGAGAAACTCTCAGCCAGCAGTCGTGCCTGCGGAGGAGGAGGAGGAGGCAAAGTTGGAAGAGGAAGGAAGCGAACAAGAAAATACTCCAAAATCAGTACTGAGGAAAGTAAAAATATTTGAGGAGATGGATCACAAGGCAAGGATGCAAAGAATGCAAGAGCTACAAGAGGCCCAAAATGCCAGGGTATGAAGAGTTGCATTTCCCCCCTCCTGTGCTTTGCGACCTATAGAACAGCCAGAGTCCTGAAAATGGAAATCACGCCCTTTGCATTGTGTTGCTTTTGGAGGGAGAAGTTTGGGAAACCACACATAAAGACATACAGTTGTGTGGATTTGTATATAAAAGGAGGTCATATTTTAAGGTTTCCTATTGTAACTATAAAAACCTGACTTCCAATAATCCTGTTGCTTTTGGCAATCCATTGTTCTCAAGTATGGTTCGAATTACTGCTCTAGCAAAAGTTTATATAATTGTAGGAATATCAATAGGATGTTACCAATTTGTGCTTTAATTTAATTTAATTAATTTCAGTTGTAGCTATGACCTGCCAGGTCCTAGATCCTCATATAGGATCTCTAATGGATAGAGTTAAAAAGAACAGTTATTTTCTTCTACTTTCTTTTAAAGCTTGAAATAGCCCAGAAGCATCCGGATATTTATGCCGTCCCTGTCAAAACACAGAAGTCAGAACAAAACTGGCCCCAGCCAATGAGGTAAAGTGTATCCGGTTCCAAGCATTCTGTCTTGATTCTTGACTTTACTGGCAGGAGGAAAACTGATCTTGCCAGTTTTTGTTCATACAAATCATCCTGCCTTGGTATACCTTTTTGTTGTGGTGCCTCTAAGATTATTGTAAAGGTGAGGCAAAATTTTAGTGAACTCTTCAGGGAACTGATTTCAGGATTTTTTTTCTTTTAGTTCATTTATAGCATTTGAGTCGTCTAGGAAGAAACACTGTATTCTTTCACTGAAATATTTGCAGAGACAGTTTTTTGCCTCAGTCAGTATTACACAGAAGCTGGCCTGCATTCATGTTCTCTGATATCCATTCTACCTCTGCTAGATACTTGATGAGTGTTAGTCTATCCTAAGAAATAATTGCTGTTCTAATAACAATTACTTCGATGCTTATTCCTTATAGATACATAGTGTGGCTAGGTGAACTAAGGATGAAAGTTGTCTCAGGTGACCCATCAAGTCTCATGAAAGTAGCAGTCTTTCATTAAAATTCAGTGAGTTCTGTGTGGATTGACCACTGCGTCATATTACCCTCCACACTGCACATTTCTATGATTGAGCAGTCACCTATGCAAGAGCTAATACACTGCGTGATGGATTTTGTTTTCTGCTCTTTGGGACTCTTCAGTTTTCCTTGCATCTTAGTAATAGCCAATAGGAATGGGACTTTTTTTCCTAGTGAGTCAAATGCTTTGATGTCCCAGTAAATAAACTAAAATGCAGAAATGGAAAACTGTTATTTTCTGGATTTCTTGGCAGGTTCAGAAAAGCATACTTTTTTTATATAGCATTGGAAGCTTAATGAAAGTAATGAAAATTAATCTTTCGCCATGTTTGCAGAGTGTTTGCTTACATGCAGAAATCAGTGTTGTTGGCTTTTTACAGGAATGTTAATGATTGGCATAGAAGGCAGTATTTAAGCCCTGGGAGAAAGATGTAAGGAGAATACCATCTTGTTTTTCCAGAATCTGTGTTGCAAAAATCATGGGTTTTGAAATGGAGGAAATACTCTTCCTTGACAGATTCTATTTTTCCATGTCTGCTTAATGTCCCATCAAATGTGTTGCGCCACGGTGTATAAAAAGCAGATGTGTGGGTTTTTTCTGCCCACTTTTAAGGCTAAGAGCCTTAGTGAGAGCCTTGAGTGAAAAGGCTCCCAATTTGAGTGAAAAGGCTACCAATTTAAGAAATGTCACATAAGAAGTCTTTGGACTTTGAGATAGAAGACTGAGGATGCAAAAGAAGAAGGAGGCATAGAAAAGGTACTGTGTAAAACTAGTTAAGGGACATGTCAGTTGGGGCAGTAGCAAGGCTGAAAACCTCCCTGCTCAGGGAATAGATGGCCGTAAAGCATTTTTCCAGGCATTTTTCCACGTAGGTTGAATAGATCAAATCTGAGGATCATCCTCCAGCTTGGTGGAAATAAGATGCCTCTCCAGATAGGTTTACCATAGTCATGCAGTTTTTTATAGGCTAGAAGGGGTTTAATTTACTCCATCTGCCTTTCTAAGCT